>NC_061107.1:136816749-136836749 GCF_015104395.2 Macrobrachium nipponense | reverse complement strand
TATTTATAAAGCCAGAACATGAAATAAATCTATCACATGAGGTAACGCCCCTGAAGCATTAAATGAAAGGAACCTTAACTAAATATTACAATCCTAGACTGTTCCTAAGCCTGGTCGCCATCGAAGCTAATCAAAGCCATCTAAGGCCCCGTCCACACAGCCGAGCTTTGCTCGACGAACTTTGTTCGATGTGACGTCAGAAGCGGAGAAACCGCGGCAAAGTTCTGACTTTTCTCGCGGTTTCTCCGATTCTGACGTCACATAGGACAAAGTTCGTCGACCAAAGCTCGACCGTGTGGACGGGGCCTAATGAAACACAGCTTCTACAGAAGACTTCCAAACTGGGGATCTCCCTGCGATAACTTCAAACGTCAAAAACGCCACTTCACACAAACAGGTCTGTGACACAGGATTCACGAAGCCTAACGAACAACCCAAAAGCTTTCCTAGGCAGCTTTAAATATACTTAAGAAGCACAGTGCAGGAAGCATCCTACTTACCCGACGTCAAAAGGAAGAAATAAACTGGCCACAACAACAAAGATCTATCTACCTACTACTCTGGAGTTAAAACCACCTCATGTCCTCCTCCCCATTTAAAACTCATCATTGTATCGCTTGTTACAACACCACCACCATATTGGCTTGATAATTTGTGGGAAGACCACCTAGATCCTATTCTAAATTCGTAGTTTTTAAATTCTAGTTCATATAAACGTAGTTATTCTTCAAACAAATGAAAGTAATTAGAGCTCAATAAACTTCAGTTTTTTAAACCTCAGTTTTGTAAAGCTCGAATAAACTTGAAGTTCAAGTGATGAAAAAACGAAAATTTCAATCATATAATGACTATCAATTTATATAATAAACGGCACAACATTACTTGCACAGCGTTCAACACAAAATTTCAACCTGTGATCAGTTTTGCAACATGTTTCGTTCACAAAATTCTTTCTAGTTAAGGGAGGTACCAGTAATCTGAAGAGAAAAGGAACAAATGTACTTAAAATATAAATCGAAAAAAAATACAAGAATAAAAAATGGTTTATAATAAGCTATTACTAACATAGAATATATAACCAGCATATGAAAAATACGAACCATCCCCACAGGAAATCTTTCCACGCAAAACAGCAACGAAACCAACATCTAATGAATCACATACTCAAGGCCCAAGTAAAGAGTTAAGTATATACAGATGAGAGGAAGCTTTGAACAGACGAAGATTCATAGACATCCCTGTAACGTTTTCAACGTCGTTTTCATCAGCTCATTTAACGACAAGGAACTTTTTTGTACATTCCTGACATCTACATTCCTTTCGTTGACCTTTTTTCCAACAATGCATTTAGTGTCTCTCTCTCTCTCTCTCTCTCTCTCTCTCTCTCTCTCTCTCTCTCTCTCTCTCTCTCTCTCAGCTTGATTTTTCAGTACCGGAAACAAAAGAGTAGTGAGGAATACTAGAGAATCTATGATTTATAATGGGCCAAGATGAAATCAACGTTCCACAAGAGCTAACGAGCCTGAATCATGAAGCTAAAGGAACCAGAACCCCAAATAACAATCTTGAGCACGATCTAAACCAGTGGTTCCCAACCCCTGGCACTTTGAGGAACCCCTGAGACAAATTTTCTCATCTCAAGGAATCAAGGAACTCCAATGTGTGTGTATTATATATATATATATATATATATATATATATATAGATATATATATATGTGTGTGTGTGTGAGCGTATGTGTAGATACATATACATATATATATATATATATAATAAATATATATATATGTATAATTTTTTTAACCACAGACCATAAGAGCTTTTGGTGAAGAGCTATGCTTTGTATCAAATACCAGAAACTTGGTAGCACCCGTATATACACCGAAATCCGGGTATACTATCATATGGGCATTGAATATCCAATTGCACCCGACTATGGACTGGGATTACACTGACAACATTTGTTCTATTTTAGTCTTGGGCGTGCAAAGAGCAGTGGGAGTTTTGGTGGTGATAACACAGTCTGTCCTTCTCATAAATAATAAATTTTCAGTATCTGGTGGATTTTACACACACACACACACACACACACACACACACACACACACACACACACACACACACACACATATAATATATATAATATTATATATATATATTATATATATATATATATATATATATATATATATATATACATGATGGGAAAAATCCAATTTTGCGTCGCATTAAACCTGGAATGATTAAACCTTGGGAAAATATTGGAAGGAATCTCAAGTCATCATAGTACATCTCGGGGTCGTCATTCGAAACCACTAGAGGTAAAAGCTGCGCTCTTAACATGCAAAAACGAGAACAAATAATTTAAGACCAAATACATCCCAGCTTGAACGGGAAAATCATGTTGAGTTGAGTTTATTTTCATCAAAAATTGTTCTATTTTTTTCAAAATTGTATAATCCCAACGCTATTCATTTTTGCTACCTAACTGGCTTTATCATTTTAAAGAAAAAAAGAAGTTGGTTATTATTACTATCGTATTATTTGCGACAGACTCCAGTCCGTTACACTAAAGCAAAAATTCGAATACTTATTCCAGTGAAGACGGCCAGCTGTTCGCTGTTTCCTGGGAGAAGAGAAGCCAGCTGTTGCACAGCAAGCCAACTTCTTCCAGTAATAAAGGACTCTGAAACGAGTCCACACTTCACCAGAAGCACATTTGTGTTTAATAAGAACATCTGTGTAAAACTGCAAAACATATTATTGGCAAGAAGCAGCTGAATTAGAGAGGTCAATTTTACTCTGCCAAAACATTCGATTTACGACCGTAATCTAGTGATAAATGCATAAGATGATGATGATGATGATAATGTACCTTATTCATGTGAAACAAACCCACAAGGTTATAAGACTTGATATTGAACCTCCCAAAGAATATGGCGTTCAATAGAAATAAGTGACAGAAGGTAGAGGGAATACAAAACGAAGAGATCGCTTATTAAAGACGAAAAAAAGTAAATTCACAACTTAGTAAAAATGTAAAAATATTAAAATCCAAGGAGAATGTTATTAGGGCAGTGATGCATTGAACCTTCGTTTGAACCTTCGTTTGAACCTATGGAGTTTCATTTACACGACTTCCTCAGGGAGACTGTTCACCAGTCCAACATTGTGAGCAATCAAGGACCTTAAATCATCCTCGTCAGAAACAGATGATAGAATGATGATAAAGAAGAAACAAACGATCACATTCATTGCTAAGAACATATATATACCATCAAAATGAGACAAGGATTGGCAAGGCAGACTCCCCTCTTGGACGTCGGACGTCTAGACAGGAACGACCATTATTGGAAGGACAAGGCGTATTGCAAGGGATCTCAGTAACAGGAATCATGCGGCTACGCCTTGAAGCCTCACTCACTTCAAAGAATATCTTCATAACACTCCCGATAAAAATACACCTCCCCTCAGATTTACAAATGACATGATAGAAATACAACATAGTACTACATCGATTTCTCTAATTTTCTGAGGAGGAGGCATAGCATCTAAACCAATCTGAAGTACAATAAAATCATCAAAACGAATGTCTCAACTTAAAAAATGATACCTCCAATGTCCTAGCTTGAAAACATGATACTGAAAACTATACTCTGTTTTTTTCCATCTGTCCATCCGCCTGTGGTGTTTGCGTATGGTAACACTGCATCCCGGGAGTTTAAATAGTTACGCTGTGTAAGTTTAAGGTAAATAAAAGGATATCTGGGTGTACATTTGCAACTGAAAAGTGTTTTAATAATTTACTGTATGCGAATTACACCGTTAATATGTGAAATATGATATTATTATGAATGTTGAATGTAAGCTGAATGTAACTATCTAAAGCCCAGGACGCAGTGTTACCATACGCAAACACCACAGGCGGGTGGACAGATGGAAAAAAACCGAGTATAGTTATAAGGACAAATGTTATTTTCTACATACGCTTCACAGTCTATTTGACCAAACTCAGATAAAACTGCATGCTGTTTTACCTATCAATTAAAGACACTTTATGGAATGCACTCTGAAAGTTAATTATCAAAATTCCGGAAACTATCAGTCTCAGATTTTTTATAATGTTACCCCTGAATCTTTGCCTAAATCCGGATTTATCCACTCACTTATTTAGTTAACACGAGGCACTGCTACGACAACGTTATCGTACTAAAGCGTATCGTATTATAAAGAATCTTTACGTAATACCTTTTGATAATCACTTCTTTTGATAATCACTTGGAACTAGGCATTTCCTCATCGAAATCACTCATTAAAAACAGATCCATCTGTAAATCTAAGGAAAGCTTAACAATCTATCATAAGCGCCTCAGTGGCGTGGTTGGTATGGTGTTTCCTTCCCACCTCGATGGTCGCGGGTTCGATTCTCAGCCATTCCATTGAGGAGTGAGAGATGTGTATTTCTGGTGATAGAAGTTCACTCTCGACGTGGTTCGGAAGTCACGTCAAGCCGTTAGTCCCGTTGTTGAATAACCACTGGTTCCATGCAACGTAAAAACACCATACAAACAAACAGACAAACAAACTTTCATAATAGCAACAACAGCAAATGACATCCATTCATGCGATTCATACTTCAAGTTGTGTTCAAGAGATAACCTAAAACTGCACATACGCTTAAAGAAAGCGGCAGTTCTTATTCCAACAATGACTTCATAAAAATTAAATCAATACAAGGAGAGTGTTTCAGCAAGGGGAAGGTAATGAAATATTACGATAAAATACCTTAGAGTTTTTTCTGTATACAAATCCGAATCCTCATAAGCCTCTAGCAGAGAGAGAGAGAGAGAGAGAGAGAGAGAGAGAGAGAGAGAGAGAGAGAGAGAGAGAGAGAGAGAGAGAGAGAGAGGTTGGTAGCAGATGATGAGGCTACTAAATGTTTGTTCAAATGCCCAACGTTGTGAATTCCGAGACCTACGAATGCCTTAATCAACAAAATACGATGATTGCTCTCACGCTGAAAACTAATTATAGATCAGCTTACACGAAGCTATAATGTACAGCACACAGAACTGGAATGTGATGAAAGTGAATGTCACTGAAGATACTAAAATCACTTTATAAAAGCTTTGCAAACAAGAGGAAACAGTTGGGACATAAACAACAGCCGTTATGTTTGATGCAAACACACCCGGGTTTTCAGTTAGAGATATATACAGTATTAAAAGAAATATACAATGTTCAAAATCTTGGAATAAAATCTTGACCTGCGTCAACTATTACCAAACCAACAATGAAAATGGATTAGTCCGAAAGATGAAAATATACAACGGACTAAAGTATTGCAACTCTAGAAAATTAAAATCTCATTCTATGAATAAAAGACAGTTTAGCAAAGCCATCACACGGCAGCAGCTACCTTGATTTATAGTACCTTGAAATACTCAAGGATTCTTAAAACACGAATTTTTCAAATCTTGCTAGCGAAACAAAAGTGCTCGAATAATGTAAGCAATGATCTAATCGTCTAACTGCCCTACGTACACATAAGGCCTTATATAAACTTGCAGAAGGAAAAACCACCAACACATCCTATTGAGCGTCACTATTAAATGAGAGAGAGAGAGAGAGAGAGAGAGAGAGAGAGAGAGAGAGAGAGAGAGAGAGAGAGAGAGCAGTATCAATAAATCGTTAAGACCAACATCGGGAGAGACAGAAATCAAGTACGTCGCGATTGCCTGGTAAATATGTGGAGGACAAACACCCACTTTCCTCTCCTTTTTCGACATTTCCCATCCGTCATCGATGACCTCTCCAAGAAGAGGAGACAAAGGTTACACAAGTCGGAGTGACATGATATTATATGGAAAGACATAATGCTCTGAGAACACTACTACTGTTGATTGCTTTGGCTTCGTTGAAAAACGTTATGATATGACTGCAGAAGTATGTATGCGTGCAATTTGCGAAATGGTTCAAAACAAGGGCTCTCTCTCTCTCTCTCTCTCCCCTACTTAACAATGCTCTCCCAACACCACTGTCTTATTTCTGAGAAATCCATGAGAGAAAAATCTATCTTTTATTATTTCATTATAAAGTTAATGTTTGTGACCACCCTAAAGATTCGAGACTCGGGGATTCTTCCAATGACCTTTGGAAACACTTAATCACCGAACTTCAAATTTCCATTAGTATGCCTGTGTACGCATTATAATACATGAAAGATACTAAGTGAATCAAGTCCCTGTTTCCCTTACGAGCACATATGAAAATACATATAATTATATACACACAACTAATACGTAGGTAATTTTGCATGCAAATTGCAATTATTACAAAGCCCCTGAACTGCTCATTGCAGACATCCCTGTGGATAAAACTACGAGGGCTAACACATGTACTAAACTTTGCAGATGCCATATAATCCGACGATTGTTTGTTTGTTTGTATGGTGCTTTTACGTTGCATGGAACCACCAGTGGTTATTCAGCAACGGGACCAACGGCTTTACGTGACTTCCGAACCACGTCGAGAGTTAACTTCTATCACCAGAAATACACACCTCTCACTCCTCAATGGAATGGCCGAGAATCGAACTCGCGACCACTGAGGTGGAACGCAAACGCCATATCAACCACGCCACTGAGGCGCTATATAATCCGACGAGCATTTTTGTTTTCGTTGCAGAAACGCCAGGTTGTGCGTTTGTTGTAATTTGTTGTAGAAAAAACAACTGAGAAGAATCTCTTTCTCTAGTTACGTAACTAGTTTAGGTTTTGTTGCTTTTTCCATTATAAATGGTCTGTAAAAGCATAGATAATCAAAGTTCCAGAAAATTGTAAGCGTGATTGATTACCGGACTAACTACAGAAGTAAACAATCCCAAACAGCCTCAACAACAGCGAGTCAACGAAAATAAGGAACAGACAATAGCAAAAATATCAAGATTAGCGTAAGCATAAAAACATTTCGCAAATACTATAAATAAACGCTGATTACTAAATGTCTCTCACGTTCATGTGTTACGTTTTAAATTTGAAGTGCGTATATAAAGATGATTTTCCTGACTGAAATGTAGCTTATCGATTAAAGTGTAAATAAGAAAGATAATACTGAAATACGTTCTATGATTAGCATAGACAATAACATTTCGTATTGTCTAATAAAATCATAAAAATTAAAGCCAGAATTCACAGAGAGAAGACCCTGGGATCAGACAAAAAAAATTGTTGATTATATACAAACCATTAAAACAACTCGTACATATACGCAACACCACCGGCAACTACTATTATATAAAATCATTACAACAACCCGACACTAAATGATTAATATTCATTACGGAATTTCGCTTTATGCCCAAATCATAGCACCAATGTAGTTCCAATATTTGGCCAAATAAAAGGTTTCGGTTTCAAAAGAAATCGTATTAACAGCGTACTGCAATAAACAACAAAATTAACCCTATTATGACAGGCCTATGTGTGTGTTATCGAATACGCCAAGTTCGAGAAGGAGAAAAAAAAAAGTATTTATGTCCACAGCAGGTATTGAGATTCACGGATCATTTTGATTTTTTTTTTAAATGTCTTGTTAATGAAAATGGTTCATTTTTATCAATGATAAAAAGAAATGTGAATTAAAATGTTACTTTGTGTCACGAAAGGTCGAAAGACCTCGGTTTCCCCCCGATATCGATTACTCCAATTTACCGATTCCTATACAGTTAAAAAGGACATAACATTTGCTGTAACATGTTGCAGTCAGGTAGCTATACACACTCTCTCTCTCTCTCTCTCTCTCTCTCTCTCTCTCTCTCTCTCTCTCTCTCTCTCTCTCTCTCTCTCTCTCTCCTCGAAATTCGCTGCTGGTTAAGCATTCAGTAAAGGAAAGGAAGCTAAACGTGGACAGCCACTTTCTGCTGACAGACAGAGCTATTATATAGTCAGAAGGGGAAGGCAATGGGAGTATAGAGAGAGAGAGAGAGAGAGAGAGAGAGAGAGAGAGAGAGAGAGAGAGAGAGAGAGAGAGAGAGAGAGAGAGAGAGAGAGAGAGAGAGAGAGAATCTTACAGTAAAACCAACGGTAATTCAAGAAGATAACGCTCGATCGAATAATTATAGCACGTCGATGAAATTACTCTATATATAGAGTAATAACAATGAACCTCCTTCTATGACTATTAACGACAGCAAAAAATCGTAGACTAGAAAAACTGAAGGCGCTCCATTCACCTGAAAGTAGTCTTTCAGCCATCACTATATTTCCGTAGAGCTTGTGAACTTTACACGTTGTCTCGGACTGAAATTAGAACGAACCAGGTACTCATACTTCAAATAATACCAACGTAGGATAAACATACTACGTGAAAAAAAAAAAAAAAAAAAACATGTCAAAAGAGACTTAACATTACAGAACAGTACAACTATCTACAAAACACGCAAAGGCTCTATCCATCGACAAGAAACTTGAGCATCGGGCTAAACTTCCTAGGCAAAGCACCTTAACGGGAAGCCAACATATCCCCAATAAAAGTAAATGCACCTATACACTTCTTCCTTGTTTGTATGGTGATTTTACGTTGCATGGAACCAGTGGTTATTCAGCAACGGGACCAACGGCTTTACGTGACTCCCGAACCACGTCGAGAGTGAACGTCTATCACCAGAAATACACATCTCTCACTCCTCAATGGAATGGCCGAGAATCGAACCCTCGACCACCGAGGTGAGAAGCAAACACCAAACCAGCCACGCCAATGAAGTCAATGAAAGTTAAACCAAACCTCACTGAACATGACCTTGCATCATATATACAGCAATATACGCTTGTAGACATACAGCCGACGCAAAAAGACCAACAACAGAACAACCGGCTTTTTAACAACATTCTTATCATCTCTGCTTAAATGCAAATCTCAATCATTTTCCCAGTGAAGCTGGAAAAATGTCTGACGACAAGTTTTACAGAAAAATTTTACTACCCAAGTCATACCTTTTCCTTGATGATGATCAAAGAAAAGTTTTACCTGGATAGATTAAAAATCCAAACTTTCCATATAGTTTGAAATAATAATAAAAAAAATGGTTGGGAAAATTTCCCACTGTATGTAAATCATCTTCTATTTCCAAAATTACATTTCATTCAAATTCCAAAGCCAAATTTTGTAGCAAAAAGCAGTTTTCACCGCCTGATAATAACGTTTCCGAATAACTCGCACAGCATTTTCATCCACATGCAAATCATGACTCAGTGGCCGAACGTCAAAAACATCTGCTTTCTTATCTATTGTTACGGCTAAGACCAACATACCTTAGTAGGGCATTTGCACAAAACATACAACTCAAATGCGAACATCCTGCACTGGAGAAACTGGAGGCACTTTTTAAAAATGACATCGGCCGGGGAGAATTCTGAATAGCCACAAACCCTCTGGGGGAATCCGTGAAGCATTAGACCTAAACTATTGGGGAACAACCTCCATTCAACAACACAGTCCGGCCGCAGCTTTGCAATCTTTACATGAAAAATACATTGAGTCGTCCCCAAAGATCAAGGGAAGGACTGAGTCGTTTTTCGCCAATTCAAGTAAAGTTGCTGTTTTCGTAGACTAAACAATTGTATCTCTGGATCTTAATAATAAAACAATAACGATTATAATTTAACCGAATTGTTTCCATAATTCCAAATACTCCACATGCAATTCGATGGCAATAAGAAACATATTATTCATTTTGCTATCTGTAAGACCCCTGCCATTTAACTGCTATTAAAAATCCCACCCGGTATTTCGATTCTTTCTCTTCTTGCGGTGTCAACACAATAATTGATTTTACTTTCTCTCATAAGTAGTTACTACATACTATACATGCCAGCTCACTGACAACAAACCAAACTGTAAATCTAATTCTCTCTCAAAATAAGTCTAATTGCTTTTCACGTTCCTCCTGCCTTCCGATCTTCAAAAAAAAAGTTCAGTGGGGCTTGGAAGCTAATGTAGTTAGCAAAGTTCCCTTCCCTTAAGCAAGCTATATTTACTATCTTGTAAATGGAGCATGAAGGGCCTCATGTTTACAAATGATAGTACTAGCTGAGCGAAGAAGAGGAAACCGAAGACTACTGAAAGAGCATGAAACTGTTTGTAAGAGGAGACACCAGACAGTGAATGTGAGTAGAATTTACGTTGAGAATGTCAATGGAAACTAAAGCAACAGAACAATGGATGATTATGGATAGTTGAAGGATGGAAGCACAAGATTTGCACAGGTATCTGGAAAAAATGCAATGGATGACGCCGAGTGGAAAGGAAATGGGAATAACTAATCTGGTGAAGCAAGGAAGGCAGCAGGGTGTTCGCAAAAGATCTGGAAAAGATGGGGAGTACTAATGGGAGGTAAAGTAAGAATTTTCAAAAGTAATAACAAGGGTGAATGTTTATTGCATAAGAGAGGAAAATTGCGGAATCTTTTGGCATAAAATACTTGCAAGGCAGATGTGGAATACGAGGGACTGAAAATGTGAGCAAAAAGAAGTTAATTCAATAAGTGGCAGAGAGGTCATCGTGGGCGAAACGATGAACTGGTGTGTAGATGGTTTAGTAATGTGGAGTCACTGGAAGAATAAATGGATAGAACACAGAAAATAATTCGGAGGTGCTGGGCATATGATGTTGAAGTGGTTACTGGAAAGGTAAGGCCAAAGGAAGTGTTTGCCGGATAGGGAGAGTTTAAATGTTTAACATGATGCTGCCAAGCCTTCTAGTTAGTTGTTTAGTAACTTAAATTGTGGAAATTTCCTGCACGAGGGGCTCATCCTTCACTCCACAGGTAATACATGAATATGTACTTGGTACTTCTCCTTTCTATCCTTGAAGTTACTCACGATAGGTGGAACCGCTTACTTCAAAAAAAAAAAAAAAAAAAAAAAAATTATATATATATATATATATATATATATATATATATATATATATATATATATATATATATATATATATATATATAGTCCAAATTGTAACTTTTTGCATCGAATAACAAAACGAGAAAGGAGGAATATAATTCTGAGATGTCGACAGGTATCCACTAAAAGAAATATCGCATAACAACAACAACAACAACAAAAGCAACCATAACAGCTCTAAAAAGACTCAAATTTCCAGACTACCCAAGACCCGATTGGTTAAAGGTTACGAGGTCATCATTTCCTTTGCAAAGAAAACCCAAGACTGACACATAAAGGGATAAGCCTCTTTCCTTTCCCGATTTCCTGCCTTAGAAAGACGGCAGTATGAGGTCATCCTCATTCTTTATCTTCTATTATTATTATTATTACTATTATTATTATTATTATTATTATTACTATTACTATTACTATTAGTACTATTAGTACTATATTATTATTATTATTATTATTACTATTATTACTATTATTACTATTACTATTACTATTATCATTAGTATTAGTATTAGTATTAGTATTAGTATTAGTATTATTACTATTACTATTATTATTATTATTATTATTATTATTATTATTATTATTATTATTATTATTATTATTATCACACCAAGAGATAGTGTATTTTACGAATCAATTCGGTTTTGAAAGGGATCAATAAACAACTTACAATATGAAAAACAACTGTACTGATTTACAGACAATAAGACTATATCCAAATGATTTTGGTGATCTCACAATGCACCCTATGAAGAATATTAGGAGTCGGATGACAAGGAAAATTAAGAAACGATATCATGGGGAAATTACGGATGTTCCATAGGTAGACGAAATGATAATGAGATAGAGATGGCCTGTAAACGTCCTTCGCCCAACCCCTATACGAATAATTAGACTGTTTGGGCAATACAAAAGTTGTTAGACGGCCCAGGTCTTACTTGGACGAGAACTGGCTTGAGATGATGAGTGGGGATTTGTGAAAGATAAAACACAGGAATGATATGAATGGCGGAATTCTACAGGGGACCTTTACGTTACGAGGCGCTGGAGGCGTTGATAACGAGCAAAAGCAGCGAGAGTAAAATTACTACACATTTCACCGAATTTTAATCTTAAAATGGTGACTAACAATATTAATGGCACATAACACAACACTATAGAGAAACCATGTCATGGTACAGAATTTGATTTTATCTGATATCTTTTAACTACTTCCTATTTGGGGCATTCAATCTTTACAGATCTTATATAAAAGGACCTTTTCATCTCAAAAACACTGTGCAGTGACCTTTTAAAACTTAATTTTCATTTCCAGAGAGAGAGAGAGAGAGAGAGAGAGAGAGAGAGAGAGAGAGAGAGAGATAGACGAGAGAGAGAGAGAGAGAGAGGAGAGAGAGAGGAGAGAGAGAGAGAGAAAAAAATTTTTTCCACTGATGTGCAAAATGCAACTTTCACATATGCTAAAGTAAAAATGAATTATAAATGATAGATATTTATAAAAAAAAAAAAAAAAACAAGATTATCAAAAGCAGGGTACGCTATTACATGAAGTTCGTTTTTGAAGATTATACACAAACTAATTTCAACTCATTTGTGTGAGCAAATAGGAAACTTGTAAATTCACCGATTGCCCACAAACATGTAGGTATATATTGGCCTCCACTTATGAGGATGGGATATTCTCATACAGTTCCTCAAACATCACCTGGATGCCAAGTCTCTCCACATCCAACAATAACTCGCCCAATAAAGCCAATGCTTCCTCGGTGTCTGTCAACTTCCTCTCTAAAATTAAAAAAGATATATACAGAGACTATTGATCAAACTACCTCAAACCCACACATAGTACATTAATGTATTTCACCTTCGCAAGACTTCTCACCTGACCGTACATCTACATCTTTGACGTTGACAGGGTTCCTTACTAAGCATGTAATTGACATCTTAAATATTATTTTCATCTCATATGTAACATTCACACTTTACTGCCATTTGGAATTTTGTTTCACAAGCTTAGTAAAGTACTGTACAGAAAAATTGTGGGGGAGACGATTATTTAAACCTAAAACGAAAGGAAGAAGCATAAAACAAATTGGCTAAGGTAGAGAACAGAGCTAGATATGGCCCAATATACTGTAGATCACAATAAATAGAAGTATGATAGCAAGGATATATATACACAAATAATGAAAAATTCAGAGAGAGAGAGAGAGAGAGAGAGAGAGGGGGGGGGCATCGAATACCTTCAGAAACAATTTTGCTCCTATGAAAAGAACGCAAGTCGCCGTCCATTTCTCTCTACAGCAACATATCAATGAAATAAAACGGGAAGAGAAAGAAACCATGTTACACTGTCAAGGGATGTCGTAGCCTTAAAAATGCACCAAGGCATGGCGCAAAATTGTAAATTCAAGAGTGAGTTTACAAAAACCGACAGCAAGAAGATAAGAGAGATTAACTAAATAGAGAAAAATACTAAAATTGGTTACAAACTGGAAGAGGGAAAGGCACACTAAATTCATATATACGAGTGTATATAATATATATGTATATACATACATATATATATACATACATATATATAGATATATATATACATATAGTATGTATGTAATATAGATATATATATATATATATATATATATATATATCTATATATATATATATATATATATCTATATATATATTCTATATATATAACTATATATATAGATATAACTATATAGTTATATATACATATTTTCATATACATATTTATTGTATTACATATATATGTATATGTAAACTTACAACACCGTCTTCATTCCTTCCTTCATTGTTGCCTGCAACCACAAAAACTCTAAACCGACTCATGAGATCCCATCCTTCAATTTTGCATTCGCCTCCTACTTCTTGTCATTAACTGAAGTTATTTGTCATTAAAATCTCTCTTATATATATATATATATATATATATAATATATATATATAATATATATATATATATATATATATATAATACACCCCCTTTATTCCCTAAACTACACAAACTGGGAACTCTTACCTGTTGCCAACGGTGCCCTGTCTGTAAGATGTCACGAGGCTTATTAAGACTACGTAAATATACAAAAATATCATTTATTTCCCAAAGCAATTGGTTATAACAAAGAACAAATGATTAACAAGTCATAATGGCACAAATACCCAAAATCTGCCCATAAAGAAAGCCAATAAGATAACATTCTACCTTCCGGACTAAGGTTACACTCTCAAACCCCAAACAAGTCACATTGTCTAGTATTTGTCAGTTATCAGTTAGAGAATCCCATTCCTAATCAACCATGGAATCGGACCCATCTGTAATAAAGATAATAGTTATATAGACACCCCACGTCACTCTTTTCAAAGTATTTACGTAAAGAGAATATTTCCACACTTCTCTCTCTTTTCCAAAAGGTAACAGATTTTCTAAGTTTTTATAGAACGTGTCTTACCTTTTCGATGGGCGTTTTCTCCCGACACTTCGAACAACCGCTTGTTCTCTCCTTTGCACAAAGAATGCGTCTTCCACAAGTACCCTGAACCAGTAGGCCTGTAATACGCGTACAAACGAATGCACATGCCTCGCAAACGGGGAACGACCTCTGAGACAAGTTGCTTGTTCAGCAAATACCCTTCTCTCCCATGTGAACTTTGCAGTGTACCACCCCTTGTCTCTAGGCGAGCAGAGCTATGTGACTTTATTATTATATCACTTTACTTTTAAACATATTATTAGCCATTCCCTCTCTCACTCTCTCTCTCTCTCTCTCTCTCTCTCTCTCTCTATATATATATATATATATATATATATATATATATATATATATATATATTAATTTGTCATTATATCTATATATATATATATATATATATATATATATATATATATATATATATATATATATATAATATACTGAGATGTATCCGATATCCGCATCCGTGGATTATCTGCATTTTTTATAAATCCGCATCTGCATCCGCATAGACAATTTCTTAATATCCGCATTAGCACTGCGAGCAACATCCGCATCTGTATCCGCAGTGTGAGAATCCGGATATGAGGATGTCATCCCTTGCTGTGTTCAATGGTGCATACTCATACTCATATTGCTAAATTTAGCTGTTTCTTAATACACATTACATGATACACAATTACACATATCATACGGTGTATACTTCTTAAGTAGCTCTGTTACAGCAAATTTAAGTGATTTCATGTCATACACAGCAGTTGTAATCATAAAGGCAGGGTATTGCATTTTCTAGGAAAAACACATTCTTTCTAATGCGAAGAATGGCTTTGAGCTTTATTACCCTTATCATGCAATGAGCGTGAAATAACCTTGTAGTAAGAACAACTAAAACGTCCTTGTATCGCTGTGGCTGTCTGTATTTTCATATGAAAGTATACATACACCTGCATGAGTATCACTTGATGTTTCTACTTTCAATTAATACATCAAAAATTATGTGGCGATACCTAATTTGGATTTGGCAGAGAATCGTCTTTAACAGTAAATATATCTATATTATTTAGATTTACACAGTATCTGCATCCGCAAGGGTATGGTCATCAAATATTTGCATCTGCACTTGCATCCGCAAATTTCAAAAGATTGATATCTGCAGCCGTAAATCCCAATTTCAGACATCCCATAAATCTCTAATATAAAAAAAAAATATATATATATATATATATATATATATATATATATATATATATATATATATATTATAAAAGGAGTCAAAATGTAAAAAGGTAATGATATATTTCAGAAAAAACCCTCCCTCTCTTCACGCAGGTAATGAATGAAAAGGGTTACAGAAAACTGTTATTTATACCAAAAAATTCATTGGGCAGCCATTACATCACTCCAGTTGACAATTTCATCTTTAATGTTCTTAATTGCTGGTTGAAAGAAGTTTTCATCTATAATGCCTTCCAAGTTCCTTTTGAGCGGCTCATAGCGTTTCTTTATTTAAGCAAAGCTGATGCTACCATTTGGCTTTTGAACCGACAATTGCTGCTATGAAACCTAAATGCATTGCTGTATATGAGATATGTAGATGATATACTAACATTTTCGGATAATAGGCGGGGCAATTTCAACGGATTTCTTTCAAAATTAAATGCATTAGCGCCCTGCATCCAATTTAAGTTGAATGGGAAACTGACAAAGATACCTTTTCTCAATGTTTTAAATTAGAGACACGACAAAATACAAATTTACCACATACAGAAAACCAACATTTATACTTTCATACATTCACTATTTTAGTTATCATGACATTTCCCTAAAGACTGGTATAGCCAACAATTTCTCCCTACATATCCTGGAAGAGGATATTGAACTAATCCGTAAACAGGTGTCATCATTACAGCGATCCATAAAGCTAAAAAATCACAAAACAAGACTAGAAAGTCGCCCAACAATAAAATAAAAATCTCACAAGTACAGGATAAGGACACTGACACAGACATTCGGAAACCGTAACCCTTTTGTTTTACCTACCCAAATCCCTTAGCCATATCCCCGATTAACGTCAAACAAAAGCCAGTCCCCAAAGATGCAGGAATATACTAAATCCCTTGCCTCCACTGTGAACAATCCTACATCGGTTTTACAAGTAAATAATTCCCTCAGAAATTAATACAACATAAACGTTCAATTAGGTATGGACAAGAGAACTCAGCTATTTTCAACCACAAAATAAACAGGAATTTGTCACATATAATTCATAGCAGCAATTGTCAGTTCAAAAGCCAGATGGTAGAATCAGCTTTGATTAAACAAATCAGAGCGATAAATCTCTCAAAAGGAGCATGAACCTCAGATATTATAGATATAATCATCTTCCAACCACCAATTAAGAAGATTAAAGAGAAACTGTCAACTGGAGTGATGGACAGCTGACCTCTGGATCTCTTGGAATAAATGCCGCTTTTCTGTAACTCTTCCCATTCATTACCTGCCTGAAAAGAGAAAGTTGTTCTCTGAAATATAGCATTACCTTTCTACATTTTAGCATTCCTATGGCCTCCTTTTATTAGATAGAATCTGTTTTAACAGAAGATATTTCACAGTCTCATATATATATTATAATATATATATATATATATATATTATATATATATATATATATATATATATATTATATATATATTATACGTATATAATACATATAATGTATATATATAGAGACATATGTATTTGTAATAAAATCATATTTACACACACACACACACATTCCTGTTCGATTGTTTGTAGCACAAATGAATTACCTTTTATCTACAAGAAAATGCCGTCGAAAGGATTGGTTTCCCTTTGCCTTACAGTTAGGCATTAGATAGTGCATATGGATATTTTTTGTTTCGGCAGTCTTTCACAGGCTAAACTCACAATTGAGACCTCTGTGGACTCACGTTGTCTACTGAGTAGGAAGACTGCCTCAACACAAAGCCGGAACGATTTAAGAACATCCCTATAATTCAAAATAGACCTTTTTCAACTCCGACATTGAATACTGAACCTCGCAGACAGTCGACATGTGTGAGCGGCAACTTGGTGGAGAATGGCAACCAATGGGGCTAACAATGTCATCCGAAAAAACGTAAATTAATGATTGCTGTAAAGATAACTTACAGCCACGAAATGTAAGGGAGAAAGACTGATGGAGAAAAAAAATGACAACCACATATATATATTTGTGTGTGTTTATAAATATAAAAATGGGTCTTTTTTTTCCTATCCTTTGGAGTACCTTTGAGAGGACTTTTACCTCTCCCTGTCCATACGCCGAGCGTTATTTGGTAAGAATCCAGCGTCATGTGTTGAATGGTCCATATAGCCAGCAGGGACCCTCATCATCATCCAAGTCTCTCCGAGTGGTAACTCTAAAATGACTAACTGGATATCCCCTCAACCAATCGCTTTGGAAAGCTTCCAGCTCGTCCCAACTGAGAGAGAGAGAGAGAGAGAGAGAGAGAGAGAGAGAGAGAGAGAGAGAGAGAGAGAGAGAGAGGCCCAAACTTTTCTTCCCAAAAGTTAAAAAAATGAGCCACATTAATTCAGAAATATTTACATTATTTTCTTTTCACAAAACAACCGAAGTATGATATGCGCACAACGTATTCTATTCACAATTCTTGTTCCACCATACCTCTACATCAGTTTATTTATTCGCATCACTGTAACACAAACCGTCTTCGTTACGTTAAATCCAAACACATTATAAGCATTTTATACATAATATTTTCATCATCCTGCTTTGGAAATTACGTATTATAACTTGCTAGGATTTTTAACGATGGTCATCTTCTTTAGATGTAATTCTAAAGTACATACGAATAATGAAAAAAAATGGGGCGAGACCCAAAAACAATAAAAGATCAATTGGAAAGCCAGAGTATTGAAAATATAATTATATATCTACTGTAAACTTACATATTCTCATCAGCTTTACTATTAAGCACATAATTATGGGAGTTTTGTTTCCCCCCTTAACACACACAATTATATATATATATATATATATATATATATATATATATATATATATATATATATATATATATATATATATATATATTTATTTATATATATATTTAATCTTCGTTGCATAGAAGCTGTTGTGTAAATATACATGCATACGGCAGTTGATCCATGTGTCCTTACGTATTTTTATTGTTCTGTCTATCTATTAACTATTGTATATATATATATATATATATATATATATATATATATATACTATATATATATATATATATATATATACACAGATATATATATATACATATATATATATATATACAGACAATATATATACAAATAGGTTAATAGATCGACAGATAGACAGGTATACATATATTACAGTTTAGCACAGAACAATAGAAATACGTAATGACACATGGATCAACTGCCGTAAGCATGTGTACTTACACAACAGCTGTGCAGCGCGGATCGTGGGCCCACAAAACGCAAAGTAGCACAAAATAATACCACACCCCGGTAACAATGTGAATAGCCAGTAGGTCAACATAAGGTTATTATTATTATTATATTGTTATTATTATTATAATATTATTATTGTTAAAAAATATCCACAATTATATATAAAAAAATATTTCTATGTAAAAATATATAACAACGACTTTCGAACACCTGAACGGTGTTCCTCCTCAGTGAACGTTAAAATGATTACATTTTAACATTCACTGAGGAGGAACACCGTTCAGGTGTTCGAAAGTCGTTGTTACATATTTTTATATAGAAATATTTTTTAATATATAATTGTGGATATTTTTTAACAATTTGTTTTCACGAAACTGTGAATTTCTTAACATTATTATTATTATTATTATTATTATTATTATTATTATTATTATTATTATTATTATTATTATTATTATTATTATTATTATTATTATTATTATTATTATTATTATTAGTGGTGGTGGTAGCAGTAGAAATTATAAAGATGTTCCCATGCCTAAAACACCACGTGAAAATCGTTTTACATATGAATGTAAGTAATCAGCAATTAGTTAAGGAGTATTCATTAAGAGAAGAATATATCTCGAGCGCAAACACTGAAAATTGAGTATATTCGTGTAACAAAATGGTAGGGATGTAGAAAAGCCTCCACCGGAGACGATCAAGTAAAAACTCCATATGCCCTGGGTCGTTTCTTTTACCATTACTTGAATATTGCGCTCCTGTTTGGAGATGGGCAGCCACCAGGCAACTTTATCTTCGAGGGAAAACTATTCGATGTAGTGGTTTCCCGTTTTAATTCGACTGTCGAAGCCTTTATCTTACATATCTTCCGTTGATACGTTTCCATTATGCTTCCATTTTAACTTCATATTACCTTCACTCTTTTCCCGTTTTCTTGTTTTTTTTTAACAATTAATATTTCCAATGGATGTATTCTTGTCAAGGTCCTGTGTCCTCACGTTGAATTATCCCTATAATTCAACAACAGTAAAAACAACAACAATAGGGCACGTTGTAAAGAGCG
>NC_061107.1:136731749-136811749 GCF_015104395.2 Macrobrachium nipponense | reverse complement strand
TTGATTAAATACATAATGTAATATTTCTATTTGATCGATTAAATTATATAAGACAGACCTATAATTATACAAGACAGACCTTTCTACTTGATCGATTAAATTATACAAAATAGGCTATTTGATCTATTCATGTGGTAGGATTTTCGTCCGATGAATAACAGCTTATGTAATAAGCTTTCAATGTAATGAATATCATGATTCTACAGAAAATTATATTTATACACGGTAATAATTGTTAAGTTACATGTCGAAATACGCTAATACTTATAGCATTCATGAGAGAGAGAGAGAGAGAGAGAGAGAGAGAGAGAGAGAGAGAGGGAGAGGAGAGAGGGGGGAGGGGGGAGGGGGGGGGGTTATGATTAAGTTACATGTACAAATACATTAATATTTATAGCCTTCTTGAGCGGTTTCTATGATTAAGTTATATGTAGCAATACACTAATATTTACTTTCTTGAGAGAGAGAGAGAGAGAGAGAGAGAGAGAGAGAGAGAGAGAGAGAGAGAGAGAGCATTTTTTCATGGTGCGGAATATTGGCACCCCTTCTGAGTGACCCATAAAACCAGATAGCGCTCGGAGGCGTATCCAATTTATGAGCAGGTTAAGTGTCTTCCAAATGGACACCAACCAACCTAAGGAGATTTATTGACCCTGTCGCCGATTAGGAAGGATTAACTACGTCGCCTGTTACAGGCAGCCGCTGACTTCAGTCAAAGAGGTCTTCAGCCGCCTCCCAAGATTTGTTTAAGGAAACACCTTTTTTCACGTTGAAATTTTATGTTTAAGTGCCTCCTCAAACAATGTCTTAAAATTTGCTTTGGATATTTACTATGAAATATAACAAATTTCATTTTTAAATTTCAGACAGATTTCTTATATCCACCTATCTATTTCTCTATCTATCTATATTATGTAGCATTAAAGATATAAGCCACGAAGGATTTATGGATTTATCACGTTCCAACCTTTCGTGATTCAGTTATACATTATGTAGTATGTATAATACATAAACAGATACATATATATTACATCTATATATATATGATTATGTATATATATATATATATATATATGTGTGTGTGTGTGTGGTGTGTGTGTGTGTGTGTGTGTGTGTGTGTGTGTGTGTGTGTGTATTTATGTATAATTCTTTAATCGTCACATGTACAAGAACGAAACAAAATCCTGGGGCCCTCCTCGAAAATTGATGTATAAATATATATATATATATATATATATATATATATATATATATATATATATATATATATATATATAAGCACTGTTTTATAATCCCAGACCATGCATGATTTGTACAGTATCCAAGTTTTCTTTGAAAAAAAATGTCTGCATTACTGGGGTTGCTAAATACAGTATTTTTGTAGGAAGTTTTCAAAAAAATCAAATTTGACAGTTGGCGTTTTAACTTCCTCTCATGAAACATTCACGTCACAAATTCAAGTTTACGTTAGAATTGCATAACTATTAAAATACAGAATCTGATATCAATTTGAATCATAGATATATGTAGGTATTAAAAATCTGCCATTTTTAGCCGTCAGACAATGAATGCTGACATTAGTGGATGGTCTCCAAATTATTATTATTATTATTATTATTATTATTATTATTATTATTATTTTCATGAGATTTAGTGTTTCGGGTTGAGTCTAGGCTATGATTCGACTGTGAAGGAAAAATATAATATTCACAAGCATTTTAAAGTTCTTTTGCCAATTTCATACGGTATAAAAATACGATTGCCACAGAATGCACATCAACGATTGACACGGATATATATATATATATATATATATATATATATATATATATATAATATATATATATATATATATATATATATATATATATATATATATATATATATACACACCACCATACACAAACAAAATTGTGTAGTAGTGCTCTTAAGGAAAAGGGATAATGGAAGTGCCTTGTCATGCAAAGGACATTATGTTGAAAACTCCTTAATACCACTATTTGGTAAAATAGTGGTATTAAGAGATAAAAGAGAGGTGGAAAATGGATGCTAACCGCGAGATAAGCGCGAGAAAAAAAAGAAAAGGAAAAAACCCACATTGGGCAGAAACAACTGAAACGAAGGGTTTTTTTTTTTTATATAAAGTTAGGAGTAAAAGGGGCGTTACAGAAAGGATAATCACTGTAACTCCCCCAGCCGATAACAGTGATTAGGGCGACTGCATGCACAGAGCAGTCGAAAGCAACTGATTGATATTTGAATGGGCTCCATAAAGCACATAACCTCCTACTGTACTCGTTCAAGGTTGCCGTGCGCCAAAGAGTTAATTTACATCCATACTGTAAGGTTTCTGAATAAACAAATGGATGTTTTAGGTAAAAGAAATCCATTGGACTGTGCGCAAGGAACTTTACTGAACAAGTCTGAAGCTTTAACTATTCTAGGTGTAACCGCTGACTCACATCTAACTTTTGGGAAACATGTAAGGAAAGTTTCAGCAAATACCGCAAAAATTTTAGGTATCGTTCGTCAGGTATCATAATAAGTGATAAAATCAATGCAACCTGTTTTTAGGTTATTTGTGCTCCCTTTACTAGAATACTGTTCTTTGGTGTGGATGTCTACTTCTGCTAGAGATTGATCTCTTTAAGATGGAGTGGTTCGCGGTGGTACGTTTATGTCCTAATAGTAGTGGCTCATGACTTGGACCATCGACGGATAGGCTAATTGTTTGTCACTTTCTCATAAGTTGTATTTCAACAGATCGTTTACATTCACAACAGATCACTGATCCCCTTTATCTGCCGAGAGCAACTCAGATTCGCGGAACAGAAGCAGCAATATACAGTAAATGCGCCTCCCTGTCGAACTTCTCCGTTCCAGGAGTCCTTGATCCCTCACACCGTTGTACTGTGGAACAGCAACCCAGAGGGAGTGAGTGGCGCCATAGGAACTTCAGAAGTTCATCCCAAGGTGCAAAACATATGATTACCCGTATACTATTCTCCTTGCATTGATTAATACGTTTTTATCTATTTTTTTCAAATTTATCAATTAATTTTCTTAATAAGTGCGGTCTCTTTTTTTCGGTATCTCCCTGTATCTTCTCTTGCTTCTTCCAAGTGAACACCTTATTCTTTGGAAGCATGAATTTCAAGTCAATTGCCCCTCAATGTGAGCCTGTTCCATATGAACAGGTTTCATCTTCTGAATATAATAATAATAATAATAAAATGAGAGGGGTAGCAGCTTGGAGCAAAAGGAACGACGCTAAGACCCTTAAGTAGGCTAACGCCTAAAGTGCACCGCACGAGGGGCACCGACGTCAATTCCTCCGCACTACGGGGGTGAACCTAATGGGGGGGAAACTACCCATTAATGACAGATGACTCTGTGTCTACAGGACAACGATAGTCGCATGTCAGGTTATGTATTAACCGAGGACGTTTGTTTGTATGGTGTTTTTACGTTGCATGGAACCAGTGGTTATTCAGCAACGGGACCAACGGCTTTACGCGACTTCCGAACCACGTCGAGAGTGAACTTCTATCACCTGAAATACACATCTCTCACTCCTCAATGGAATGCACGGTTACCGCAGTGGTAGTAAGCAGTACAACATGAACCTTGTTCCTCTAGGTAGAATCCAAGATTTTGTCAAGAGCGACAATGTACCCAAAGCAGTCGAACATTTAATATAAACTTGTGGGGAAGAAAATTCCACCTAACAGGCAGATCACTCTTTTCTCCTGATACTGATTGAGCACCATTTTCACTCCCGAGGGATGCCGGAAAAACTGTGTTGTGAAAGGTAACAAATGGCCAAGGGCATAGGATATCCGGATGCGAGACTTATTATACTGATACTGGAAGAATACTAATTCTCGAGGTTTTTATTCTCGTGGATGTTACGAAGACAGTACATTGAAGGAACGAACGCTGAATGCTTAGGCACCAGTGAGAGAGAGAGAGAGAGAGAGAGAGAGAGAGAGAGAGAGAGAGAGAGAGAGAGAGAGAGAGAATGACTATGCTAACTAAAAGGTGAAGGACTATTAATAAGAAAAAAGGTTGTGCTGTAGTGCCTGGAAGACTCGGGAAAGGCGACATTACAAATACCTCAGTTGGAAGGCTGAATAAAGAGTAAACAGAGTGTAAGATTTGTAAGTGAGGGTCATGGTCAACGAATAAGAAGGTAAACAGGTGTATCTGTCAGCACATGAAAGGGTAATTATACCAGGCAATATAAATGCAAAGTGAGGTGTGTGAAGAGACGGATCCGGTAATATGTTAGACATGAAGATAGATTGCTGAAAACACTACTTTCAGAAAGACTTACATATGAACAATTTAAGCTAGAGAAAATTGTACTCTGTGAGATTCGTGTCAGTACAAAGAATATAAGAGGGCATCATGATGGATATAAAGGCGAGAACATGCCCAGGTCTGTATATGTACCCTGTACCCACTATTTAGGTGAAGAGGAAACGGAGATATTTAAGACGCAGAAGTGTAAAAATGTAGTTGTAAATGATACAAAAAATTTGATGAAAAGGGCAAGGAATGAGCAAAAACCTTGAAAAGATGAATGAAAAGTTGTCTGCGCTAAAGACACCAAGTGGAAAGAATTGCTAAGATTTTGCAAAAACCCAAGATGAGGACACAGCGTAACATTTGCGATTATAGAAAGATACGAGTACATACATACATACATACATACATATACATATATATAATATATATATATATATATATATATATAAATATATATAGTATGTGTATATATGAATGTAGTGTATATAAATATATATATATATATAGCTATATATAAATATATATATATATATATATATATATATAATGTATGTATGTATATATATATATATATATATATATATATATATGATATATATATATGTATGGTATATATGTAAATGTGTATAATATATGATGTGTATATATATATATATATATATATATATATAATTATATATGTATGTGTATGTATGTATAATGTATGTATATATATATATATATATATTATAAAACACTAAAAAAATGCGGTTCCCATATTTGCGATCAAAACAATACATGACCCATTAAACGACCACTTTTTTGTCTCTCAACACCGCAACGACAACTTTCGAGACTGAAAACTATAAACCTCCAATAAGAAGGATAACAGTGTTGTAACATTATCCCATAAGAGGAGCACTGCAAACAATTCTTTCAGTTGCAATATTTCCCCCACCCCCCCCCCCCCCCCCCATCACCCGCCGCCGGGCAGCTCTTCCCAGGGGCCTCGTCTACTCTGACTGCAGACGGGAAAGGCCACCACCGACCCCACACACAGGGAAAGGGCAGAGGTGGGGAAACAAAACCTCCATATTTATTTAAAACTGAGAAGCGATACAGAGAGAGAGAGAGAGAGAGAGAGAGAGAGAGAGAGAGAGAGAGAGAGAGAGAGAGGCACATATATATCTATATATATATATATATATATATATATATATATATATATATATATGTGTGTGTGTGTGTGTGTGTGTGTATAAAGAGCTGAAATAATAGGATAAAGACATATATACACATACATGTTCATATACAAAAATATATAATATATATATATATATAGTATATATATATATATATATACATATATATATATAGAAAGAGAGAGAGAGAGAGAGAGAGAGAGAGAGAGAGAGAGAGAGAGAGAGAGAGACCGCTGCAATAAAAGGATGAATGCGGCAGAGATCTGGAAACCTATCAAGCCAAAATGCTGATAGATATCAGAGGCATCTGATTATTAATCCGTAAAGACAACACAGGCGGCTTAAGGCTGAAAAAACTACACGTTTTTCATAATAATAAATCCATGGTAGCGATTACGTTCACATTAGCTATAGATCAGCCACTTCGATGTGCGAAATTTCTTTAAAAAATTTATAAGAATAGGTAGTAAATATGGGTAATTTATCTTCACTGACCCACAAAGAAATTTCACAATAGATTGCTCAGAACCTCACTATATTTTCCACACACAGAAACACACACTTCCATCAAACAACGGCCTTTACTTTCAAATACACCCTCTTCTCTCTTCCACAAGAATCATACACTTTCGACCATCCTACGAGACGAGAACAAGTCATCTACTTTGTTCCAGTCATTGGCATTCAACATCCACACTTCACTTTCACATGGGCGAATTGGCTCAATATTCCGTTCATTCATTCGTTCCCATAGTGGCTTCTTTAACACAGTAAGTTTCCCCAAACTTCTGCCTTTCTTGACGAACCTATTGTGACTTCACTCTTTTCTCCACCGACCTTCATCTTTTTATGTCCTTCCACAAACCACTTCCATTCATTCCATAACCTTCGTTCTTTCCATTTATTCTCAATCTTCTCTTGTTCACATTTACAATATGTTCACGAATGAGTTCTTCCCATGCAAAATCTCGCAAGTCATTTCACTTGTTCCTGCGGTTTCTTTCCACCATCTCTAATCCGTACCTTTCTAACTGGGAAAATGAACCATTAAACTATAAACTATAAACAATATCGTCTAAGACCCACTCTTACGTCAAACTAGTCACTTTCCCATCTTCATATTCAAACGCAAGCCTCGCTCCCTTGACAAAAAAAGAAAGAAAAGAAAAAAAAATGTTACTCTTTCTCAGCAGCTTATCTTCCATCATATACCTGCTCAATATCTACCAAAACCCCTCTACACTGATTTATGCACATACATATACATATAGAAATACATAAGCACAAATATATATATATATATATATATATATATATATATATATGTGTGTGTGTGTGTGTGTACAGAACACACTCACTCACCTCACACACACACACGCACAAACATAAAAGTGTATATATATATATATATATATATATATATTATATATATATATATATAAAACACACATTACACGTGTGTAGTATATTGTGTGCAAGTGGTTTTATCTGCAGACACATATTCCAACAGATACTGAGATAAGCGTAGACACTTAACATTAGTAACCATTCTGATGAATATTATAGAATGAAGTGGAAGCTGTATTAAAGTACTACCAGTGGGCCACCCAATTCATCTAAAAAAAAAAATTATTGACACGATAGCTCCATCAACTGAAATACAAGCGAGCTACAAGATGGAACATATCAACTTTCCAAACCACCTCAAGTAATATGGAATTAAAGAATAATCATCATTAACCAATAACACTAAACAAAATCACAGGACAATCATCCATGGCAACCAATAGAGAGAGAGAGAGAGAGAGAGAAGAGAGAGAGAGAGAGAGAGAGAGAGAGCAAATTCTCTAAAAAAAAAAAAAAAAAAAATACTGAAAATAATTTTTCACGCAAGCAGAGTATGATACGCGCCCATCGTACTTTATTTATCATTTTCTCCATTATAACTCTTCACCAGTCAACTATTCCCGCATCACACACAAGCTATAAACAATACCAAATGAAAGTAGCATTTTACATGTGGTTCACTGTATACTGGAGTACTATATCTAAATTACATCCGCACCAATAATCTGGTGGTACATTCCTACATAACACGTTTATTAATGATATATAGAACGGTGTGAATATAGTTTTATAACTAACATGAAAACTAAAGTGATCCATTATAAAAGCGGCTATTCTGTTAATTAATGTATGTAATATATATACTATATATATATATATACATATATATATAATATATATATATATATATATATATATATATATATATATTATATATATATATATGAATGTTGACCATACATGAAAAAAAAAAAACATACAAAACCGTTACTTTTGACTCGATCATCATCAATACCGCAATGTATTTAGAACTAAAGCTGCTTCCATATACAAACAGGCGACTCAGCAACTATGGTCATTAACGCTAGTAAAGAAAAAGAAAAGTCGTCAAAGTTCAATTAACTTATTCATTTGGTTAATAGAATTATATACATCGATGAATACTCTAATTTTTAAATCATAAATTTATATACATAATTTAAACTAAACTCACACAGCTGAAATATCACACATTATATACATTTTCTAGGCTAATCAGTAAAAATCTCAATCAGAAAGGACAATATAAAATAAAAATTACCAGAGAGAGAGAGAGAGAGAGAGAGAGAGAGAGAGAGAGAGAGAGAGAGAGAGAGAGAGAAAATTTTGGTCAAGACACAAGCAACTATTTTTTCACGTACAGATCGCGAAATCCGTTTAAAAATACAGCAAGCGTAACCGACACTGACATTTCGGAAATGTCACCAGCTCAAAACCGATTCTCAGAAATTCTTGCTGTTGCCTAGTTCCAGCGCCGCTTCCTCTTGTAAGCGGATTCCTCAGCTCTACCGAGTAATTATTCAGACTTGAATGAAAAATCAATTTAATATGAGGAAGGCATTTTTTGTCCTATGATTAGTCATCAAAAGTTGAGACGTTAGCCAACAACGCAATTATAAAACTAGATCTCACCACCTCCAAAGCGATATCACAACACCAAAGATCACCTTCAACGTGAATTGCGGATGTGAATAATTCCCGTGTATCTCGGTTCGTTAATTCCCTTTCCCTCGACCTTGGATTTCCACTCCATTATTTTTGAATTCTCGCAAAGCTTCCTATTATTTCCATACGAGCCTTGGAATCATCTCCCTAACTTGGTTGTAACGACCCTTGATCATTTCTGTCTTTCTCTCATATTTCGGATTAACTTTGCCATTCTCTTGCCAAGAGCTGCCTTTTCTCTCCCTCCTATCACCTTCTTTCCTTGTAATACCCACACCTTTGAATTTCTCCTCCTACTTGCGTTTCCCATGAGAGTTAAAATACCACTCTGCTCCTTTTCTCTGTCATGTTTTGGAACCTCCCCTCGTATAAAGTCTTCCCTTCTATTATATATTTACACATACTATATATATATATATATATATATATATATATATATATATATATATATATATATGACTGGTAACAATGCACTGTTACAACAGAATTTCATTTAAAAAATGGAGCCAATGAAAACGCCAAAATATAGAAAGTAAGTACTATATTTCAGAGGACTGCTGTCTTTCTACATGGAAGACACAGACAGAGGTCTCTGAAATACAGTAATTATTTTCTCTATTTTGCGTTTTTATTGGCTCATTTCGTTCCATCTAATATATATATATATATATATATATATATATATATATATATATATATATATATATATATTGCCATGGCACACACGGGATGCATAGGGCCTCGATGAACTCACACCCACCACATCCTAGGCTAACTTCTCTCAAGATCTCCTCAGTACTCGTCTGTTTCCCGCCCCACTGTCCCAAGCCGCTTCTCCCTTGGCCTATACCTCTCTACCTCTTCTACTAAGGTCAACCCACCCTGGTGTATCTCGTACTATTCTCTGTCTTCTATACACACGGCCTAGCCACTTCTTCCAGCATGAGAACCTAACATACTTAAAAGACGGTTGCACCCACGTTACTTCTCCAATCTCATTCTGATATTTGATATCCTATCCCTCCATCCTCCATTTTATATAATATAATATATATTATATATATATTATAATATATATATAGTATATATATATATTATATATATATATATATAAGTTAATTATAATTAATAAATATAATATTTATTATATATTATATATATAAATATATATATATTATATATATATATATATATATATATATGTATATTATAATTAATATATATATATATATTTATATATATATATATATATATTATATATATTATATATATATATATATAATGCAATTGTAATAGCCACAATGCTCTCTTAACTTCTTGAATTCTTTGCTCTTTTTCGAACACGCTTGTCACTACAACGCCTGAAGAAGATCCAAGTTCAAAGAAATAAGTAGACATTGTGATGTCCCGTAGCAGGAAACGAACTTGGATCTTCAGGGCTTTGTAGTGACAAGCGTATCCAAAACAAGAGTAAAACATTTAAGAAGTTAAGAGGGCATTGTGGCTATTACAATTGCATATGTATCTGGTGAAAAAGTGACCAGTAGATTCTACATACATAGGGCCTCAGTAAAGGGTCCGAATAGGACCGAAAGTACTCGGCTAACTCGTTTTTTTAATTTTTTTTCCTTCGTGGCAAAAAAACCTTTATTTATACATAGCATCACGTTTTATATACTTCGTGATCAAGTTATTCATATATATACATATATATATAATAGCTATATATATATATATACTATATATATATATAATATATATATATATATATATATACATATATATACTATATACAATTATATATATACACATATATATATATATATATAAATAATATATATATATATATATTACATTCTTAAAAAGCTCTATTAATCTTTATTATCCAACATATTTTGTCATTAAATTCACGTCTAATTTTTGTTCGTAAAAACAGATGTTTTTAAATTACAATAAGAAATTAATAGTAACGTTTTTATATTCTTTTCAAGAAAAAGTCTGACCGAAGTGCCTGTACCTGACATCACAGGTTAGAAGAGAGAGAGAGAGAGAGAGAGAGAGAGAGAGAGAGAGAGAGAGAGAGAGAGAGAGATGTCTTCCTTATAGTAGAACACGCGCACGCATTCACGCTCAAAGCTTTTTTCTGACTTTCTATCAATTAAATACAGTGCCAAGTCATATACAATCAACCGAACACTTAGAAGAATGCAATTCGCTTCATTGTAATGACGCACACAAGCAAATGCAACAAAACACTTAAAAGAAACAGTGCCAACCCCCAAGCACGCTCGCGCGCTCACTAACACACCCCCACACACAAGAAAACACGACAGAAAACACCCAAGAAACATTTCGTTCCCTTTCGACAGAGTTTTCCCAAAATCCAGGAGACGGGGTCTAAAAAGCCGAACGACAATCGATGTCACATCGACACCTGACCGAAGAAAGAAACGATCATAAAAATAAGCGATTTCTGCGCCGTTCGCACTGAGAGAAATAAAGGCTCAACGACACTCGAAGACGAAAGCTCAACAAGTGGAGGAGAGAGGACTGAGAGAGAGACGGCGTAAAAGGTCAAAATGCAGCCTTATCATACTTATACGCACTCCACTACTTTCAAACGGAGGTCACGATCAGAGAGCGCTACCGTGTACGAACTAAAAATATAACTACCATCGAATGCTTCACCTCATTAACAAGTTCCACGCTGGTTCGATTCCGGCTCGGTCAACGCGGAATCAGAGAAATTTATTTCTGGTGATAGAAGTTCATTTCTCGATATAGTGTGGTTCGGATCCCACAATAAGCTGTAGGTCCCGTTGCTAGGTAACCAATTGGTTCCTAGCCACGTAAAAATATCTAATCCTTCGGGCCAGCCCTAGGAGAGCTGTTAATCAGCTCAGTGGTCTGGTACTAAGATATAACTTAACTTTAACCTCATTAACAACCCGCCGATATTTTTTTAACAATCTCTCAAATTACAAATTATACTGCTTTCAGTGATGAAGCAAATATCAAATGGTCCCTGAATACTGCCTTATTAATGATGTCAAAGGAACATGAATCAGCGCAAAAACCTAACAGCAACAAATGAGAATGTCCATGATGATAACTTTCGATTCTCCGATTCTCCGATTCTTTTTCTTCACAACATCAGCACTCTCTTCGCCTTACGCTGTACCTACTAGCATAAAGCGAAACAGACTAAAATCAACTACTCATCAGTCACTAACTATTATACATGCTCGTTTCTGTCGCGTGCATATCCGACGGTAACAAACGCAAGCACAGAAATACAAGCTACCTCAGACATACTACAAAACGCAGACAATGGCACTGATAAAAAATAATGACGCTCACTGTCACATTTGTAACTGAACGTCTTAACTGTGAAAAAAAACTCACTACAGGGAATATTTCTACAGCCTCAACACACTGTACCTACAATTCACCCTTCCCATAGTTCTTTCCAACCACCCATCCAGGCATTTCTGTCGTACTCTTCCTTCCGACACTTTCCACCTATAATTTCTTTCAATTTGTTTGTAATCGTTTTTATCTAAATGATGACAATTCCACACTGATCCAACCTAGCACCTAACTAACCGTCAAGCAATCGGTAATTGAATGTTGGCTTAACAATTCATTAATGCTTCACAATATAGCATTCTATAAACACAAAAAACAAGTCCTTCCATTATCCGTTATATATAGATTCCCAGACAGCTATATAAATCACTTATTTCCAATCTGCCTCAATCCTTTGCAATCGTCAGGGGCCCCTACTCTTGAGTATGATTTACCCACAAAAAATGACTCTTGCCTACATCTTCTCCAAGTTCCCCATCCAGCAGACGCTACTATAACTGGTTCACTTAAGGTAGATTCTTGGATGAGCCCTATGCCTACGAGACGTTAGTCTGGCGGCCGCTGATTGGCTGGGAGCTGCCTACCTCCCGGTACCAGCCAATCAGCGGCCGCCAAACAAACGTCTCGTAAGAATAGGGCTCATCCAAGAATCTACCGTAAGTGAACCAGCTATACATTCTTTTATTAGTGATCGTCATTTCCTTTCCTGTCCCACAGCTTTGAATCTAGTACATCTGTCCTCCTCCGAGATATCGGGTCACTCCGCCTATAGATATTGACCTGCTAAAGGAAGGGTAACATACACTTGTCTCTGACCCACTTCTACGCCCGCTAGTCGTCTCTGTTAAGCAGGCTTCGCTTCTATCGTCACAGCTTGTACATACTTTCAAACAACCTCTATTAATTCCATCATAACTGCTTCTTCGTCCATGTACCCTATATCACATAAACCTCTCTCTTTTATTTGTATGGGTCTGACCAAGGTCCTTCACACATACCCTGAGAATGACCTTGGGTCTAACTCTTAACATATAATACATTTCAATTACCCACGAAGACCCTTCCTTTGCCTAAACCCCCCGCCCCCTCTCCTTGTCACTCCTCCGGGCCTTTGTCTTATGTTTTTTATCAAAGTCTTACCACAAACTTTCTCTGTTACACTTAAAAAATGTCAGGCCCTTATAACTCTAACGGACTGCTTTATCACCTTACCTCCATACAATGAAACAATCATTTCTCACGCATTCTTAAGGAGCCTTTTCCTCACCTAAACAACCCTTACAGACCCTGGCCAGCTCCTTGGAATACCATCAACTCACGGCGTTTTCCCGTTCTCCAACCTCTTATTTGTCCTCCTTACACCCTCAACATTCACTTCCTCAAGCGCACTCAAATTTCAATAGCCCTTTCCATTCTTGCGCCATTCAGCTCCGCCTCTCCTCTACCTTCCGTCTTCAAAAAAACTGGAAATTCGTCAGGAGCCAACTGAAGTCTACTAAGGAATGAAAATACCGAAACATTCACAGTTAGCTAAAACCCAACTATATGATGAGTGCGTTGGAAAAAGCAGGAGAAAAATTACCTGTAATAATTGGATTAAATATAAAAAATTATTTTCAAAGCACCTCTCTCTCTCTCTCTCTCTCTCTCTCTCTCTCGAATCATCTCTCTCCTCTCTCTCTTCTCTTCTCTCTCTCTCCTCAAATCTCTCTCTCCTTCCCCCCCCTCAACAGCATTAAATCAATTTCTCTACGAGGCCATAACCTTCGGTGAAAAAAAATGAGGTCATTTATTAAAAGAAGACAGTAAGACCCAAAATATAAAGCAACAACAAAAATTCAAGCAAAACTTTGGAAACTTATTCACCTGCTTATTATAATAAAAAGAAAGTCATCATCTAAACGTTTTAATTACAGTTGGAGCGAGTGGTGAATCCAATAAAGTAATCGCAACTAAGCGATGTAATTTTGCCATAAAATCCAGATCTTCATATATAATGAGGCCACACATAACTAGCTATGTTTGTTCCAAAATGCTTCACTTCTAACAATAACTCAAATGTAGATAAAAAAAAAATACTATACTGTAATTGAATACAATGAGTGAGTGAACAGTTCACAAGCCGTGATTTTTGACGGATAATTTTTAGCATTATTTAGTGTCAGTCACGTAAAAACGGCTTCCAGTGAACGGACTTAAACACGTACAACTTAGCAAATCATTTCGCGACTAGCTAATTAAGTAATTTTCTTAATTTCCGCATAATTTAGGTATCAATAAGAAGATACGTGAAAAAGAAAATAAAAAAAGGGATTCTATAATCCGACAAAAATCTGGCAAAACTTAGACTTGATTTTTGTTATCATTCAGAAATACCAATACCTCTCAATCTAACATAGCCGGAACAGTGGAAAGCCAAGAGAATTTAGGTTGGCCAAAGGCCAAGAGCTGGGACCTATGAGGTCATTCATCGATGAGAGGGAAATTGATGGTATGAAACAATCGTTAGAGAAGGTGGAAAGTCATACGAAAGAAAGAGAATATAAACGTAGTTACAGTAAAAGGAATGAACGAGGTTGCAGCTAGGGGCCGAAGGGACGCTGCAAAGACCCTTAAGTAGTCAAGCCTGCAGCGCACCACGTGAGGAGCACTGACGGCACTAACCCCCTACGGTAAAAAGCATTTAGGCAATTTCTCTCATTCTCAATGAAGACATAAGTTCCAATACAGAACAGTTTCGTGGTGGATTCACAACCAACGTCCCACAAGAAACCCCACAAAGATCAGGAAGGTTTGGTCAACAAACTTTAGCTTCATTGAATCATATCAATAGTCCCCATCACGGTACAAGTCGGCTGGGAAATCTAATTTCGTGGACAATGATCTCATTAAGTCCCCTCTGGGAGAGGATGAACTCCCAGGACTTTGGAAGGTTTGCGCCACTTGCTTTTAAGGTTCGCCAAAGTGAAATGAATACAGGAAATGCACACTTTCGTTGTCCTACATCTTGAAAATATTACATTTTACAACCCTGTCATTCAAACGAGTTTATAAGTTTATACGTTATTCCTTGGCAAGTGAGTGCAACGTCATGTAATAGGCACTACTTCCAACTAATTCGCTCAACACCTGCCCAGTGACAATGCCCAACTAATCTCGCGTCTGACATAGTCGCCGAAACTTTCCTCTTTCTATCCTTTACCTGTTTTGCAAAGTTAGTAAGTCCACCACCACTGCCACAAATATATAACGATAAACAACGACAACAATTCATGTTATCAACAAAAGAGCAATGCAGTAATGTAGGGCATTAAGCAAATAACTCTAATCAAGATAAAAGAGTTAAGTGAACTCTGACATGAATTTTCACCTGATGCCTCTTTTGATGGAGGGCAACAACAGAAGAACGTGAAAGGCATCGAGAGAGAGAGAGAGAGAGAGAGAGAGAGAGAGAGAGAGAGAGAGAGAGAGAGAGAGAGAGAGAATCAACGGGGCAAAATGTCTGGTACGCTTGAGATATGACTAATGCTAACTGTGTGTAACTGCGTGAACTTGTACATAGTATATAGTAGTATATATTTGTTGGTGTGTGTTGCTTGCGTACACATATCTACACACACACCCTACTAAGGATTCATAAATATATCATTTATCGATGCAATGACGCTAAAATAAAAAATATAATAATAAAATGGAGGGTATTACTAGAGACATCTTCCCGTCCTGAGTAAAAACGCTTGGAGAACCTTTGAAACACAAATAATTAAATATCAACTATGTTCATAATACAAATTCAAGTTTTAAAACCTGTAATTAACAAAAAAAATAAAATGAAAAAGTGGGCTACTCTTACGATTCCTAAAACAAAGGCAAACCAACACTATTATTTGGAAATGAAAGCACAAGAATTGAAATAGCAAGCGGAAAAGGCTCTAAAATAACTAAAGACAAACAAACTACACGCTTATAAAATAAAACAAATGAACAGTAGACGTAACCGATTCTCAACGAAACTGGTGAACTCTCCGATAATTGCTTAGAAAGCATATTTTGGCATCGATATATGATGTCTACTCATCAAAAGACAAGACGACCACCAAGATGGGAAAGCGATATTAAATCCAGGATATGTCCGCAATAAAACACACATCTTTCTCTTCTGCTAACTCCAAAAATGACAAGGGTTCAATCGTAACACACACACACGCACAAACACAGACTTTATGCGTACATGTTCACAAACACACACAAACACAGTTTGTAAATTTAATATATATATATATATATATATCTATATATATATATATATTATATATATATATATATATATATATCTAATTATATATATATCTATATATATATTATATATATTATATATATATATATAGATATATATTTATATATATATATCTATATAGTATATATCTATATATATAGATATATATATATATATATATATATATATTATATATATATATGTATATCTATATATATATAATAATATACTATAGAATATATAATATTATAGATCTATATATATATAATATATATATATATATATATATATATATATATATATAATATATATTTTATTTATAATATATATATACATTATATATATTGTGAGAGAGAGAGAGAGAGAGAGAGAGAGAGAGAGAGAGAGAGAGAGAGAGAGAGAGAGGCATAATAGTATGAAGTAACAGGCTTGTCTACCTTAGAGACGGTCCTCATACCCAAAGTAGCTTCAAGACGTGAGGAAGAGAAGATAGTTTGATGGAACGTAAACAACTCCTAAAAAAACCGGTAAGAACAAGGCGTTATGCAACCAGAGATCTGAAGGTTTAATGTGAAACATTAAAAGACACTATACCGTGGAAAAGAGCAGGCAACGCCTTTGCAAGGACACCAAGGCAGAAAACAACACTAAGAGCTAGAAAATTTCGGTAGTACAGATATCGAAAGTATGTGACATAACGAGGGAAAGAAAATGCTTCATAATGTCGATACTCTATATTCAACAAAAAACACCACTGAAAATAAATTACCTCGTCTGGGATCTTAACAGCAACTTGGCAATTGTCTGAAACGGCTGCTTCTGCGCACTTGAAAATCTGTTTCCATGAACGTAAGGTAACTCTAGGTATTCCTTCTAATAAATGCCAGTGACAGTTGTGAATATTATGATGTGCCATGAGGTATTTTTTTCCATGAAATTTATAAAAAGGTAATGAAAAGCATTCAAAAGTGAAAATATGTTAACCATCGCTCACATTTTATTTAATCCCAAAACAATGTTAACCATTCATGAATCTCTCTAAGTAACGAAAAAGATTCCGAAATAAAAAAAAAGTTTCGTCTGTACACCAAAGCGCGCCACAAGCGAAAGTGAAATACATTCTCTCTCTTTTGTGCGAATTTATAAAGTTTTCCACCCAATAAAAAACCAAAGGCTGTACAGGAGAATGACAACACCCCTTTCGATATATATATATAAAAAAATTATGGGGACCCTTCAAACGAGTTACAGGCAGAGTATAACAGTATAATACCTGTTGCCTTTTAGATATGGCAAAAACCCGGACCTATACCGGCGAGAAAAATGACAAGAGGGGGTTAGGGCATCGATATGGCCCATTGAACCGAGTATTCAGTTTGCGTTCAAACAGGTTTGGAGGTAAACGGCGCAGCAGAACAGCACACTTGCTCCAATGAAACACATTGCATATTATTTTTATTCTTGTACTAAAAGCATACACATGGTTGAATACCGAAACCAACAGAAAGCAACATCTGTCTATCATCAACATGATTCGCTTTCAATATTTAATTTGACCAATTGTGTCATGGTATGTAGGACGTTCTAAGTTCGTAAAAGTTAACCATAACCAATGACTGGGCAGCATACTGGAGAATCACTTAACTAATAAGCACAACGATTACTAGACTTACAGTAATGAAAATACCGGTAATACTAACTTGAATGTGTGCCTATACGTATATGTTTACGCCCTTTCCCTATTTAAAAATTACCATATGTTTACGCACGCCCTTTCTCTATTTCAAATTTAAGGTTTCATAAGTACTAACATAAAAAACAATGATAACAATATTATCAACAATAACCCACAATCAACACGCAAATTTCACACTTTTAGTCGATATAATCATAGTTGATATAATCAAACATAAGACGGTTAACTGAAAATTACTGTGCTTATTATGCCAGGAAAATATTATTATGCCAGGAAAATATTATTATGTCAGGAAATATTATTATGCCAGGAAATTATTCAAGATAGTAAATGAAACGCCATTTCTAGATTTCAGAAGCCCAGTCAACAACAAATCCGATCAAGCAACACTAAATACGACTCACTCTTCCTCTCAATTGTTTCAGCTTACTAGACTCTGGTTTCTATGATGATAATTACTAATAAAAAGAACAAAAAGAACATCGCTTTTCGTACCATAGGTAATTTAATAATGATACATAACCACTCGCTCCAAGCAGAATTTAATTTCCAAGTATCAATAACTAACAATACCAATGTATTCTCGATCAAAGAGTGCATTCGTCACTTGAAATATCAACGACCAGTTTCAAGCATCAAAAGGACACTTTTTATTAAGTACACACTAATAACATCAGAATATCGCTGATAATAATCAGTGAGTCACAAGTCTACCACTGAAAGCCAATGTCCTCCGTCGGCTTGTACTTCCATACAGCTATACACACAACTCTCCAACTCTAAAATCCTGCAGCTTTAAGAGAGAGAGAGAGAGAGAGAGAGAGAGAGAGAGAGAGAGAGAGAGAGTCAAAATGATAGATTTCATTCTAGCCTTAACAAGTATTGTTTCTGTTATCAATGTAATCCCATAGGAGCTCACAGCGTCGTCGATGTTCTTAACCATACTAATCAAGTGAAAAATGGGCCGAAATTTCTTCGGCGCAATCAAGTTTGCTGTGCAACGTACAATGCTGTATAAAACCATCAACTCTGACCCGATCAGACCCGCAGCTCTTCAGTTGCGCACCAAATGCGGTAGAGTGAGGGTGCGTCCTACGGCTAACTTTAACTTTAAATAAAATAAAAACTACTGGGGCTAGAGGGTTGCAATTTGCTATGTTTGATGATAGAAGGGTGGATAATAAACATACCGATTTGCAGCCCACTAGCCTCAGTAGTTTTTTTTTTTTTTTTAGATCTGAGGGCGGACAGAATAAAGTACGGACGGTCGGACGTACGGACGGACGGACGGAGACAAAGCCGGCACAATAGTTTTCTATTAAAGAAAACTAAAACTCGACAACTTCCCGTATGGGTATGACGAAAATAATTAATCTACATATACCTTTTGTTCTGTTTATTTCATTTTATAGAGTACTCGTGTATTCAGCAAAGAAGAGGATGCATGCCGAGTTTTCCTGATATCGTGAAGAGCGTTTTGAAAGACTGGCGTTAAATACTCAAAACCGGTTGTACCACAAGGTAAAGTTTGAGCAGACGACGATATCTGAACCATTTCTGCTTTTTTCAATTACCATTTGAAGTTAGAAGATCTTTCAAATTCAATTTTTAACTTCAGTACTTTGTCTCATTGTATATCCACTTAATAATATTTGAATGTTAACACTTTAAACTCTTTATCCCTCAACAACTTCCGGAACAATCATGCAGCTCTGAAAGGGGTCAAAAAAACACCAGGTCCCTCAATGCGATCTTTCCCTTCATGCGAATGGCCGGAAAACAAAAATAGCCACGCATTCTGACTTACAACAAAAACACAAATCAACGAAAAATGAGTGAGGAATTCATTACCTATAATGCAAGATACTAAAAAACAAAGTTTATCAGAAATTCATTTGATTATGAATGTCATTCATAAAATAATTAAATTGTTTGAGACCGATTTTTTCTTCATGGCGAGTGAAGAAATCTTCCAAGAGTCGCCATGATCATTTATCATTCATGACTGTAGGTGTGCTGAATTATGTGGAAAACATCTACTATTCCAACAAAGTTGTACTCTTCAGTCAAGTACCAGTCATTTCCAATGACACTTCCATACCAGAACTAAACGAATTACTTTAATGCGGATTGAAAATTCTATGACCTGAGATACCCATAATGTCATGAGAAATTGCAGATTAATTTGCGCGGAAGACAAAACTCTCCCTTAAAAGACTCGTAGCTGATTCCATCTATTTCTTTTTTTTAAGTAACTAGCCTTGCTATCAGTCATCTCGCCAAATTGAAAAATGAATGATAGTGTTACTCAATCTTGTAATTTATATTGGGCAATAATCAGCATGACACGTTTCAACGTAGTTGAAAATGGAATACTCTACGAGTCACGCCTCTGTCGATATTCACGAGAAGACTTTTATGAAACTATGACAACAGGCATGGAACAACGTGCAAAAGAAATACGACAGGTCCAACGAGCTATACCTTTGGGATTACAAGACTATCGAGTGGATTACATCGAACCCAACAGTATAAACTATCGAAAATGGTTTTACTTTTAAAACTGCGTCTAAATATAAAAAGAAACTTTATTACATAAATATTACCAAATACCACTTCCATAGTTTATATGTATACTAGGAAACGTCAACCCATGCCAGTCACAAACCGTCTCGGGACCCTCTTACGAATGGGTCCTGCTCTAAATAAAGCCGACGTGATGATCTGCGTGATTCTGTTTCGTTGATGTCCAGTGGTGGGAGAGGATGGCGGTATATGTCTCATTCTAAATAATGGCACTTCTATCCAAGATTTCTTTCGATAGGTAGTGAATCTTTTTAACTACGCAAATACTTTTCTATTGTCTACTAACTATCACGGAGCAACTCCAAAGCAAAATTTGTAATATGGGAAATAGCGTCACCTTACTCTCGTCTTCCAGTTAGCAAGAAGTCTGAAAAATGCCCCTTAATTTGGCTGTCACTCTCGCCAGAGAATTAATAATGCCACTCTTCTCTCCTGGGATACCGCTCCCTAATTTTCTTTACTCATTCTTCTAAAATTCCTCAATATCCGTTTAGTTAACTAGCACTCAGTTTCTTAACATTCTTGCATCTTATGTCGTTTGCGTCTCTGTGCTCAGAGGAAAAGATTCCTTAGACACTGAAGAAGGAGAGACGAAGGACATCAATGGTTGGTTCCTCGAAAAGTATTAAGCAAACCGCCAAAGTAGTTTGCCAATTCTACTCTCACATCATTCTAAAAAAAAATTAAGAACACCACGTCGCTCCACAGCTCTACATCACATCTCCAACTGTGTCTCTATTAATTCAGTACTTCCAATATACTAGGTCAAGTACAAATCACTGCTTAATGCCCAACTTCAAAAGCTGTGGATCCCAACATTTTATAGACAACGTATTCAGCTCTACATCACGATTGGTACATTCGTAGTTCTAGATTAAACCCAATTAAATTTTCAACGTCATCATCAACTGGGTGCAACGTCACGACTTCATGAATAACTTTGGAACTCTCTCTCTCTCTCTCTCTCTCTCTCTTCTCTCTCTCTCTCTCTCTCTCTCTCTCTCTCTCTCATACCAGATTGGAGCACTTTTCCCATCAGACATCTAAATACTCCTAAGAAGCTCTCATGCAAACCCCAGGTTAAGAAACGCTGTTCTGAAACTGTAGGAAACCTGGTCTTCTCTACTCCATTCAGTGAGGAATCCGTATCTTTCCCCAAGACAAAACATCAGATGATTTGCAAACCTCACTCCTCTCTACCTGTACATACTTTGCAAGATGCTCATCTGACCGGTTACTTCAGATTAACGTCGGAAAAGGACGCTGCCGTAAAATCTACTGGTTGTATAATTGAAGTTACAATAATCATGCATACACACCCACATTGCATTCTATGATGGGGTTCATAATTGTATTATGATGAGGCACAGAACCCCTTATGGGACAACATACATACTACTCACACACACTTTCAGTTCTTTCAATGCGCTAGTCTCTTGAGTTAACGCAATTAATAGCTCGTAATTACTATCAACGATTGAACAAAACTCTTCTACGAGGACTAAGACTTTTCTATGCTTTATAGTGCATTTGTGTATAATATTGTAACATTTTTGGGTAGTACTTTATTTATATTATTATTAATAATATATATTTATACTTTATTATATATATATTATATATATCATAGTATAATTTTAAGATATATACACACACAAACATATATATAATGGTTATACCTTATCCTAATAAACTATTTACTCGAAAAACAACAAAACCCTTTTCCTCACATAATAAATTATACTAAAAAAATCCATTTTACAACACATCTCTCTCTCTCTCTCTCTCTCTCTCTCTCTCTCTCTCTCTCTCTCTCTACTAAAAAGGAAAAGACTAACCATCACTCACGACTGACAGCCGGCGTTTCCAGGGAAATTTTCCGGTCGCAACATACCTGGAACGGAACAAAGGCAAAATTAAAAATCTCGGTGTAAACGGCTACATATTAGATGCCTCACACAATTGCATGATACTAAATTACTAGTGTTTATAACCCCACACACATTATTAGGAATTCATACTGCAACACGCACAAGGCAGTCCTGTGAGACAAAACATAATGCATGTTGAACCAACCTTTACTCTAATAATTTGTATTTCTTATTCTGTCAAAAAAAAAAGAAAAAAAGAAAAGAAAACTTGGTTTACAGAATAAGGAACTAACCCTATATTTAAGTTTGTAGTAAAACATTTTATGCTCTTAGATAACATACTTAAAGTGCAATATAATAAACCAGTTCATTTTTGATGGCTCGGGCCTGCTCGGTTTATAACCCCCGGGAGGTCTATGTTTATATAAGTTAGTTTGACGGTGGACGGGAAAGGGGAGGGAGGGGGGGGGGGGGAGCCAAACAGTAGCTATAGCGAAATCTCAAGTACATTAAAAACCTTCGCCTATGATTATGTTGTCTATGGTATCCCATTGTCAGTCATTTCAACTAACTTATCACCGTAGTTGTTTTCTGTTTTCCTACCTATAGAGTCATCTGTGATTTATAGTTAAAAGATTTGTTTTCGGTATTTTAACAGGTACTTATTCTCATGGGAATAAAATTAAATGACTATGCACAACTGGATATGACTGGCATCTCCTGCAGTTATTCATAGCCAGACCTGCCCTTTGGAGATCGCCACCAGCTGTCTTCCGGCTTTGATCGATCTGCCATCTGAGAGAGAGAGAGAGAGAGAGAGAGAGAGAGAGAGAGAGAGAGAGAGAGAGAGAGAGAGATGAAATGGGTATGACACATGCCTTTTCCTTTTATTGTGCTTCATCCTCTACTCATCCGTCCGCTCCAGGGCCGTTTCAACAAATATTTTGCTGAACTGTTGGAAACCTTTCAGCTATATAGATGTTATTCTTGTAGTGTAGTAACTGTAATGAGGCCTTGTTACACCAGCCAGGTAACAATATATCACATTAACTTTACCAAGCATAAACTACGCCGAGAGAGAGAATTCTTAACGGAAATAGTGACAACTTACGACAAATTGTACTCAAAACATCACTTGCCCTGTTAAGGACCGCATCGTAATCAGCACTAAAAATGTTCCCTCAATAAACATTTTCGATTTTTTTTCATTTTTCTTCCTTCGGTCTAAACCTTTCGCTTCTCTTCAAGGCGTAGATATTTTTATTTCCAATTCAATGTATATCCTGGATTTATACAGTCCAATCGTTTTTCGATTTCCCGCATCGATTGAGTTTGCTTTTGCCAAACGTCCCCCACCCTCTCTCTCTCTCTCTCTCTCTCTCTCTCTCTCTCTCTCTCTCTCTCTCTCTCTCTCTCTCTCTCTCTGTTTATTATATATATATTAATAGATATAGAAGAATATAATATATATATTAAGATATATATATAAATATTTATATATATATAGAGTATGTATGTATGTTGTAGGTATATATATATAAGATATATATATATATTATATATATATAATATACATATATTTATATATATAGTTATATATAGATATATATATCTATATATATATATATTATATATCTACATATATATAGATATATATATATATATATATATATATATATATAGATATATATATATGATATATATATATATATCTATATATATACTATATAATATCTATATAGATATCATATATCTATATATATATATATAGATATAGATCTACATAAAAAAATATATAGAGATATATATATATATAGATATATATATAATATAGATATATATATATAGTATATATATCTATATATATATATATATATATATATATATATCTAGCTTAGATATATAGATATATATCTATATAGATATATATATTATGATATATATCTATATAGATATATACTATATAGATATATCTATAATATATAGCTATATATATATATATATATATACATATTTATATATATACACACAACACAGGTTAGACGTACAGGGCGTTTATTCACATGATAAAGAAGATCAAGGGCAGGAACACGAAGAGATTCACATTATGCTTTAATCCTACGTTTTGTGGCGATGTTGTCACGAAACGTAGGATTGAAGCATAATGTGAATCTCTTCGTGTTCCTGCCCTTGATCTTCTTTATCATATATATATTATATATATATATATATATATATTATACATACTATACATACATACATACATACATACTACATACATACATACATACATACATACATACATACATACATACATACATACATACATACATAATAGTAAAAATATGTGAACACTTCAAAGAGTACTTAATAAGCAAACTACTAACAGATGAAAAATATGCCAAACTTTATGCAAAGATAAAAGTTACAAATTCTGATGATCACTTATGACCAGAAAGTCCTTATTAAGAAAAGGAATCAACAAGAGCTGGAATCTACGGATTTGACCAATGACCCGCTGTCAGGTTGATGACCTCTACCTACAATAATTCCAACCCGGCACTTCAGTTCTACAAAGAAGCAAGGAACCAACTCTTGATGACAGACTCGTAGCGAAAAGCTAATGACGAGCTTTGTACGAATCCTTCGGATCTTTCCTAGACAGTGACGTTATTTAAGACTAATATTATTTCTTTGGAGTCATCATCTTTATGATATTTACAGCCTTTTGTTTACGTTTTTGCGCGAGCCACTACCTAAGAAAGATCCCTTTATCCTACACAGAGGCACAAAGCAAATATTGCACATTTTTCAGGAATCATTGCTGCTACTTCAAGCTGCATACAATGAGTAACAAAAGACATTTCCATTCGTGTCCTGCTGTTAACATGATAAATTAAAGATCCTCCGGGTGCTCCCAAGCTCTGTCTTCACCAAAAGGAGCATTTGTTGGCATTAGAACTATCGGAAATAGGTATGAAGAGGGGAATTATACACGTGACACTAAACAACTGTAATATAATAAATGAAAGAGAGAGAGAGAGAGAGAGAGAGAGAGAGAGAGAGAGAATTTAGCGTTTTGCTAACATACAGCCTAACGAGAGGTGAATTCCGCTCTTCTCTTCTAGCGTATGCAAATTCATATCCTGATGATCCAACTCGACATTTCTAAAGATATATCCCTTAGAACGGAAGAATTAATATGATAAAGACTTTAGTGGCCCTGAAAACCGCACCTAAGTCTTTTCTCGCAATTTCTCATTTGTTTTTGCTTTTTCTCGTAGTCCATTCATGCGCATCTCCTTGAAACTGTTATCTCTGATAACTGACAAATCACGTTCATTTTTTTCAGGTACAGTTTCATTAAGATTATTCTTAACTTTCACAATGACATTAACTATTTTATATCTTTAATTTTACCGAACAATATTTTATATACGAATTATCAGACTGGATGACTGGAAAATTCACTGATGTTTAAATATGTTTTTTGTGGAATAGCAACGTGTCATCATTATAAACAATGCATACTGGATATGCACATTCAAAAATATATAATCACTTCCCAATTACTCATCGTAACCTAACACGTTCTGAGTTCTGCATTTAATGAATCATACCTAAACCAAACCACATCCCATAGCAGTGAATCATAATTAAGGAACAGAAGAAAAATGTCTAAATGAGAAAGCAAAAAAAAAAACATTACAACTTCCCAAACCAATGAATCATAATTAAGGAATAGAAGAAAAAGGTCTAAATGAAAAAGCAAAAAACACTACAACTTCCCAAACCAGTGAATCATAATTAAGGAACAGAAGAAAAATGTCTAAAAAAGAAAGCAAAAAAAATAAAAAAAAAACTACAACTTCCCAAACCAGTAGCCCTGCTGCCTTCAAGCCCTGAAATAAACGGAGGCGCACACAAAACGCACAATTACCTTTTTCGACTTACTATATAGCATTCGCAAACACTCTTCCTTGTAACTAATCTGGCTAATGGATCGTAGAGCCTCAGCCAGCTACTAATATTTCTTCCCCAGGCCATTCACACCGGCTGGAGGAAGCACACACAAGCCGTAACCCATCCCCGAAATTATTAGGGACGAGAAGCAACAAGGAGGAGGAGGAGGAGGAGGAGGAGGAGGAGGAGGAGGGAGTACCTGGACGGAGGGCTCTAACAGTGAATTCAGAGAAAAAGGAGAGGAAACGTCCTGATCTATTGAGCGCGTCTTTCCTCCGTCTTTTTCCCTGACCTTGGTCGTAAAAGAAAAAAGAAGGAGAGAGAGAGAGAGAGAGAGAGAGAGAGAGAGAGAGAGAGAGAGAGAGAGAATTCCAAATGAGCCTATTTCAATAGATGTCTGTGCCGTCTCGGTGCCATTCACTTTATTCTGTACAATTATACTTTACAGCACCTCTCAGCTCCTTTGAACTCCCTAAACTTCATGGGAGTAGACTTCGCCACAATTATGGTCTGTATGGATTTTCTCGTTACCCAAGTTTGATTATAGACTCAAACTCTGCATGTCTGCAGATAGTTTGAAAGTATCCATGCCTGTATAACTTCAATCACTCCATGTCTGTACATAAATGTTAAACCATTCCAGATTTTATTGACCAATGCATTACCCAAAACTGTATGGCGTGTCACGCCAACCCCAAAGCTGTATGGAGTGGAGTAGAGCGGAGTGGAGCGGAGTATACAGTTTAGGTCATAAGGTAAGTACTGGGACCTGAGAAGTCATTCAGCGCTGAAAGGCGCAGTGAGAGCAGGCAAGATTTAAAGGTGTAACAAGAGACAATTTCATCGTGAAATAATTGTTAGGATAGGATGGATAGTAAGATGAATGAGAGATAATATGAATGGAGGTACAGTAAACGAAATGACAGGGGTTGCAGCTAGGCTGCCGAGATGGAACGCTGCAAAAACCCTTTAGGAATGTCTACAGATCACCCCGTGCGGTGCACTGACGGCACTAACCCCTAACCCCGCCCTACGGGAGCTACTCTATATGGGCTTCAGCATTATCCACGTTTATACTTAACTTTCAGCTATGCATGCCTACTCTACTAACCATCCACTTTGGTAAACAGACTTCCGAACCATCCCTGTCAGTTAAAATTAAACCACCGACATTCTAAACAGTTTGAACTAACCATTTCTGTAATGACTTTCAAGTTCATCTAAATCTGTCCACATTTTTCAAAATATGAAAATTAAACACCTTTTCCTTTGTAGACACTAAACCGTCCAAGTCAAGTAGACTGCCAAATAATCCAAGTCTGGAAAAACTTTCAAAATGTTTCTATCCGTACTGATTGTAAACCATCCAGGTCTGATTAGAAGTCTTGAAGTAATGAAGACCATTTCTGTACACGTTTTCAAAGGATTCTAGTCTGTGTAGTCTTGCACAGCTTCCTTGACAGTATATTAAATTTCAAAAGCCTTTCAACCACCTTTCTTTGCACGTGAATTCCTATCGCTAAAGCTATTTATACTATAAAGCGCGATAGTTTGCATGGCCCTTCAAACGGAATTTGCAGACTCGAAAATATCTTAAATAATCACCCTGAAACAAGCAAATCTGGAATATAATATTTGGGCAAAAGGCTTACACGACGTTATTCGGGTAAAAATCATGTTGAAGCAATTTTTAGAAGAGGAGGGAAAGTAAGATGGAAGAAAGACATTAGGAATGGAGGTATAGTAAAAGAAATGAAAAGGGTCGCAGCCAAGGGTCAAAGGGGCGTCGCAAAGAACTTGAAGTAATGCTAGCAGTGCACCGCTTGAGGTCTCCTGACGGCAATACTACCCTACAGAGTAAAACGAGCAAATGAAACAAGTTTTCATTTCCCCATCTACGACATCGAAGTCTGAGACCAAATGGTTAGTTGTTCGGATCTAAAAGAAATATTAAAAGGTTAACAGAACGGTGTACCAATCCGGCTCCTTTAAAATAAGTGATTGTTAAATTGGGTTGTAAAAATCTCCTATCATTTTTCACGTGTTCTTACTAACAAACAGACACACAAACCGAGCTTAAACGTAACTAGAAAATTATCCTTTTCACCTACAAAGGCGTTCCTCTCTAAGATGAGACTTGCAAAAAACAAGGCAGTAATCACTCCCCAATTCTTCCACTTAAACCTCTGACTCAAGACCAAACAAACAATAATAAACATCTTCAACAGCCTATCATCTGCTCCATACTACCCTTCACAACCTCATCATAAACATGCGGGAGCCACTTAACATACCGTTCCACCCTGAACTATGTCGCGATTCCTGAATATAAAGGCCCTTTTTTTCAGAATGTACAAAGTTTCCCGCCCCTTCAACTTTTGCAACAGTATACTTCTTTTTGCTTCTACAACGCACCCACCTTCAGACATTTCTACCAAATATTTCAAATTTCAAGTTTTTCTTTGTGCTATGAATCTGCTTCCTGTATCAGAGACATGGCTCATAGTGACTGATGTCGCCAGGAGGCTGCGCACTTCAAAGTTTAAAACCATCCTAGGTAGTGGGGCTCACGTCCACGTAGCAACAATGCCTTTTACCACGACAGTCGTAGCTGTCGATCTAAGGCTACTACTACTCTAAGACGACCACAATACAAACTCTTAACGATATTCACAACCACTTCTATTAATAATATTCAATGTGTGCATACATTCATAAGAAGTGTTAAAAAGCCACGAGTCTTAATATTCGAGGTAAGTATGTTGGCTTTAGCTACCACCTGAGAGAGAGAGAGATACATACTGTGCGATTTATTATGAGCAGGCTACGAACGTTCTACTTTCTTGTACACTAAACATTTTACAGTTTCTAAATTAAACTGAACTTGCCAAATATAACCTTTTCAAACTTACTTTTTACAATAAAAACATTACCTGGACACGTACATAATTCGACCGATTACTGAAGGCAGCAAAATTTTCTCTTCGTTACCCATACACAAAAATAATTGTTACCTAATAAAAACTACTAAATTCTAAACATAAACCAGATCGCCAGATCGTGCCCACTTGTAATATTTATATACGGAAAATGTTTTAAGAGCATTATGATATGCTGTAGCCATGACTTAAGTTGCCATTAAAGTAACTATTCAGCATCTGTAAATATAACAGAACATTTACAAGACTTCAGTCAAGAATTTCAACACCATTTCTATACTTCCAATGATTTTTTTATTTCATCAGCGTTTGTTTTCTGTCTTTTGCAAACGTGATACAAGTCATCTACGTGTTTCTTACCTCCATGGCAGTGCGCTTTCCGAATGGTACGAGACATGGTTATAGAAAATGCCTTCATACCGCCAGGAGCTCAGATGTAACTGCCGAATGTTAATGATATACTTGAAAAAAAAAAAATGTAAACTAAACCTTCAACCTACTAAGCAATCAAATTATATCATTTCATTTTCTTAAAAAAAAAAGGTAATTGCTAGAAGCTGTTTCAAGAAAACAGATAAGCTATTTGTTTATTTTTTGGATGTTAAATTACCGGGTGTTAACGAAAATGGATCTCAGTTAACAGAGACTCAAATTACCGGGGTCAAAAAAATCAGGAGACTACAAACCGCCAATATATATATACATATATATATATATATATATAGATATATATATATATATATATATATATATGTGGGGGTTATATATACATATTATATAATAATAATATATATATATATATATATAGATATTATATATATATATATATATATTATACATATATATATATATATATCCACATATAAGTATGAGAGAGAGAAGAGAGAGAGAGAGAGAGAGAGAGAGAGAGAGAGAGAGAGAGAGAGAGAAAATATATATCTCGAAACAACACTTTATGACCTGTAAAGATCTTCATTCAGTTTCCTCACTTTCTCACTTTACCCGTAACCAACAGGACCCTGACATTCTAAGCCAGCACACTGGAATGACCCAAACTGGTTCAAGGTCTGTGCATGTGAACGGAAGCAAACTTCATGGTAACCGAGATTCATTTTCATGACTAATTCCTGGTACTAATTCCTGGTAAGCATAAAAATGATCAAAGTCCAATAAATGACATCCCTTGGATATGAGGGCACTATAAAATGTGCAAGCTCTCTTTGTCCATATTCCATTCGAAAAAAAAAAAAAAAAAAAACACCATGAGCCGCTAACCAAACAAGACAAATCATGACCCTGCAACTACTATTCAATTTTGGAGAGAACGGTTATCAATCTCTCTACGAGCGTATTTTTACATGCGTATATATCTTATGCGTGCGACCTGACCAACCTAACTTTCGATTGTTTCAGATAACAAGACGATAACAGCCGACAAGTCTATCGATTGCAGGTCATACAGGGAGCAAACATACAACACACGGCTACTCTAAAGGTTATAGCATAAAGTTGCATAAAAGTTCAAGGCGTTTGTTTCTTAACTTATATTTCCACAATCATTTACAACATGAACGTCGGAGACTAATCTGCTGCCAATGCAACTAAAACGCATTAAGTATTCAGGAAGATACATTTCTTCCACAACCTTGATAATCAGACGAAAATGCAAGCAACTATGCCACGATTGTACTTCATATATACTGCCCATAGCGCTGGGCCAAGACTATGGGCCTAAATTTACATAAACCAACCAGCGTTGGGCCAAGACTATGGGCCTAAGTTTACATAAAAAAAAAGTGTTTTGTTACAACGATAATATGCACATTTATGAATTATATTTTGATTACGTAAGTTTCTTCTCTCTATATATGCTTTCAATACTATCTGTACTAATTCGAAGAATAGTAACGATCATGTGAGCAATCTTCGGACTTACGGTGATGGTACCAAATTTTGTCTTTGAAAATTAATTATTCCAATTTCTGATAAGCATCATAGCAAGTACTATATTTTATATATATATATACATATATATGCTATATATATATAATATATATATATATATATATATATATTATATATATATATATATATATAATATATGATATATATATATTATATCATATATATAATATATAAATATAATATATATGAATATTATATATTATATAATATAGTATCTATGTATGTATATATATATAAAAAAAAAAAAAAAAAAAAAAAAAAAAAAAAAAAAAAAAAAAAATATATATATATATATTATATTATATATATATATCCGAGAACTGTGGTCGAAGAAATCTTAATCTCATTAAGAAATGGTACAATCAAACGGGAAGTTAATGTACTCTGACACGGCCGGCCCTTCCGTTATGCCATACAATTCAATTTCCGTTCAATTGGAGTTCCTCGCTTGACGGGTGGTTTTCGCGCTCGGCTGCCAATCCGGTGGTCCGAACTTCAATTCCCGGCTCCGCCAACGCGGAATCAGAGGAATTTATTTCTGGTGATAGAAATTAATTTCTCGATATAGTGTGGTTCAGATCCCACAATAAGCTGTATGTCCCGTTGCTAGGTGACCAATTGGTTCCTAGCCATGTATAAGTATCTAAACCTTCGGGCCAGCCCTAGGAGAGCTGTTAAGCAGCTCAGTGGTCTGGTTAAACTAAGATATACTTAACTTTCTTTTCCTTTCATTTGGGGCGTATCTGCACAGAGAATAAACCTTCTCACGATTCCTTTACTGAAATTCATTTCGCTTTTTCGAGTTTCCAAGAAAACCACGAAGGACTCAATGAAGGTAATGGAGGATGACATACGACAAATAAAAAATATATAAGAACACAGAATGACTCCGAAACGATCACGGGAACTATGAAGCAAATGCGCCAATTCAAAAATGGAAAAAAAAAAGTCAAATGGCGTGAGTTACTTGACCGACGAAGCATAGTTTCACACAAACAACCTACTCTAGCTAAGTAAAATAATCCTTCTTAAAAGATCCAGTATCTACGAAAGTCACCTGAACCTTCAAACCCGCAGTTAAAGCACACGGAAAGCAAAGCATCGTAAGCAGTATTACAGTTAACTTTCGGAACCCTAATACTATTAGATAAAGAGAGAGAGAGAGAGAGAGAGAGAGAGAGAGAGAGAGAGAGAGAGAGAGAGAGAGAGATCCGAGCAAAGTGAGAAAGTGGGAGAGAGAATTAATCTGAAATTCAAAGAGGACTTTCGCAATACCAGCCACTGTCATAACAATGCACGCCTATTTCTAAAGACTTCTACAACAATAGACAAACGGCTCTTTACATATGCTAAATAATATCCGGACAGGCAAACAACCTCAGGCATCAAAAGGGACCCAACTTAAACTAATGAAGAACAAAGACCGAAAAAATACTCCTACTTCAAAACAAATGCTTTTTCTCGTCGCTCCTTTCGCGAGGAAGTGAAAATATGTAAGAACAATGAAAAGACTACTTTTTATTCTGCTTTACCTTAAGTGGCTGATAGAAGGCCGATGACAAAGTTAGCTGATAGAAGGTAGATGGCAACGTTGGCTGATAGAAGGCAGATGGCAACGTTGGCTGATAGAAGGCAGATAGTAAAGTTGGCTGATAGAAGGCAGATAGCAAAGTTGGCTGATAGAAGGCAGATGGCAAAGTTGGCTGATAGAAGGCAGATGGCAAAGTTGGCTGATAGAAGGCAGATAGTAAAGTTGGCTGATAGAAGGCAGATAGTAAAGTTGGCTGATAGAAGGCAGATAGTAAAGTTGGCTGATAGAAGGCAGATAGTAAAGTTGGCTGATAGAAGGCAGATGGCAAAGTTGGCTGATAGAAGGCAGATGGCAAAGTTGGCTGATAGAAGGCAGATAGTAAAGTTGGCTGATAGAAGGCAGATAGTAAAGTTAGCTGATAGAAGGCAGATAGTAAAGTTGGCTGATAGAAGGCAGATAGTAAAGTTGGCTGATAGAAGGCAGATAGTAAAGTTGGCTGATAGAAGGCAGTAGTAAAGTAAGGCTGACTGATAGGAAGGCAGATAGAAAGTTGGCTGATAGAAAGGCAGATAGTAAAGTTGGCTGATAGAAAGGCAGAATGGCAAAGTTGGCTGAAAGTTGCTATAAGGCCAGATGGCAAAGTTGGCTGATAGTAAGGCAGATGGCAAAGTTGGCTGATAGAAAAGGCAGTAGAAATGGCAAAGTGGCTGATAGAAGGCAGATAGTAAAGTTGGCTGATAAGGAAGATAAAGATAGGTAAAGTTGGCTGATAGAAGGAGATAGTTAAGTTGCTGATAGAAAGGCAGATAGTAGTTGGCTGGTGATAAGGAGGCAGATGGCAAAGGTTGGCTGAATAGAAGGCAGAATGGCAGTTGGCTGATAGAAGGCAGATAAAAGTATTGGGCTTGATAGAAGGCAGATAGTAAAGTTGGCTGATAGAAGGCAGATAGTAAAGTTGGCTGATAGAAGGCAGATAGTAAAGTTGGCTGATAGAAGGCAGATAGTAAAGTTGGCTGATAGAAGGCAGATAGTAAAGTTGGCTGATAGGCGATGGCAAGTTGGCTGATGAAGGCAGATTAAAGTGGCTGAAATAGAGGCAATAGTAAAGTTGGCTGATAGAAAGGCAGATGGGTAAAGTTGGCTGATAGAAGGCAGATAGTAAAGTTGGCTGATAGAAGGCAGATGGCAAGTGGCTGGATGAAAGCAAGCATAGTAGAGTTGGCTGATGGAAGGCAGATAGTAAAGTTGGTGATAGAGGGCAGAATCGTAAAGTTGCTGATAGAAGCAGTGGCAAAGTTGGCTGATAGAAGGCAGATGGAAAAGTGGTTGATAGAAAGGCAGATAGTACAGTTGGCTATGAAGGCAGAATAATACAGTTGGCTGATAGAAGGCAGATAGTACAGTTTTGGTTGATAGAAGGCAGATGGCAAAGTTGGCTGATAGAAGGCAGATAGTAAAGTTTGGCTGATAGAGAGGCAGATAGCAAAGTTGGGCTGATAGTAGGCAGATGGCAAAGTTTGGCTGTAGCAAGGCATATAAGAAGTTGGTCTGATAGAGGCAGATGGCAAGTTGGCTGATAGAAGGCGTAATAAAGTTGGCTGATATGAATAGAAAAAGGCAGATAGGTAATCCTTAAAGTTGGCTGATTAGAAGGGCAGAGATAGCAAAGTGGGCTGATAGAAGGCAGATAGTAAAGTTGGCTGATAGAAGGCAAAGATTGGGCAACGTTGGCGATAGAAGGCAGATAGGCAAAGTTGGCTGATAGAAGGCAGATGGCCAAAGTTGGCTGATAGAAGGCAAGATAGTAAACGTTTGGCTGATAGAAGCAAGGACAGATAGTAAAGTTGGCTTGATAGAAGGCAGATAAGTCTTAAAAAGTTAGGCCTGATAGAAGGCAGATAGTTAAAGTTGGCTGGACAGAAGGAAGATAGTAAAGATTGGCTGATATAGAAGGCAGATAGTTAAAGTTGGCCTGATAGAAGGCAGATTGCAAAGTTGGCTGATAAAAGGGCAGATGGCAAAGTTTCGGCTCGATAGAAAGGCAGATAGTTAAAAGGATGATAGAAGGCAGATGGTAAAGTTGCTGATAGAAGGCAAGATAGTAAAGTTGGTGATAGAAGGCAGATGGTAAAGTTGGCTGTAGAAGGGCAGATAGTAAAGTTGGCTGATAGAAGGCAGCTGGCAAAGTTGCTGTAGAGGCAGATGGCAAAGTTGGCTGAAGAAGGCAGATAGTACAGGTGGCTGATAGAAGGCAGTATAGTAAAGTTGGCTGATAGAAGGCAGATAGTAAAGTTGGTGATAGAAGGCAGATGGCAAAAGTTGGCTGATAGAAGCAGATGCAAAGTTGGGTGATAGAGCAGCTAGTACAGTGGCTGATAGAAGGCAGGAACAAATCCTGTTGGCTGATAGAAGGCAGATAGGTACAAAGTTGGTTGATTAGAAGGCGATGGCAAAGTTAGGTGTGATAGAAGGCAGATAGTAAAGTTGGCGGATAGAAGGCGGATAGCAAAGTTGGTCGTAGTAAGTAGCAGATGCAAAGTTGCGGCTGATAGAAGCCAGATAAATATAAAGTGGCTGACGAAGGCAGAATTGCAAAGTTGGCTGATAGAAGGCAGATAATAAAGTTGCTGATAGAAGGGCAGATGGCAAAAGTTGGCTGAATAGAAGCAGATAGTTAAAGTTGGCTGATAGAAGGAGATGGCAAAGTTGGTATAGAAGGGCAGATGCAAGTTGGTGATAGAAGGCATGATAGTAAAGTGAGGCTGATAGAAGGGCAGATGGCAAAAGTTGGCTGATAGAAGGCAATAGGTAAAGTTGGTGATAGAAGGGCAGATAAGCAAAGTTGGCTGATAGTAGGCAGATGGCAAAATGGCGATAGAAGGCAGATAGTAACAAAGTGGCTGATAGAAGGCAGATGTAAAGTTGGCTGATAGAGGCAGAGTAAAAGTTGTTGGGCAGAAAGGCAGGATTAGTAAAGTTGGCGATTACCTAAAGTTCGGCTGATAGAAGGCAGATAGTAAAGGTTTGGCTGATAGAAGGGCAGTTCCTATCCCAAAAAGTGGCTGAGTAGAAGGCAGATGGCCATAAAGTGCTGATAGAAGGGAAGAATAGCAAAGTGGCTGATAGAACGGCAGATAGTAAAGTGGCTGATAGAAGGCAGATGGCAAAGTTGGGCTGATAGAAGGCAGATGGCAAAGTTGGGCTGATAGAAGGCAGATAGTAAAGTTGGCTGATTAAGGAGGCAGATAGTAAAGTGGAGTAGAAGGCAGATAATAAAGTTGGCTGATAAAGAAAGGCAGATGGCAAAGTTGGCTGATAGAAGGCGGATAGTAAAGTTGGTGAAGGAGAAGGCAGATGGCCAAAGTTGTTCTGATAGAAGGCAGAATGGCAAAGTTGGCTGATAGAAGGCAGATAATAAAGTTGGCTGATAAGGAAGCAGATGGCAAAGTTGGCTGATTAGGAAGGCAGATAGTAAAGTGGCTATAGAAGGCATATAGTAAAGTTGGCTGATAGAGGCATATAGGTAACTCAGGTTGGCTGAATAGTAGTTGGCGATAGAAAGGCATATAGTAAAGTTGGTGATAAGAAGCAGATAGTAAAGTTGGCTGATAGAAAGGCAAAGATAAGGTAGTGGGTGGATAGAAGGCAGGTGGCAATAGATACGATAACCCTTGCGGTTGTCAATCCACATGCACATGTACTTACTACTTATGCAAGCAATTTATGTAGAGTTCACAAAGCGCGCTTCCGACCTCCAGCTTATTCATGGGCACGTGCAAGACTTTCCCCTCATGCATAACTTGTAAATATTACATTCCTAACTTAATCATAATTAACTCATACTTAGTAATACTCATATTAACAAGGAACAAATAAAAAGTACACAAACTGAACATGTTCATATATTCTCAGTTATAAACGGAAACACAACATAATTGAACAGAATCATAGCCTCTCAAGTCAGCAAATAAATTAAAATGTGTTAAAATCTACGGCCAAATAGACCATTGTTTCACTAATGACAATTTAAAACATGCTCTCTATTTTATTAAAATAACTGTTCTGTACTGTTTATTAAGCACATTATGTATTATACATTTTCACTCTAATAAAGAAATCATAAATATTCTATCGTAAAATTCCTGTCTTATTAACTCAACGTGAAACAACTTTTTCAGAATTTTTTTTTAGGCTTCCCCACCCCCCCCCCCCACCCCCCCCCCCCCCCCACACCACAACAATAACGTAGTAGTCTGTAGGCTTACTCCACGAGCAAGCGAAATCGTGGAGGCAATTTCTCTATCATCGGAACTGTTGTTACGAATGTTTAACTGCTGATCCCAAAATCTAAAACACATTAAAAAAAAACGACCAAGAACCAAACTCAGGATCTCAAAGAGTACAAATTATATTATAGGAAGGCATTTAAAATATTCAAATAACAACTATGAATATAAATTACGAAAATTTATTAGTAATCTACACGGGTGAAAGTTCAGATTCAACACAGAAATTCACTCTCTAATGTTAAATACGTACTAACAAAACTTGCTGGTTCAATTTACATATCCCTAAATAATTCAACAAAGTTATGCCAGTAACAGTCATTGTCCACTTTGAGAATCACTATCATATGAGAGAGAGAGAGAGAGAGAGAGAGAGAGAGAGAGAGAGAGAGAGAGAGAGAGAGAGAGAGAGAATTCCATAAACGCCATAAGACGGCGTTAGCAAAATTGTCCCTGCAATATTACGCGTAAAAAACCAAAATTGACAGCATACCGAGAGGTGTGACACTGAGATGTAAAGAGAACGTGCCCAAAACCAGCCCCAAAGCTTCGAATAACGAGTGGTTAGAGAAAAACGAAAACAAGCAAACAACGTGTCAGGAAAGTAAAAGAACAAAGCTGGATGCGATGTTTTCGCAGGACAAACAGATTTGCAGGCAACGCCTAGTTAAGAAGCGCAAAGACAGCTATAAAACGCGTTGAAACGACCCACATAAATGCTGCAAAAAAGGGCAGCAAACGCCTCCAAAAGAAACAAATATAGCTGCAAAAGTAATAACCGGACTACGCTGCAACTGCTACGTGGTTAATAGCCCGGTCAACTTGGCCTGCTCCTGCGTGATAGATCGTGGCACGACTGCAACACGAGTTGCACTGATGACGGCCATTCGTATCCTTTTCTTATACGAAGCATTTCAATATTAGAAGAACGGGAAAAGCTTCCCTGAATTTTGCCTGGGAGTGAGAGGCCACTTTCCTTTCGAACTGCTTTATTCCATTTGGGTCGGTCGCTCAACGAAATGGGATTAATGATGTAAAAGTTTTCCAAAATGTATGAAATGCATGATATCTATAATTGCACTCATTTCCATTTCTAAAGCTCTAGAAAATTGAATATTTTACATTCAAATCCATTAATTCACCACACACCTAAATAACTGCAGTCTCTCAAGATCAAATATGAGTCCGAAGCCAATCTACATTCATTGACGATGCTGACTGACTGGGAACTAAAACATAAAACGTACTTAGTACTACAGAAGGACCACATTTTTGGAAAGCCAATATTTATGAGTTACTTTAAAAGGAAAGAAAACCATTTGAACCAGACTCAATCGCTTCATTCAACGACTGACAAGCCTGAATCAAACATTCTATTTAAGAATGTGTTCGATCTCTGTGTCAAAACTCAATGAACCTTGATCATCTCCGCAGACGGATCAAATTCTCCCCTCGAATCTTTCTCCAGAAGTTCAAGACTTCACTGTCACGAATTCTGCCCTCAGTTATCGATCCTCCAAAATAGAAGCCCCCATGAAATCGTCAAGAACGCACCTCTCGCACTGACACGGAAGCCAGAAATCGCAAACATGGACATACGACGACACAGATGCAACAACAAGGTCATTTTCATAAGGTATTGATCAACACCGACCCGACCTACCAAACGAGCTGACAACTACGCAGAGTCCGGAACAACGGGAAGTCAGTCGCTCTGGATCAGTCAGTGACTGGGACCCAAATGACACTTTCTCGCCTGCTTTGCTTATCAATCAATTGAGCAGAATGGATATGCGTCGCTCAAAATGTAGAGATGAAAATATTCAATCAATCAAATACTCTTTTCATGTAACTGAAAACTTTCTTTGTTTCACCAACCATTCCAAGGTTCGTCCGATCGATGTGGAAAAATTGGATGAAAACAAATGTGGCCATTCATCGTGAATCCGTCAAGAAATAATCAATTTCCAGTGCGTCATATTTACGAAAATGAATGGGAAACATTTTCCATATGATTATTTTAACACAACCCACTGACACAGACCACGTGCTGTAATACCGGATTTCCTCTGAATAATACGAGGACGGTACCAAAACATCTGGTAAAATTATACGAGGACGGTACCAAAACATCTGGTAAAATTATATGTCGATGCATCCTCCAAATACACTTGTTCGGCTACTTCTTTCATACTGTACAACAACTAGGAGGTCGTAACATAGGTTCTTTTGTTTGATGAACTACTTACTTACTTGCTCTCCCATATTAGAACAAAAAAAAAGAACAAAATAAAAACAAATATTTAAAAAAATATTCAAACGAAGTTCATCAACAAATGCGCCCTTCCAATATTCCATATGTTGGAAACATCTACTTAAGAATTCAATTTAAAGTTGAAGAAGTTCGTAAACTTATGATGGGGGAGAACCATTAGGCTCTGAACACTGCAAATTTGCATAGGAGAAAAATGACATGTAAGTCAATAGTTTTATTAATCCATGGTGACAACAAATTTTCGGAATTTAATCTGATCACTCATAATCGTGATTGACGTCACCTGGATATAAGTGCCGAGTCAAAGCATATCTTTGACTCTGGATAAGTGGGTGGCGTCAACGGCTAAGCACCGATGATAAAATGCTGCTTTCAATGACGACATCTAGTGATTGCATACGTCATCTTAAAAACTGGAGACGTCACAATTCGATTCAGTGACGTTAGATTCAAGGCCTTTTAAATATACTCTGTTGGTTCGACTGCGGTCATTTTTTGTAGCATAGCACTTTCTAACTTTTATTACGAAGGATTTCTTAATGTTTTCACTGGTCATGATGACAACTACTAACGGTATTTGCACGATAGATGGATTAAAAAGAGGTACTTGAGAGGAGTCGCCTCAGCATCCAGGAAACGAAAGTGTGCCACCAAGATGAAGGTGAAAAGCACAACGAGTGTTGGGGAGTTCGACGCAAAGTTGGTGAGTATTTCTGCGAGGGCGTTCGGAGCAGACATGTTGTGGAAGGTTTCTCCAGACGGGGTTCATTCACGATTCAGTGTGAAGATGATTTGGTATTAAAAAAAAAATGAGGGGGAGGGATCCAAGTAATGCGAGAAGTCGCGGATGCTGGAGCAAATTTATGGGATAAGAAGATACATCCTGAGCTGCTTATGGGATAGCTGTTGACAAATGATGCACTGCTGACTGGAGAGAGTGCGAAGAAGCTCCAGTGTCTGGTGAGTGTGTCTGCTAATGCTTGCTAGATGACATTAAATCTGACCATGAATAGGGTTATGAGAATAATTGGGGTCAAGGATGACGGAACAGCAACCGCGGTAAATATAGCAGTATAGATGAAAGAATGCATCATATGTTTTGAGATGGTTCAGTTATGCCAAAAGATTGAAGGATGACAGATTTAGTTGACCATCAATCCTCATAATTATCATCAAATATAACGCTCACTTGAACCAACAATTAAAAGATGTCAAGGTGGCACTCAGGAAGACTTAAAATATATCACCAGGGTGGCTTTGAAATATATCAATAACATCAACAAAATGACAACGTTTTAAAAGTAGCCTAACCTTTTATAAGAAAGTATTTAAAAAGGCTAATAAACAAAATTCACTCTAATCATGACTCAACATACGCCAGATAGTACTTTACTGCTAAAGAGCAAAGTACATAAATGAAACTAGATAAGATAAAGAATATAGAACACCACAGATTAGATACAAAGGCTATACAGAATTATTTGCTGCCACCTTAACGATTCTTGTCAAGCATCAAGCATGAAAACGAGAGAGAGAGAGAGAGAGAGAGAGAGAGAGAGAGAGAGAGAGAGAGAGAGAGAGAGAGAGAGAGAGAGAGAGAGTCCGTTATGTTGAACTAGAGAAACAAGTACATACGTATGTGAATATTCATTCTGATCGAATCGAATATGCTACAAATTCTACAAACTTCATGATTTCCTGATCTATTACTTATGGAATATTAAGCAAGGAAGTAAATCCTTTAACACCTGAGTTGCATTACTTATCGGACCAGCCATGTCTCTGATGATAAAGTGTTTACTTATCGGACCAGCCATGTCTCTGATGATAAAAGTTTTTACTTATCGGACCAGCCATGTCTCTGATGATAAAGTCTTTACTTATCGGACCAGCCATGTCTCTGATGATAAAGTTTTTACTTATCGGACCAGCCATGTCTCTGATGATAAAGTTTTTATTTATCGGACCAGCAAATGTCTCTGATGATAAAGTTTTTACTTATCTGTCCAGCCATGTCTCTGATGATAGTTTTTACTTATCGGACCAGCCATGTCTCTGATGATAAAGTGTTTACTTATCGGACCAGACATGTCTCTGATGATGAAGTTTTTATTTATCTGACCAGCCATGTCTCTGATGATAAAGTGTTTACTTATCGGACCAGCCATGCCTCTGATGATAAAGAGTTTACTTATCGGACCAGCCATGTCTCTGATGATAAAGTGTTTACTTATCGGACCAGCCATGTCTCTGATGATAAAGTGTTTACTTATCGGACCAGCCATGTCTCTGATGATAAAGTTTTTACTTATTGGACCAGCCATGTCTCTGATGATAAAGTTTTTACTTATCGGACCAGCCATGTCTCTGATGATAAAGTTTTTACTTATTGGACCAGCCATGTCTCTGATGATAAAGTGTTTACTTATCGGACCAGCCATGTCTCTGATGATAAAGTGTTTACTTATTGGACCAGCCATGTCTCTGATGATAAAGTGTTTACTTATCGGACCAGCCATGTCTCTGATGATAAAGTTTTTACTTATCGGAAAAGCCATGTCTCTGATGATAAAGTTTTTACTTATCTGTCCAGCCATGTCTCTGATAATAAAGTTTTTACTTATCGGACCAGCCATGTCTCTGATAATAAAGTTTTTACTTATCGGACCAGCCATGTCTCTGATGATAAAGTGTTTACTTATCGGACCAGCCATGTCTCTGATGATCAAGTTTTAAGTTAAAATAAGATCCTGACTAAGAATTGCTCTTTCATATATGAACACTTAATTCTTGAAGCAACTAAAAACGACGAAACGCTACTAATCAAATACTAACAGTCATTTTCGCTTACTCGGGGATTAAGCCTTCAAACTAATTTGTTGTTGTTGTTGTTGTAATTCTTGTTTGGAGAGTTAGGAAAGGTCTATAGAGGAGCCTAAAGAGCGTCTGAAAAAGGGGTTTTGCATAGAGTTAAAAATACAGGAATTTTAGGATAGGATATTTATGATTTATTTATTAGAATGAAAATGTAAAAAATAAATAATGTGCATGTTAAACAGTAGTGAAAAATGATTCATTTTAATTTTCGTTGGTGAAACAAGGCTCTATTGGGCCGTAGATTTTAGCAAGTTTTAATTTCCGTTAAAAGTTGGGATTAAGCGTGAGGGGGAAAACCTGGCACACGTCACTTGTAAGCTGGAGTTCGAGTCATGCCTTGTTTTCGATGTCCCTTCCTCCTTTTAGAGGTAATGAGTGGGACCAGATGTATAGCCTTCCGGTTCCTAGCATCCCTTCAGGGATGAGGCTGCTAGCCTATGCCATTTTCTTGACTTAACCTAACCATGATACCACTCACAAATGGAACCGACTTGGATCGAACCGCGGACCTTGAGAATGTGAGGCTCAGTCTTTAAGAATGTTATAAGAATATATAATATTCTTAATAAAGAAAATTACGTTTTTCTTCCCTCATCAGGGTAACACATCACTAAATGAAAACGTAACTATATTATTTTTCGAAAAATATCGCATAGCAAGCTTCGAAATGATTCCCCAATTAGACGCAAAAGAAACAAAGAAACGAAAAAGGGAGAGAAGAGAGAGAGAGAGAATCAATTTCTAAAAGTCTTCAAATGAAAAATGTGTAAATAACCACTCTTTTATATTCAACACACACACAAACAGATCCATTTTTTAAAAAAGCATAAGTCTTTCCTTTTCACGTAACAGAAAACTGTTCGTTACTGCTCATAAACGAACGAGGCTGATACGTTATTAAATTGATAAATTTTCCAATAATGACGGGACTAGCATCGCGTGCCCAGAGAGGATATAGCTTTCAACCTTCTCTTCCTCACCACCTCCTCCTTCGACCTGGACAACTTCCTCGTGACGAGGTCATTTCTCATCCGTTATCTTCAGGGGATGTCCAGAATCACAAAAGTAACCTAATAATAAACAGCCATAATGAGTGGTCAACTGCACCAGTCACAGCCTACAATAATCTCTTTCTCACATCATAATCCAAACATAATTTCATTTCACTGACAAAACGTCACCCAGAGAAGTACTTAACAACGAACCGTCGGTATCTTTTCTCAAATGGAAAATATGGTAGACCCTGGAATTAATATTCCCATACTTCAATACAAACTACATTACAGCTGTATTTGTTTTAACGAGCAGACATAATTCAATACCGACAATACATCATGTAATTGCACTTAAACGTACTCATTCCAGCTGGTAACTTACCAATGACATGAAGTATTCCAATGGTCCAACAGTTAAAGGCAATCGCAGTGGACTCAGACTAACCAGGTTTTGCAGGAGTTAACGACTATACTAACGGGGATTTGGAGGAGGCACCTACATCATGAAAACTGCTTTCTCAATTCATAACTTTAAATTTTGAGTTTCTAGAGGCAAGAAATTAACCATTAGAAATTTCTTAAGAACTTCCCGTACGCAAAGTAGGCATACATATTTTAATTAAGGGCTTCTCACTTAGTATACTGGAAATGGTAAGATACCCAGCCGTGCCTACAATCGCTGCCATTTCACCCTCAATACTTACTCTTTCTTTTACACACTGACTAAGGATCCGAAGGGCAAGAAGCTTGTATACCTGAGCTTTTGGGAGCCATGAAAAAATGCTACGGCTTCAGTTACAATGTATAACTGAGCTTTTGGGTACCATGAAAAAATGCTACAGCTTCAGCTACAATAAGTGAAAGTTGATGACACTGGGGGCAGTTTGAATTATCAATACCATTTCCATGGACCCAGATGAGAAAAAAATATTGCTCTGTGACCTTGTAAGATAAGTCAATACCAAAATTATTTAAATTCACGCGTGGGATCGCCTAATATGGTTGCCGTTCAACTGGCTTGTTACATTGAGAAAGGAATCACGAAGGTAAAAGACACTGAAGGAATAAAAAAAAAATAGGTTGACCTTTGAGCTAAAGTGCGACCTTGAAAAATAGTCTAGTGAATATTAAATATAACAAAAACAAGTGAAGGATAAAAACATCTCAATACAGTTTCCGGGATGGAAAAAAAATGCTAAAATTTAGGCAGTTAATTTTTCTGTGACCTTCAAAACTGGCCAAAGTCAAATTTTTTTTTTTTAATCATCAACTCTAAAGGAACCTACCTAACGAGTATCATCCAGCTAAGAGTAAATACAGAAAGGAACACTAATAATGAGAAGAAGAAGAAGAAAGCTATCGCAAACAAAATAAGCGCATACTCACAGTCGAATACCAATATCACCTTCAGTGATGTTTTTTTAATTCAAAGGTCGAAGGGAACAACAACAACGTGAACATTAAGAATGAAAGAACGCAAGAACAAAAGGCGCCTCCTAACCACCAAAAGAACGACCAAAGAGCGTATACGTTAAAGGGATTACGAAGCCATAAAAATAGTTATTTTCCAAAGATTGATAGTAGGATGAAAGAAACGGCCACTAAATCGCTGATAAATGGGTGTGAAGGCCTCGCAAAAGATACAGACCTCCTGGGAATAGGAGGAGGATAAGAGGCTTTTCTACGACCGTTTAATTCGCCATGACTGGCCTACTAAGACTGTATCCTATGGGTCTCTCGAACCGTGACCGGGACTATGGCTAATGAAGAAGTCATATAAAAGTTCACTGATGGCCTACACTTCCTAACATTCGGTAGATTTTGGCGTTCAGTCTAAATTGTTAAAAATATTGATTTTTATTTGTACACTCTAATGTGAAAAACGTTCCATTTTTCTTCTTTTTATTACATTAAAGTCGATTACCGGCCTAGACCATCAATTCTATGTAAAAATGGCCATACTTAGAAAACATATTACAGTATTTGCCACCCAAATGTAAACTTGTTAACTGACGAAACGAACCAATTTATTTAAAACATGCAACTCATTGTGTGTATGTGTATGTATATATATATATATATATATATATATATATATATATATATATATATATATATATATATATATATATATAAGTGTATTGTGGTATTGTGTGCTTCAAAAAAAAAAAAGCTCCAAAGTATATTCCCAAATGCCAGGGGATCAAATCCTCATTTCTCAGCGCAATGTAATGAAATAGCAATCGCGCTATGACGTATCATGAACAATTCACTGCCGGATCCAGACTCGAAATTGCCCGAAACTGATCTCAAGCACGAAGTTGCCATATTATATTCAAGAATAAAACTTTTGCACTTTGAGCGACATCACAACATACACCCAAAGTGATGTTTCACTGCTATATACAAATAGGGCACATCATCATTGCCAATAAAGAAAATATGGCGTGAATAGCCATCCGGTTATTCGCACCAATTTCATTTTAAAATCGATCAATAAATTCTAAAAAGTTTTGAGGGCCGCCGAACACACAATACACGAAGTGAGTTAGAAAAGTCCCAACTCCTTCTAGTCAGTACTTACCGTGGAAAAGGAAAATCACACAGCTATCTATTCAACAAACCCTTTATCATTAATCTATTCTGTAGACGAAGCCTCCTTCATGAAAAAAAGTATCTGAACACTGGCCTCCTATATCCAAGTCATTAACTGAATCACCCTCGGCGGAACGAGTCTCGCTAAAATGTCATCATTGCACGTATGCAATGTGAACCAATCACCATCTTCTCCTCAAATCCACGATGACTAAGGGGAAGGACAGTTTTTAGAACATGAATTCATGGAAATGCCATGTAAGGTACATATTACTACACGCTAATTAACATAAACACTAAAAAAATTGCTTGCATTTGACGCGGATACTAAACTGACTATACTCTGTTTTTTTTCATCTGTGGTGTTTTTGTATGGTAACACTGCGTCCCGGGCTTTAGATAGTTACCCTATTTGTAAGTTCTAGGTAAATAAAAGGATATCTGGGTGTACATTTGCAACTGGAAAGTGTTTTAATAATTTACTGTATGCGAATTACACCGTTAATATTCGAAATAGGATATTATTATAATCGTTGAATGTAAGCTGAATGTAACTATCTAAAGCCCGGGACGCAGTGTTACCATACAAAAACACCACAGGCGGATGGACAGATGAAAAAAAAACAGAGTATAGTCCTTGATGAATGGTTCATATGTATTGAACAAACAACATTTCGTTTTAGTTTTTATAAACCACCCCTAATGATGCGAAACATTTTATCTATTTCTTTCTTATGCGAATAACTTTCTACAGGTACTAAACACTAAGTTTCATTCGCCGTTATCCAGCCCGGAGCCATCCTGTCTAGCTCTAACTCTTACATGCAGCACCCTGACCCCTGACATGAACTTCCAGTCACATTCACTATTGGGGTTGGGAACCGCCGCCATGATCTTCTATTATATTGCAGTCATACCTGACGGCATGGATCAACTTGCAGGTTAAGAATGAAGTAACTGAAATAGAGACCGCAAAACCATACCCTATTATAAAAAATACAGTATAGACAATAAAAATCAAATTACAAATGTTAGCATTAATAAAAACCAGCCACTTATCCAGTGCAATCACAAAGTTTAAACAGTCATTAAGAAACACTGAATAAATATGGAACTCACTGGCAAAAAAAAAAAAAATAAAAAAAATAAATAAAAAACGGTAAATAAAAAGTACATAACGCTAGTTAAAATCATCCATGAACGAAGTACATTTAAAGTATTAAATAATTGGATGCTACATGGGTATATTATTCACCTTTGTTGTTTACTTTTCGCTTAGATTTTATAATAATAATAATAATAAAAAACTGTCAGAGTAGGTGCAAACTGATCTTAAGAAAGTTGCTTGTTTTAATGCGTAAAACAAGACATGATTTACAAAGCTCCTTAATTGAATGCATCATACATCTAAAGTCATGAGAATCAAAATAAACTTAAGAAGAGAGAAGTGGTGACCTCTGAGTCTACAGAGAAATGAAGTCATCTTTGATTGAGACAGAATCGTGCGGTTAAATATCTTAAATGAATAACATATCTAATAAAGGTTTTTTTCATTTGGAATTTAGTAAAACACTAAACAAGGTAAATCAAACTATGGCCAGCCTGAATAAGATTTGGTAATCAAATACTCTGAACCTGCATTTGAAAGTAAAATTAGACTGATGTCTAGTTGATGTCTACTGCTATACGGACATGAATCGCGATATGACAAGGAAACAACAGGTTAGACTGAGAAACGATAACATAAAAAATTCAGAATATCTGTAAGTAGATAGATAAGAGATGCAAGGGAGAATGACATGACTACCACATGCCCCTCGCGAGTTTCAGAGGAGGTGGGAGATCAAACCTTTCATTGATAATAACTATGAGAAGGGAGGCTACAGATCAGTGGCGATTTGAAGGGAAGGGGGGGGGGGGGGGGGGGGGGGTGGGGGGGGGGGGGGGGGGGGGGGGGGGGGGGCTTTAAATGGGGCCTTATCTACCCCAGGCACGATACAGACGAGAATGGTCTTAACCCCCAAAAAGCTGACAGAGGAGGAGACTGCCGAACTGGGCAGGGCAGTAGAACAGAGCCAGCAGAAATGTTACCAATTTCTGGAGTACAGACGAGTGAATGTGTTCCACCTGTGGGGAGAAAGGAGAATTCTGTCCTTAACCTCAATGGAACAACGTCTGAAATACCACTTGTAGAATAACGAATGGGACATCTGCAAAAGACAGAGTATCTACAAAAGGAGAGAGAGAGAGAGAGAGAGAGAGAGAGAGAGAGAGAGAGAGAGAGAGAGAGAGAGAGAGAGACATTATTCAATATCATAGCCTGGAAACCAAAGTTGAAATAAATACCCATTAATTTTTAGTTTAATTTTCAGCCATGTGATCACTGCAAGATAAGAAAGTAATACGTACATAGACGTTAGTATACGTACACATGAAACACATCAACCAGCCAGAGATTAACTACCGGGAAAACGATGTTATAACAGCTACGAAAAGTTCATTTCAAGTAAAGTTGATTTTACTCTTGAAAGCGTTCTTACTTTCTTGTCCAGTCATGGGATACCTGAATAAAATAATGAAATGAGCCTACTTAACCTGCTTGATAAGGTATAAAATGAACCCGTGTAACCTGATTAATAATGTCATATGAAAGAAGTTGCAATTTCGAATCAGCAAATTTAAGTAGTCTGCAAAGTGAAAAGATTATTCGCTATGAAAGAAGAAGAGCGTGTACCTCTGGGGATACAACATTACCAAAATAAACCAGATCTTGACGTCAGATCTCGCCAGTAAAAATAGTTTTCCTTCGGGGAAAAGCAATTACATTATAAGCCGGTACAGATTCATCGTTGGCGAGGACGGAAAAATGTTATTGTTGGCATCCCTATTGTTCACAGCGTTCCCTTGAGGCTGAATATAATTCTGGTTAAATAATCGCTCAATCTAAACGAACGACAAAGGTGCTCGAGAAGAGCGCTTTCATGTACCGCCACCGCACCTGCTGACAACTGCGGCGATACTGAATTCAAAACAATATTTATAAACGATACAATACTTCCAATCAATACTGCCGACACAGCTAAAGAAACCTACCGCTGATGACGTGATCTCAAATAACGACCAAAGGCGAAGGGAAACCTCTACCGTACGAAAAGACCCTCTTCCCCTGTCTACAAAAAATAAAAATTCCTTCCTTCACTGTCTCATATATCTCTTTTATTGTCTGATCGTCCAATAATTCTTACCTTCCGCCGAGAAGCCGTGGAATTTCTCCCAGATTCTATTTTCCATCGCTCACTAAGATGCAGATCCTTCGTTGTCTAATATTTGTTTTTCCATTTGCTTGGTGACGAGCTCTTTAAAAGCGTTAAGATTTATTGCAAGGGCAAGGTATTAAGATCGACGGCAGCAAAATAAAATGCAAAAAAGAACACAAAGATGTTTATCACGACATCAGTACGCCCATCTGGTGTATACACACACACACACACACACACACACACACACACACACACACACACACACACACACACTATATATATATATATATATATATATATATATATATATATATATATATATATATATATATATATATATATATATATATATATATATATATATTTACATATATATATATATATGTGTGTGTGTGTGTGTACTTACAGAAGTATATATCCGTAATCAATCCCAAAACGGACATGTTGGGCAGGAGGGGTATAGCAAGTCATTACTCGTAAGATGATGTAGCCACTCAAAATGCCTGAAGCCCAGATTATTGTGAAAATCTGTATTTCAATCGCTGGTCTAACGCAGGGTCCCTATTACCCTGGTCTCGAACTGCACGGCCAGAAATTCTTCACTCATTAACGGTCAAACGATGCCGAGCACAATATGTTGTGAAGCAAAGCAGCCATTCAATATCAGGGATAATTCACTTACTAGTAGTAAGGAGAAGAATATTATTCATGGTATTATAGAGGAACACTTAACAGACGGCTTATGCCTATAGGAGTAGGAAACACTTGCAAAATTTCAGAAAAGATTCCAGATCTATGTTACAGCTCATATCACAGAACAGTGGCTCACAGTCCCAAGAGCATGAATATTTTTGGATCCAAGAAAATAGAACCCAAGATCTAGCATTTCTTTTCTTTTTTCTTTTTTCTTAATAAACTTCATTGTTCTTGATTGCCAGTTTTTAGCCCACTTTTAAGAATACTGGGCTTTATAAAAACTGCCAATCAAAAACACTGAAGTTTATTAAGAAAAATAGAAACAAGAAAAGAGAAATGATAGATTTTGGAAGAATCAACGAAAGAATTAAACAAACAATACAATCTGCCGTTTAGAAAGAGTGGGTAACACAGGGAAGTCAGTGCGACTGTCTTAATTCACTTTTCAAAGAGGACTTGAATGGAGCCTGAAATCCACTGAAATCATAGTATGCCACTGAAATTATAGTATGCCACACCGCTAAAACTGAAATCCTGATTAGTTTGTCACATCTTATTCAGTAGCACTAGTGAAAGACTATTCCAGCCAACAGCTCTATTGGGTGAATGAAAATTAAGATTATTTAAGCCATTCGTATAAAAATGTATGTTCCGAAGCAAATATCCATAAGACACGCCACCTCAATTCAACGGTCAAATAAAAACTCAAGAATTCGGTTAAGCTGTGAAAGTACTATGTGGATTCATCTTTTGAGAAGGCTGGAGAGAATAATCATTTTATTTGCAAGGAGAATTAATTGAAAGTGTATCAAGCATAATTCGGAATCTTGAATGATCACTGTAATACATATAAAATAAAGTATAAAATAAAGATATACATAACTCCATTAACTTTCTAAAGGCTGTTAAGGTTTAAGTTAATGCAGAAAAGCCACTTACAGCAAGGTTTACCTCAGTCTCGTCAGTCAGTTGGCGTTACAAAAAAAACTTGCTAGCTTCAAAAGTAAACCATTTTAGCTAATAATGAAGAGGAAACAAATATTACGATAACCGAAGAACAGAACAGTACAATAATATGAGGGGGAAGGGATAATTGACTACCAGAATTCTTTAGATAATGAAAATACTATACTGTACCTGACAAAAATCAAGCAAATTCAGCTGTTGCATTAGAATTCAGTATATTGCATAGGAATACCCCTCACAACATAGGGCGAATCTTTAATAGCTCTTGCTGACGTGCTCTTAGAAACTTCAAGAATGAAATTCATCAACGAAAAGTCGACAAAACGAGTTTAAAGATTTTCTCTGTTCCCGGCAATTGAGATTTACAGAATTTTTTTTATCCTTCCCTCGTAGTACTTCCTTATTCATTCCATGGCCCTTGCAACGGGCAATGCAAGGCTATAGTTCGGGTTGCCAAAGCTGCAACAGAAACTCGGGCGATGACGACATCTGTGGCCTGGGTAAGCCGCATATTTCCATGTAGTTGCTTTAGGTGTATTGACAGCTCCTATTTTTCCTTCGGATGTATTTCGGTACCTCTGCTTCGTCTCCCCCTCATTTTAGATGGAGACCAGATGGTGGAGACAAACGTCCCTTTTAAAGGACGCAATAATTTAATATTTAAATATTCCGGGAAAACGACAGCGAGACTATAATTCCAAACCTATGCAATGGCGAAATGCAAAGTCACAATGTAATCACGGAACTACGGTGTCAGTGCAATAAGCAGTGGCTTGACAAGTATCAACAGCAGCTCTCTTTTTCAACTACGTGAAACTACGGACACATTTACATTACAGAAAAGACAGAGAACATCATACGGAATACAGGAACGGGATTTGGCAAAGCCAGACGCGAGGTCACTGGAGGTCACTGGCCAATTGAATTGCCTTTGAGTCAACCTTCTTCAGACTAGAAAACTAAGGGTAGAATCATAACTAGGAGACAATAATATCCTATACAGCGAAGGACCCTACCAACATTAAGCTTACATGAATGGAATTAGAGGCAAATGGCGACATCTCATTATTCCGCAACGTGAATCATGTCCTCCCTAGGAACACCGGTGCCAGAAATTCCTGAAATGTAACAAGTGTTTAGAAATAAAATATTCTTAACTTTCCTTAGATCATCATCGATATTGACAGCCGATGAAAACACAAGATGTGAAATGTTAAAATCCTGGATCACCTGAGAGAACCATTTAAATCTTTTCTCTCCTCCTACGTTTGCATGACTGCACAATTTAAAAGAATCCTAAGCGCACTGGGTACACGAAGATCTCTTACTGTTCAAACATGGCTGATATTAGGGAAAAATTAACTCTTCAATTCTTTTTCGTCAATTTGTTTCGAAAACATGCATGACCGGCACTGGTAACTTTATGAATAATTCGTCACTCCTGATTCATTCGTGTTCTTTGAAGGTAAGTAGTCTTTTCTTCGGTTCTTGCCAATGCATTTTTTTTTAACTTAACAGTTTTCTTAAGTAGGTTTTAAATGTTACAATAACGTAACCCTGACAGCCTTCTGTATACCGCAATCTATACTATGTATATATATACTACTTAAGAATGAAATGTTAATTTAATGACCCCAGGACAAAATGGATACAATATACAGACTGGAATGGTTTCCACTTCCTTGACTGATACCATGTAAGAAAATCCTGTAGTTACTAAACCTCGCAAACACAGTCAAAGAAAAAAAATTAAAAATGAATGTAGAGTTAGGTCTAATTGCACGAAAAAAATTTAGGAACAAGAGTCAAGATGAAATCGCCATTTTCCCATACCGCAATGTTACAATTTGATATCCTTACCGATGGATTGTGTCACTATACAGCTTGCAAGGTAGACTACAACAGTCAGCAGTAGTTAAAGCGGGATACCCTGAACGAAGGGACCCCAGTTTTGAAGAAAGATTAAAAGAAACGTTTTACAGACAGAAACAGAGAAAAATGGGGTTAGGTTTTTTTTTATATATTTACTGCTTTTTTATTCGTTTTAGCCCCCTTAGTATCTCGATATTGTCGACGCAGGATTATAAACTGAAGCAAGGAGCGACTTCAAAACAGCACTTGGAGGCTGAGAGCTAATAGCTTTCCCCGCACCCGTTTGTAAGCGAATGCTGTTCGCCGGACAAAGATTTTAATAAAATCAAAGGTTTACTTTACGTCCACCCTTGTCACGGTGTCCCCAATCGAAATTCTGCTAAAGCTTTTACTTTTGAAGGTTTACATTTATTTTTCGCTATTAAACTACAAATATAATTCTAAAATATGTGAAGACACGTTTCCGTACTCTTTCAGGCAGAGAGAGAGAGGAGAGAGAGAGAGAGAGAGAGAGAGGAGAGAGAGAGAGAGAGAGAGAGAGAGGATTGTTCCAAAAGTCTGACCAATTTGGACTGAAGCACTTAAGGCTTTACAAATATCCGTCGGGTCTTTAAATTACTATTAAGATTAATTCCCACACTAAAAAAATTCTTTTAAAATAAAAAAAGGATATTTTTATATAAATCCACTGAATAAATTAAAATAGATAAAAAAAAAACAACAATAAAATATAATCCCATGACTCGGTCCCAAAACCGCGTAAATATCACCCATAAGCATCGAACTGTGAATCAGAAGGTTTCATAAAAAAACTTTCTCCAGAAAGGAAATCGTTGGCAGGTTTTTACGCCTACAGAAATCAACTTGATTGCCCTCGTTCATAATTATGGCTCAGAGAGAGAGAGAGAGAGAGAGAGAGAGAGAGAGAGAGAGAGAGAGAGAGAGAGAGAGAGAGAAAATTCTGATAACTTTTACTACTATTTACTACTGGGATATGTGAAATTTCTATTAGCTAACGCTTCTAGCAAAATCCATGTATTAGGTACATATACAGATCGTATACCCTAGTGTCGTTTGTAATCATCCCCGCGTCTAAGCAATCATTACGCAGGTGTGAGGGCAGCATTCACAGAAGGATACTTCTTAACGATCACTGCAGTAGTTTGCACCATTAAGCCTTCATACTTATGAAGAACTAAGTGGTGCTATATCGTAATTTTTATTATGAAGTATTATTCAGGACCCCTTCAAATGTATGATGTTGCAAGATAAGAAGTCCCATATTTTCATAAAAAAAAAAAAAAAATTTGGATAAAATCATTTCCGAGTTGCAAGATACATTATGATGCAATATCTATCTAAACGGCTCAATTTCTCTCTCGCTAAAATGTTCGTTCGACCAAATGCGACTTCGTAAAATTTCATGTCACGAACTATGCTGAACAAATATTTCGAACCTACCTACAAAATAATTTTAATGGGCATGTTTCTACCACTTGGTTGATTATGAAGCTTTGTCAAGGTAAAGGGAATTTGATATCAAGTGATACTTGTTAATATTTTCAAGGACATGAACAAAAAGTCTACTGCGTAGGAGTGAGTGACCAAACTTTAAACTGGCCAAGTATAACACACTTACCAATCGGCCGTCAATGCAGAGCAAGGGCTGACATCGATTCTACGAACAGGGCCTGAATTCAACTCATATCTTTCTTGCTAGCCAAAGTGACTAAGGCCCTGTCCACACGGTCGAGCTTTGGTCGACGAACTTTGTCCGATGTGACGTCAGAAGCGGAGAAACAGCGGGAAAAGTCAGAACTTTACCGCAGTTTCTCCGCTTCTGACGTCACATCGAACAAAGTTCGTCGAGCAAAGCTCGGCTGTGTGGACGGGGCCTAAGACGAATAACACCTTACACTATTTAAAAAGCAGAGGTTTGAATACGGGCGAAGGCAGCTGCCATTAACAGTTTTAATCGCCCTTCGGTGTAATTAATCCAAATTAAAAATGTAAAATCTAAATTGTGCACAGACATATCAACCAACAGCCTTGTGCAATATAATACATAAACTATTATACAGCCCATTAAAAATAATTACGTAAAACATTCTTAAAAGACAATTAAGATTCAAAAGTTTATAATTGGAAAAAGAAAAAAAACAGGAGGTTGGAGAGAAATTGTTATCCACCTAATTATAACAAAAAATGCTTGAAAAAAAATTTAATGCCGAAGCGTTCCTTTACCCATCTCACTATGCTTATAAATATAAATGAATATCTATAATTCACGAACATTTCTTAATTTGTAATTAATCTCATTATTAGTTGAATTTTATAGTCTGCCCACTGTGAAAGAGTGGCTCATGCATAATGAGCCACGATTATCGGTTTTTGCGACTCCAGGAAACTCAAAGTAAACAGTGACAGACACCGACTGTTGATACTCACGAATTGCACATGGTCTCCATTTTGAGCAAACGTCATGCAACATCATCCATCACCCACCTGAAAAAAAAAAATTGTCAGTAAGAACAAATTCCACAAGTCAGAGTCTGGGACTCTACCAGTGATGCCGTTTTTTCTTCATAACATTGGCTTTTAGCAGTGTTACCATAGGCAGTTCATCTAAATTTTTTTTACGTTATTTATGATATAATGGTTAGAATGAGTATTTTCCGATGTAGAATTATTTTCCGTGATGTTAGAAAACTACACGTCACTAGCTTAATATATAGTATTTTTGACGAAGAAAAATGAAGGATTTCCATAAAATTCATTTGTATAAATAAGCAGGATGTTTTATATCTTTATTTTCATAATAAAACATAAAAAGGCAAAGTGAAGAATTTTTTCTTCAGTGCCGTGGCCTGTGGTCGGAAAAGCCACGGAGGGTTGCCAGATGTCACCAGAAAGCCACACTAATAGACGAAATTTCTCAAAACGGCAACCCTGGACTCTACTACCTCTACCAAAAATGAGGAAAAACAACAGAGAAAATCTTGGGAAAGTTCTATTATTTTCTAAGGAGACTAAATTACATACTTGGTTGTTGTCACAACTTCGACCAACGAGGCTTCAAAAACTTTCCTTGGATCGAAGAACCAACTTCGGAACGATACTGAGGATCAATACTTAACAACTCATTGCTGTGAAAAGGGCCGGCCAGAATTATATAGGATTGTTTCGCCGTTGAACCTTTTATCCCTTGGCGAAAGTCATGAACCTTATCCATATATCTTTAACAATCATGTACACATATGGCTTACATGTATGCTCGGAAACATTAATACAGGAACAATTAAGAATATACACATTAATATACATGAGTAACAATGAAAATTAGACCAAGATCCCAAACGTTCCGTTCACCTTCCTGAACTGCATAAAAAGACCTGTGCAGCCATGTAACCGGAAATGTGTTTTCAATAAATCCAGTTGGATCCTTACATGTTACTGTTATTAAGATCAGTTTCTTAAAAAGGAAGGTTTGGAGGAAGGGAAAAATCGGGACATAGGTTAGAAGCTGTATTACCGCGGTGCCTCTTCAAAGCGGGCTTATTATAATTTGTGATAGCAATCTACTTAACAAGAAAATCAATAGGTCCCAAAATAGAGCAAATAGGTTAAGAGTTCCTCTCCATGAGGTGACAGTTTCCACAAGAGCTTCTTCGGAACACACTGCCGTTCCATCTGCATCAACAAGATGTATGCTCACTTAAAATTAATTTCTACAAAGACAAATGTAAGAACTCGCATCATGAACAGGCTCAGACTTCGCATAAACATCAAAACGATAATTTAAAGGCAGGGCAAGACACTTTCGTTTCTTTTTCTGTACTATTTCAGTACACAATTCAATTTGCATGTTCTTCCTAATGTTGCACTTCCTCGGTAACTTACAGTGATCGTCATCCTGGTTTTCGACTACTAAAATTCCGACAGAAACACTCGATTTTGGTCTGCAACTTCTCCTGTTTGTGAGCTTCGTTTTCTGAGTCGACTATTCACCAACATCATAGTTTTTCTTAATGATGCTAACACGCATCTGTCTTGGAACTATAGCTCTCATCACACAGAGATACGCACTACACCGGAGGATCAATGAACTACCAAACGAAGCTACTACAACCTCGTTTTTCTTTAATTATTCAGAAGGTACATTGTTCGTCCATTTTTTAAAGGCGGGGGCGGGGGTAGGGGAGGAGAGAGGAGAGAGAAAGAGCAGAGAGAGAGAGGAGGAGAGAGAGAGACGAGGAGGAGGAGGGAGAGATGAGAGAGAGAGAGAGAGAGAATAATCGTTGAAAGCAGATGCAATAAATTGTGGAAATTCCCAATATACAAATCTACTATATAAAAAGTAAGAGGGAAAGGTTACACATTCTAACTATGACGGCGGTACACAATCAGCCCAGATGGGAAGATGGTCCAGTCATATGCGAGGGTTACGCTAAATTGTAAGTCTGGAAGGAAGGGGGCGGAGCAGCTATTCCTTTCTCGATCTATGACACAAACAATAGAATTTTAGGAGAGTGTTCACCAGAAACCACATGAGTACAAGTAAAAAGCTTGACTGATGAGGGGCAAGCAGGGAGGCATCTAGTCGAATGGCGAGTTTAGGGGTCCCGTTCTTTCCACTTTTCTTCAGCTCACTGAATGAAAAATAATACAGATTGCAATATATCAAGTCTTACAAGTAATTTCCACTGAGACTTTCGTTAATGAAGACTTTATTCAATGTCTGCCAAGACTTGAAAAACAAAGATGTTCCAAATCATTAGCCACTACTATTTTAACCAACCCGTTTCGGTGCAAACCTTTAAAATTCGACAAAGCACTCGAAAAAATTATAACTTCCAAATATTTAGTTTGGCCGCTTTTCACTTCAAGTATCTTTGGCTACCATTAACATTACTTCAGGGAAAAGAGCAGTCTCTCTCAGAATACAACTCAGAACCCCAAATTTGTAGGAAGTGACCCCACTTGGTCCATACTTCTTGTTCATATCAACTTTTACTGGAAGACCCAATAGTCTCAAAAACACCAAATCATGTGCAAAAAATTTAAAAATAACTTGTTTTCGCTATACAACAATCATTTAAACGTACTATTTACAATCTGGTCGTATCTGCATCAAATGGTGAATATGTGTTAAGTCTCCAAAAGAGGCATTTTTACGCTGTTCTGGGGATCCTGTGATCGTGGACAAAGGGCCCGGCTCAAAATTACAAAGAAACTATATAAACCTCTATGATACGGCATCTTGTTCAAACCTTTACATAGACAACTATTCAAGAACTAGCTAATAAGGTCGACCCTTCCGCAATACCTAACAACTAATTTCACAGTCATTGGCAAGCCTGTTTATACACCAAATCACAACCCATTAAGATTAAAAAAAGGTAAATAAAGTTCAAATTCCTCTTTTACATTCCAACTTCGAAACGTCTTACAAAATGGAATAACCAGCCCTTCATTTTCAATTTCTGAAACCATTTGTTTTCAAGATATATTAAATGACCTTTAAATCTCCAATAGCACTTACCATGTTTTTGTCATTATTCTAAAGCTAGTGGTAAGATATATCTAAAAATACGTAATTTAAATAAAGATAAAAATAATTTATAAAGCGCCAGATTCCAGTAAAAGTCGTTCATGCGTTGTCGTGAAACCACAAACTGCTATAAATATCATTAATCATGCAAGGGCGGGGTTTGGAAGCGAAGTCCAATAATCATCTAACGACACAATCAGAAGCTGGAACCTTTGGAATTGACACGTCGCTCTGTCGCTTCAGAATGGCCTATTGCACTTAAGAGGGCAGCACTCTGCGACAATGTTTCTTTTTCACCTATAAACAGCTATGACTATTTAGCAGTAACGACAAAATCCCCAGAGAGGCACAAGGCTTAAAAATAATATTTTACTAAACGCAAAGAGAAAAGACAGCTATACCTTTAGCATCTCCCATCTCTTCGACCGCCCCCGCCCCCCAAACCAATCACTTTCCTCTCTTCCTCTATCCCACTTCAGACATTGCTTATTCCCTTGAAAGCCTAACTACTAGATAGGAGGACTAGGAGGGAGAAGTGTCTTACTTCTTGATGAAAACCCCTTTCTCCTACAACCATCTCCTTTCCATACCATCTCAATTAGGCGGCATAAAGAAAAAAAACGCTGGGATAAAAAAAAAAAGTTCGAGTGAATGGGCGTTGGGAGATCATTGAAAGGAGTCTCAACAAGTAGGTAACAACCATCTCCTCCTCTAACAATCCACCGGACGCTCACTCATACCCAAACACGCAGCCCAGCGCGCGCGCGCGAAAACACATTAACACAGGCAGCCACAGACTCCTCTTTGTCAGGGTAACATCCACATCATTGTCTCCCACCCACGACCCCATCCCGCGACGGAGGGAGGAAAGGGGATGGTGGGGAGATCCTCATCATTCCTCGATTCCCTTTTTCTTCCCGACTGGCCTCCCCAGAGGGAGGGAGCGAGAGGGAGGAGGAGGAGGAGCCGTCCACCCACAACTACCTCCTCTTCCTCGACCGTGAAATGTCGAAGGTGTCTGGAAGTAAAGAGGAAAGAGAAGTAAAGAGGAAAGAGCCATAAGACAAAGAACCAGGGAAGGTGTGAGGGAACTCGGAAGCCACCACTGATCGCACAGGGAAGGATTACTACTACACCGTTACCCTTGATTCGGCGGACATGGAACATTAGCAGGTTAATTCTTCAATCATGGCCCAATTGTAATTGGTTCTCTGGACTTTGGATGAGATCAAATACTCTTTCTTCTTAAAAGAATCTAAAGAATTCGCCGTCAACGTCATGTGAATTTCTTTCTATATTTTAGAAGTAACGAGAAATATCAAAACTTCGGCGCAATCAAGTTTTCTCAGGCGTGGCCCGGTGGTGGCGTGTGTTGTTGGTACCTACGGCTGTGCCAGACGCACGACCATGGCTAACTTTAACCTTATATTAAACAAAAACTACTGAGGCTAGAGGGCTGCAATTTTGACTGAAAAACATAACATATCTGCAGCCCTCTAGCCCTCAGTAGCTTTTAAGATGTGAGGGCGGAGAGATTCACAGAACAAGAGCGGACGGACAGACAAACAGCCGGACAGACAAACAGTCGGACAGACAAACAGCCGGACAGACAAACAGTCGGACAGACAAACAGCCATCTCAATAGTTTCCTTTCACAGAAAAATAATAGGAAGCCACAATCGCAAGAGGAACTGCAGTACCGACCCAACCTGAAATTTGTCTCTTTCCTTTCTCTATTGTTTGCTGTAGAACGTTTCAGACATACTGTACATCTTGAATTAATGTGAAATTATAAAATATACATTTACACCCAAAACGTAGCATTAGACTTATATTTTAAAATAATGAAATTCGAGGCAGAACGATATTCAAAGCTGAATCAGAACACTTTCCTGCCGAGGACAAGAGTTGTCTATATGCAAACAGGAAGTGTGGTTTGGAAGTTGAATGCAAACGAATGTTCGTGTTAAATAGTATACGTGGCGTGAGAAGACATGAACTGGAGTATATGTAACGATACACTGGATCACAGAGTTTCGAGATGGCTCAGTCATGTGGAAGAAATGGAAGACGCGTCACGCGACTGCGTGGAAAGCGCGGGAAAAATGATGAAAGCGCGGGGAAAATGATGAAAGTGCGGGAAAAATGATGAGAAGAGACGCAGTAATAAAGCGTGAATGGATACTGGAAAAAAGGGGCCACGAAATCCTGGAAGCTCACACGTGTACAAAAAGATTGATGCATTGAACGTTACCGGGCTCGATGTACCGTTGATGAAAGAAACTATTTTCTTTAGGTATTCTGGATAGGGACTTCACCCACGATACAGCGGTCAACAGTACAACTATGACGGCAATCACTGTCTTCTCTCTTATCTGGGACCACTTGTAATGGAAAACGGCACTTGATCATTATAATAAGTACTTGCAAAAACATACATTTTATACATACGCGTATTATATATATTATACATTATAAATATAATATATATAGATATATATATATATAACCTATATAGATATAATATATATTATTAACAATATATATATAATATATAACGAAAGTTACATAAGGCCATCATTTGATAAACGATGCCATTATCACACCTCTCTATCATTGCTCCATACTCCAGATGGCTTGCCTCTCTCTCTCTCTCTCTCTCTCTCCTTTTGGTCACTTATTCCGTTAACCTCTATTTCCCTTTCTCAGGCAGCTTCGTAACATCCGTCAGGTCACCTATTCCCAAATTAACTCAGGAAATTGGTACTAGCCGGAATACGTGCTTCGATTACTTTCCTATCTCGTATTGCCCAGTTTAGGTATTCCCTCCCTGCTTCTGTTTCCCCTGACTTATTCATTTTCTCCCCTTAAGAGGAAGATGTATTGCTTCCTTATGGGTTAAGCACATTCATTCTTTTTACATAATAATGAACATTAGAGTCCCTTCATACCAGTTGTTGTTAATTATAGATTGAGAGATACATAGATAGAGAGATAGATAGATAGACATAGATAACCAAAAAACTGTTTAAAAATTCCAGTATATAAAAGATTATGAAATAAATTATTCATTCTGTCTTCAAACGTGTAAATTTACATTTAGTTGGACACTGACAAGAGACAACCTTCAAACCAACTTCGAGACTGATCTGACATGATTCGTAACGGTTCCTTTTACGTAAGCCTTTGACGAATTGTAACCAGATAAATTGGTCTATGTTATTTTCAGCGCCCCCCCCACCCCCCCCCCCCCCCCACAACCAACATACGTAATTTCAGCACTTCGTCTATTTTCCGATTCCTGAAGATAATTTTACTCATAAAGGTCTTCAATACAAACGTTATATTTAGCAAGAGTACGAAAAATACCTTGGTATTTCAAAGTATTTACCTTACGCAGAAAGAGGCCAGTTCAATCATTCAAGTTGTGTTCTACAAAATGATGAAAAAAACTGGCTTACAAAAGGCAGAATCAATGTGTGCACCACGAGGGTTTCATGTGTAGTAACTTTCACTTTCCATTAAAGCTACACACTCGTAAAACCCATGATGAAAGGGCTAGTAGTGAATTTCAGTCTTCAGGCCCCTACCTTTTATCCCTGATTTGTAACAAGCTACGCTAATAAAGACAATGAGTTCGGTGTTCAAGCAAAAAAAAAAATTGAAATTATTATGAATTAACCAAAGCATAATATACATGAGTACTCATATTGTAGAGCACTTTTATCCAGCCATGTTAAGTTAAGTACTAATAAGCATAGTTAATATAAAAGCAACATTTGGTATTTTCCGAATATCAGTTAAATGTTAAGAACTATACACTGTAATGTATGTATGTATGTATATATAATATACATACATACATACGTACATACATACACACAGTGTATAGTTTTTAACATTTAACTGATATATATATATACATCATGCAGTTTCCCAGAGGAAATCTGACAAACGATCACTGTCATACTCATATTTTGAATTTTTTAAAGTGGATTAACCCTCTGTGGCTTAAATTTGACATTAGATGAACCTCTGAGAGAGAGAGAGAGAGAGAGAGAGAGAGAGAGAGAGAGAGAGAGAGAGAGAGAGAGAGTGTTCAACTAGTCCAAGCGCATATTTACATCAACATGCAAAATTCCTCTCTCCATCAAGAGTCTACATGCCTCCAACAATGCGTCAGAATAATTAATTCTGATATTCGGGATCAAATTCGGTATCGCACTCACTCCAACCAAACTAAAAACAATTACACCTACACAGTGCACTTTCGAACGGACTGTGACTTGGGAATAGGTAATAGATAACGTTATAAGTCTTATTGAAAGATATTGCTGCATCAGCTGCATTCAACTTGTAAATAGTCTTCTCTATTATTAAAAAAAATAGAGAAGACTATTTACAAGTTGAATGCAGCTGATGCAGCAATATCTTTCTATAAGACTTGTTTGAAAGAGGGTCTCCTTCCAATAGATAATGTTATAGATACTCTTAAAGTCTAAGGGAAAATATACCCACATTTAATTTACGTTTCAGAAACATTCTCGGCACCGTAACTGGAGACTCCTTTAAATTCAGAGGATTCTTATCATACGACTTCAAGAAAATGTCCTTCCACAGAACGTTAAAAGTTCATAAGTTTGACTTAATTGTTTCATGAAATTCAAAGAACCTAGAAATGATTTATACAACCTTACTTGAAGCAATGCCTATCAAAGTTTATGGAACGATCGCCTCCTTAGACGATTTTTTACTGAAACATTATTACACCACTGGTTTAAGTCTCACGAAAAGTTATAATCATCATTATTTATTGAAATAAGTTCATTACTCGCAAAGAAAATGCTATCGATGATCAAAGTGGACTTTCTTAACCACCGAGGCAGCGAAATCTTTCCATCTGCAGAAAAAAAATATAATTCTTTGCATTACTGCCAAGAGCACTAGATCCACTAGAGAGATTAATCTTTTCCTTATATAATTCATATACACTTGGAAATCGCAACTAAGACAGCTGAAAATATTAGATGCTGGGCAATAAGACATTTTAGTCAATTATATTATATATATATATAGATATATATATATATATATATATATATATAGATTATATATATATATAGTAAACGGATATATATACATATATATATATATATATATATATATATATATATATACTATATGGTATTTTATATTAACACTGTATTTCGTGCTTCTAAGAAATCAATAGAGGGATCCACAGTATATCCTTGTTTATCAGATATAATATGTTTATACAAAGCTTAAAGCTTTCGTCCATCCTCCTGTGGACTTTGATCAAGTCCACAGGAGGATGGACGAAAGCTTTAAGCTTTGTATAAACATATTATATCTAGATAAACAAGGATATTACTGTGGATCCCTCTATTGATATATGATATATATATATACGTAAAAATTATATGAGTGTTTATGAATATTTGTATCTCACAAACACTAATTCACATAACAGATGCCTGTAAATCCACTTGAAAACCAAGGGGCTACTTCCTCTGAAAATATCATCAACCGAACAACATCTGCCAAATTAAAAAGGAAAAATGCAATCAACGATTACGGAGAAAAACCTTTCTTTTCTTGAGTTCGCTTTTAATGAAGTCGACATTACCAGAAGCACACACACACACACACACACACACACACACACACACACACTATACACAAAAAAAAAAAAAAAAAACATCGGGGGGGCTGGAAGCATTAGTGTCCAGCTAACAAGGGGGACAGGGCAAGATCAGGGCAATAGCTGTCGTCGGAGATCGAATTAAGCGAATTTAAGGAGCAGCGGTTTGGACACAAGAATCAAGGAGGCCCTAAACAAAAGAACCCTTACAGGCTACATCGAGTGTCCCCACCCCCCCCCCCCACCCCCCCCCCCCCTTACCCTTTGCCCTGTTGTGCTGTGGTAGACAAGGCGATAGACAGATAAAGAATACTCCAGAATGTTTACGAAAATACTCTTAGCCTTTAAATGCCTGGCATTCCATCTCATTTATCAGTATAGACAAACCTCTCATTTTCATTATCAAATTCCTCGATTTTGTCTCTTCAGAAGAGAACATTTTTTCGTTTGTAAGAAATGACAGCCATTTCGGAGCTGGACTTCAGATTGGTAGTGACGCTAAATTGAGTTTGCAATATGGCTTCAAGCAACTGAACTTTCTTCCAAAGTGATTCATTTTTAAGAGTCCCATGATTAGACAAATTGAACCTGATATGTCATAACATCAGGCAGTAAAGGAGATAATAGAATAACTATTTAATGTTGCATCATTTATTATCCACTCGATAGTAGCCTTGTATCTAACAGAGTATTTGCAGCGTATGATAAATCGATAAATCGAGACATGTGAAAACATCATTTTTAGGTAATTCCGGCAATTTACTGAAGCTAGACAATTACTGAAACCATATTGAATGAAGCATCTCTTAACTTATTGCAATAGTGTAAATACCTATCATGATTTGACAAGATGCATGCTTTTGTTCTTATTCTGTATTCATGATATTCAATTCAAAAGATGGACAGATCGGCAACGAACGAAGCCCCATACAAAAAGAAAAACAATAGCGAGTCCGAGATGATACAGACGGCACAGAGAGAGAGAGAGAGAGAGAGAGAGAGAGAGAGAGAGAGAGAGAGAGCTCTGCTCCCACACAAAGCGTAAATGTGTCATACATGGACTTACATAAAAGAGTGACATAAAAGACTGACAACTATGGATCTGCCGTTCAAGTGTGCCTGTCGAGGACCTCCCGCTCCGATAAAGGGAAAAAAATCCCCATCTAAACGATTTCGCAGAAGGGCGCTTTAAGGTCAAAAGGCCAGACCCAGCAGATCCTCTTCATTAGAGTGAGTACAGAGGCTGAGAGGGGGGAGGAAGAAAGGACGGGAGGGGGGGGGGGGGGGTGGGGGGGGGGGGGGGGTGCTGAACAGGACTGATCTCCCGTGGCTATTACAGGAGGGACGAGGGGAAAAAAAATAAAAAGTCCGGATGAAAAAAAAAATAAATTGTTTCCAGTGGGCCCTGCAATCTGCGAGCGCCACTTTTGCTTTAATCCCCTGGCACTCTGACCTTCGGAAAGATCAGGTGTCAATATCCCTAAAATAAGGGGTGGCATCTTTTGCGATTGCTGGATATCTGCCGGGGGGTTACGCCGTGGTGGCGGTATTCGCGCTCATGCTGCTCTTGCCATGGCTTCATCAGTGCCAATGAGGGCTTAATGATGCGCCCACGAAGAGGAGGAGGAGGAGGAGGAGGAGGGTAACGTGAAGCGAGTTTGCGTGGGAGGTATAATGTTACAGGAGATGGGATGCTGGGTAAAGTCGGGTGCCGATGGGTTGACAAGAATGGGGCTACGGCGTCCTTGTTCAGTTAGTTTCCACGGGGAAAAAATCAAATTGCATCCACTAGAGCAATTTCTTAAAAGGACAAAAATTACAATAAGGTACGATGTAAGAGCAAACTGATAACTATTGTTTTCTATGAAAACCTTGAGATTTTCCTCTTTTTCCACTGGGATGACATTTATTTGAGTGTTATTGTAAGTAAGTTTGATTTCAAAGTGCAAGTTGTAAGAAAATCTACATTAGTTCAACATTTACCTTGAATGAAGTGTCAAAAAAGAATGAAGAGTCAATAAATGGACGAGAAAACAAATCAGCAAAGAGATCTTCTCTGCTTATCAGGATGAAAATTATAAAACACTAATATCATCAAACCGGGAAGACGGAAACGCTTCCCCAATTCCCCAGCCAATAACGATGTATTGTTGGTACCCTTCGGAACAGACGCCCCCTTCCCCAGGCAACAACGCCGGAAGATAACAAAACAAACGCTTGATGAAACATGTGATAACGAGCAACGATTCGTCAATATCTCACCTCTCTGGCTGCAATATCAACATTTAAGGGCGTTTTTCTCAGGCCTTGGAGGAGAAACATTTATCGTACAGTTTTTGAAACAAAGGATCACTGATGAGAATATAAAACCGTTTTCAACAAACAAATATAATATATATATATATATATATATATATATATATATATATATATATATATATATATATATATATGATATATATATATATAGAGAGAGAGAGAGAGAGAGAGAGAGAGAGAGAGAGAGAGAGAGAGAGAGAGAGATCAAAATACCAATCCCGCAAGTAGAAAATTATCAAAGGTTATAATCACACCGTTCCGAATTTTCATCGCTTTTAAGTATATTCAGTTTAAATAAACTAAAATCTTCCAATAAGTCATCCACGTAATATTAACAACAATAACAAAACTGAACGAGATTTCTTGAAAAATAATACGAGTAATCAAATCTATTTCACAAGAAGCTAATTTAGGCGTAGTTCACTTCACCAGAAAGGAATCAGATTATGTAGTCGAGGGCCCATTCAAGCCTCTAGAAAATGAAACAATTCTTTAAACTGCCTCCTACTTACCAGACGATTAAGGGTCGTTCAACCCTATAACATTATCTTTTACCATGGGAATCTGTTGGACAGCGGTGAACTTCATCTGAAAATCGGCCACTAGTGGACAAACAATATTCTTCCCATACATTACGTATAAGGTATAGGTACTACATACACAAACCCACTATTCTACCAACCACAACCAGACGAGACATACAAAACTTCTGGAATTCCAATTTTCAGTAAAATGATGCGTTTCTCGCTTAAAATCCCATTTACGTGTCCACCAAAACGTCAGACATAGACAAAAAGACAAATTATTTTCTGCCAAATTTCAAACATTTGCATTATGTCTACTTCTTCCTTAAATGTTTCCTTGGTTGTTTTTATAATTTATGCAAAAATATATATATTTCCCATTTGCTCTTGTTAACCGGTGAGAAACAATAATATATAACTAAGAATAGCGGGAAGTAAAACTAATGATTTCGCTGACCGGTGACGCCGTTGCTACAACCTGTGTTTATAAATAGCTCAAAACTATTTAAACACCGACTAAAAATATTCTCTTTGAATTCAGCATAAATAGTGCCAGTGGCGTCACAAAAGCGATTTCACAAATAACAAGGTATTTAGGTATTTTCCCATTAACTGTCGCCACCTCGCGTCACTTTATTCCAGAATTCATTCCAAAAAGGGACACTATTCATCTGGAACTCCAGGACAGGAAGCAATGAATTCAATCGAGCATTTCAAAAGAAGAACAAGCAATGTGGCTTCGGCTACAGGCAAACATACAAAAAAAAATCAATAATCAAAACACGTGAGACTTTACCTCAAATTCTGAGATTCAAGAGAACGCCCACGAAAGATATAAAAGGAAATTCTTTGACCTTCGTCACGACCAAAACAAAAACAATCCAAAACAAAAACAATCAGTTTCAAACAAAGAGTCATATCAGAAGACGCCAGCGACCCTCACAAAGTTATTATGCTGTTGATGAGCTAGCTTCTTTAATGAAAGCTACACCGCTTATGACGAGACACTAATTCACTCTAACCTGACACTAATTCACTCTTTAACCTGCCACTCTCAGACAAATCACGATGCCTGCGAACTTGATGGCAACCTATCTTGGCTGAAAGAAAAAACTGTATTCGAAAAATTTTATAAGAAACTGAACACGTCTAACTTTGAACCCTACCGATTTCTTCAAAAGGACGGAACCTGTTTGCATTTGTTTTTAAATCAACGGCAGTTACAACTCGCTGAACAACCAGCTGAGGTATTGTGCTTAAATTAAAAAAATAAATAAAAAAGTAACTGCGTAGCAAACAGTGTTCATGTCTTAACTTGTGGTATCTGTATAGTCATACCTAAATTATCGCCTACTCCATCTAATCAATCTTAATGTACATAAATTTCATCAATCATTTGACTTCCCACATCTACTAATCCATATAATAATAGTGATGCTATAAAATCAAGCGTAGCTATTCCAATAATAAATATACTTTAAAAATACTATTTCTAAAATGACATTAATTTCTAGAAAGGTATACGTTATACTACTTACCAATTCTAAAATAAGCGGTAAATGAAAAAAAAATAAATTAAGCGTATTTCAAGAAAACAATTAATTGCAACAATATTTTCCAAACTGCACTGCATCTCTAAAGTAAAGCATTTTCATAACGCAGAACACTTCTCCCAAAACAAAATGTATTTCTCGAGCGAAGTGTATTTCCTAATGGCAACGCAGAGTAACGAGTCTCTTCCGCCGAGGGCAAAGGTACATGCCAGGCAGTTACATGACAGCTGGCGCCCACGCCGACTTTAAACAGATGAGCAGCAAAAACGGGATTTTGAAGCAATTGGGGGTCAATCCCTTGAAATTTCCGCTAGCATTACACCAGCCTACAAAAAGGTCTTTCATATCCTTCTCAATTCAAATCAATCCCACAGACATTTGCAAATTTCACGCTCCTGATTATAATACTAAGAACACTTTGCAGTGGCATGGAAATACTATTGCATCTAACACTTAATTTTTTTTTTGCGAATGTTAATGCAAATCGTTTATAGCACTTATTGCAATCCTTCTTCTGTTCATATGATAATACCAAATGATGAGAGGATTAGATGCTTATAAAAAATGTCTTTTCAAAATATTCAAAGTAATGCAATAATAAATTTGCACGTTGATAATCTCTCTCTCTCTCTCTCTCTCTCTCTCTCTCTCTCTCTCTCTCCATGAGCGAGTGTGTGTGTGTGTGTGTACGTATGTACGTAGAGAGAGAGAGAGAGAGAGAGAGAGAGAGAGAGAGAGAGAGAGAGTGCAAGTCCGTTGGCGGCATGATCAATAGCTGGGGTGTTCAAGCCTGGAGTCGCGCAAATCTCCCTCCCTCCCTCACCCTCCCACCCACCCCCTCCCCCATCCCTCCCTCTACGCCCCTCCCCCCCTTTTCCCCCCTTTTCCCTTTGCCTTTCCCTACCCATCTTTCCATGCCGCCCCTTCATTTCCCCCAAACCTCCAGGGTTAATACCAAACTCCTTCCTATCCACCGCAGCTAACATGCTCTCGCAACACACACACACACCCATCCCACCCACCCACCTCAACCAAAAGCCGCCCACACACATTGAAACCTTCACCCTCCCCCCCCCCCCCCTCCCCCCCCCCCCACCCAACACCCACCCACCCTTCTTCGACTTCCACCGACTCTGCCTCCCTCTGCCGTGCAACAAGCAAAGTTGCAACAAGCAAAATGCTTTGTTCTCCCAGCTGGCAGAAAGAAGGTCGAGCTGATGCATCATCATCTTCTGGAGACGTCAGTATATCATGATCACTTCGTTCAGAGTCAGAAAATGAAGTCACTCGAGGCTTCTGGACAACGCCTGGACAACTATAATGCTCTAATTTGTCTCTGTTGCATCACGGTCCGTCAGCCCTTCTATGGTGTTGTTCATTAAAAAGAAATTAAATTATCTGCATAATCACTGTTCATTCATTACAGCATTTTCTCTTTATTTCTTCTAGTGGACAGGATACTGACGAAGAAGGGAATATTTTAGTTATGTTTTCCTTTTACACTCAAAATCTACTGACTTCAAAATGCATTTCGTGAGTAACAGATACCGACATCAAAATGTTTAGGAACACAATTTTCAATGACTTCACTCCTATACCTCAGTTTATCAGGAGCCACACTGGCTTCTTAGGACCACAATGCAATACTTCATGCTCATACATCATATTTTTTTTTCTCTTTTTTTTCTTTTTTTTCTGAGATCCCCTTATGCTCGAAAAATAACATGCTTTTTATTGGTAGCGTCCTGTTATAACTATCTAATAATCCACTGCTTTCTAATCCTGATAACATCGATAACATCTATCACGTCTACCGTCTTCCCCTTGACTGTCCATATTTAACCCACCGCTTCAAGTCCATTATTTATCTTTTGACGGCGGCTCTTCCATGTCGAGCACTGAATTCACCAATTCGTTTCTTATACTATACTCTGGTTTTTTCCATCTGTCCATCCGCCTGTGGTGTTTTTGTATGGTAACACTGCGTCCCGGGCTTTAGATAGTTACGCTATGTGTAAGTTTTAGGTAAATAAAAGCATATCTGGGTGTACATTTGCAACTGAAAAGTGTTTTAGTAATTTACTGTATGCGAATTACACCGTTAATATTCGAAATAGGATATTATTATAATCGTTGAATGTAAGCTGAATGTAACTGTCTAAAGCCCGGGACGCAGTGTTACCAAACAAAAACACCACAGGCGGATGGACAGATGGAAAAAAACAGAGTATAGATTCCGTCATAGCTCTACTCCTGACTCTGCTTCCGTTATAACAGATAACTCCTAAAAATCTGAACATTCTTGGTGGTTCACAGCTACCTTCTTAAAACTATGTGCTTTTCCTCTTACTCTTTCTTTATCCGATAATAAATTTCCTTCATTACGATACCAACACATACATCCTCAGACTTGACACAATGCACTTTTCATATTCTAACTTTACCGTATTACTAGTTATTAGTATAAGAATTATTAGTAATTCATCAGTTCGCTTTACCCTATTCACCATTAATTCTTAATGACTTCGTTTTTTAAATCCAATATAGTTTTTTTTTTCCTTTGAATGACTAATATACAATCAAATCCAAAAACCTCCAACGTTTCCTAACTATGGGAACCCAAAACAATCGTCCAGCCTTTTGTATCTTACGGAATCATCTATCGGGCTCTATCGGTTCCCTTCACACTCCAACTTTCAGTTCTTTCATTGGAGTAAATTCAAGCTGATCCGCTGGTATGGTGATTAGTGTCGTGGTATGCCGGTCAAATGTCACGGGTTCGCGTCTCCCCAGGGCGAAGACAAATCGCCGGACCTGTATCACGATCAGTTACTGCTGCAGTGTGGGGTCTGCCGGGGTAGAGGCTTAATCAACATTCTTTGGAAGCTTGAATTTCAAGTCAATGGCCCGTGTGTGTTTGTTCCATGTAAAACTAGTTTCCATTATCTACTGAAATATAATAATAATAATAATAATAATAATAATAATAATAATAATAATATCTTTTTTAACAATCTTACCAATGTCTGGTACCGATTAGAATGCACCGAAGTCCTTGGAAATCTGATTTACTACCTCTAGTTCCGTTATTCACTACTGCGTAATTATCTTTTATGATATAAGCTTCCTAGTTGGGACTGGCCGTCATAATTTCTTGGAACAGTTGCATCGTCTTATCACTTCGCCAGAGCTTTTTCACTTGTTAAAACACTTGAAGACCAGCTGTAGGTTCCCTTTACATTTACCTATCAAAAAGTCAGTTTCCAGAACGTGGCTTTCAGGACCGGTATACCTGAAACTTATTTTGTGTAGCAGCGTCCTCAGTACTGTTTATGAGGAAGATCGTAAATATCCAATGAATAGAGAGAGTTCTATAGTGAACGCAAAGTTCAAATGTCAAATAATAAACCTTCTCTCGACATTGACGCTGTATATTTTCCAACGCTGTTTGCTACCAACCGTTGTCATATCGTCACCATAATAAGATGTGACCTGCATATCATTTCCATGTTATTAGGTAGGAGAATATTATTCGGATGTTATTAATTACATGAAACATGCACCATCTATACTGTTTTTTTTTTTTTTTTCATCTGTCCATCCGCCGTGTGGTGTTTTTGTATGGTAACACAGCGTCCCGGCTTTAGATAGTTACGCTATTTGTAAGTTTTAGGTAAATAACAAGGATATCTGGGTGTACATTTGCAACTGAAAAGTGTTTTAATAAGTTACTGTATGCGAATTACACCGTTAATATGCGAAATAGGATATTATTATAATCGTTGAATGTAAGCTGAATGTAACTATCTAAAGCCCGGGACGCAGTGTTACCATACAAAAACACCACAGGCGGATGGACAGATGAAAAAAAAACAGAGTATAGGTTGGGCGTGATGTCTCATCCTCAACAGGCCCATCATTGATAATTTATGCAGCAATTAAAAAGAGGTACATTTCATTTACGTAATGCTCTCGTCGCATTTTGCATTCCAAACACGGACGAACAATCACCAAACACAACCGCTTTCAACGACATATACAACGTTAGTGTTACTGAAAACAACATTTGGATGTATATATATATATGATATATATATATATATATATATATCTATATATATATATATATATATATATATACATATACATATCATACATATATATATATATATATATATATATACATATATATATATATATATATATATATATATATATATATATATATATAATATATATATCATATATATATATATATGAAATATTAAGGTTTGGACCTGTTTATGGCTAAAAAGTACATTGAACATACGTGTATAAATAAATGTATATATATGTATGTATGTCTCAAGTGTATGCATGAATTTCTCTAGTGCGTGATGAGTAGGAAAAAAATTATCATTTGTACAAAATGCATCTGGGGGGGGAGGGGGGTAGGGGAGGATTTGTTGCACAGCTGAATAATGAGAGGCGTACAAATCTTATCTTAAAGTAAACTGCCGATAAAGCGGCCCTCTTTTGTTTTCCATGTAAAGGTTAATGGGACAAACAACCTAATGCCTTTATCAAGCACACACACACACAAACACACAAACAAACAAACAAAGGCAGAGAAAGGAATTGAATTGAGCTTAATTCCATAGGACGAGATCGCCTGGCTCTTAAAGAAAAAGTTACTTATAAATATTTATTTATAAGTCTTTCGGATAGAGATGGATTGGTTTAGGCCTAAAGACCCAGAACTGGAGCCACAAGACCACTTCTCGCCATTCAAGAAGTTTTTTAATATAAAGTCATAAATTTTTTAGATAATTTATCAGTTCAATAAAAAAGAAACCCGATATGAAATCGTATCTCGTCTCAAAGTCCTATTCTTTTATTTGCCTCAGCGACTAGGCGATACGGTGCTATCCACTAAAAGACCTTAAAATCTATATACATTAAAATTTCCCCTCTTCTCATTTACTTGTTTTACAGAGTGGAAAAATCGCTTACATTTCCATATGGAGAAAAAAATTGAAAAACGAAGAACTCCTGAGCTATGTAGCTTAGGAAAGGAAACCGATTTCCACAGGAAAAGTAAGAATAAGCAGACTGACTTGTGTTACAATGTACACAAATTGGAGGAAAAAACTCTTTCTGACTCAAGACCACCTACACAGCCCCTAGAAAATGGCAGACTATAGTTTTTGACGAGACCTAATGGGTCGGATGACCGATAAAAACAACCCGCTAGGGAGACAAAATGAAATACTATCATAGGTGTGCTTCAAAAAAATGGAACAATACAGGCAAAAAAAAGAAAGCTTCGACATCTGGAACAAAGGAAAGAACTCACAGCATTAACACAATAGCCCTCATATTTAGGAAGCAGTTTTCCCCAACCCTACACTATCTGACCTCACTGCGAGCGAGTCTGACCTAGCCCACTGACCCAAAAACCTGACATACACAAGAGGGGTTTCATAGCATTTTCATAAATAAAAAGAGAGCAGCGGAAAGGGAGAGTTAAGGAATGGCCTTTTGTATATGCTCACAGGATCAGAGTCGATAGATGAAAGTAAGACGAATGCGAGATAATCTAAATATTAACGGACGAGAGGTAAAAGGTCAAAGAACAAAAACCGTTTACGGAACTTTAGCCAGATGTACCATTCTTCCATTTTTTCAAAAGTACGCTGAATGAAGGCAGCACTGAATTTCCATGTTTTCACCCAGCAGATGATCTACACAGAAATAACAGATCAAAATTTTTTTTGTGAATCAGTTTACAAACTCTGTTGATGCTCTTCCTGCATAAGTTATATACCGTGTAAAGTGCAAAAATACGCTCAACTGAAATAATAAATAGCATTATTATTATTATTATTATTATTATTATTATTATTATTATTTCAATTGATAAAACCTATTCACATGGAACTAACACACAGGGGCCATTGACTTGAAATTCAATCTTCCAAAGAATGTTGGTTTCAACCTTCACCAAACACTGTAGCAGTAACTGATCATGATACAGAGTCCGTGATAATCGCCCTGAGGGGGGAGAGAGAAAATCGAGACATCTGAGTGGCATTCCACGACACTAACCACTATACCAGCAGACCACCTAAATCTAATGGAGACAAAAAGAAAACGGGTCAAGTCACTCACAGTGGGTGAATAAAACCAGAGAGGGGAACGAACCAATGATGATTGCAACATTACATGTATAAAACTGCTGGATTACAAAAATAAGCCTAAAAATGAGCTTTATGAGATAGGGCGTAAGGCACAATCTTTAACCATCAGTGACTTATGGCAAATGCTTCAAGATCAAAAGATAACAATTTTCTTAAAAAGTGAACACAAAAGCAGACCTTGCTTTACAAGACCTCTACTAGTATACGGACACATATATATATATATATATACATATACATATCTATATATATAGATCATATAGATATATATCTATATTATTATAGATATATATAAATATATTTTTTACCACACAACAACCACACACACACCATTAGAATATATACATACTTTATATAGAAAACCGAGTGATGTTGTATATATATATATATATATATATATATATATATATATATATATATATATATATATATTATATATATATATACCAGTCACTCGGTTTTCTACGTATTCTGAAAGTATGTTTTAGCCGCAGTCATAAAGGTTTTCATCTTTCTCAGCAAGGGATCTCTTAATTTTGTGGCAAATATCCCCAGACAACATCCACATGGTTTAATTGATTCTGTCATGGACCACTCCTGGTTTCTTTTACGTCGCATACAGGTCATTCTGTTTGCTTTCAAACTCTCACCCCACATCCCCCACATCCTCTTCCTGGTCTAAACTCACACTGTTCGTCCCCTGGTAATCCTTCTGTCATCTCTTGCTCTCCTCCTCTCTCCCCATCAGACTTTAAAACATACTTTCCCTGGTGAATTACCGACGTTAAGTTCATATACATTTCGTCCCTTCCCCCTCCCCACCATCTGTCTCTCTCTCACTAATAACATATTATATATATATATATAGATATATATATATATATATATATATATATATATATATATATATATATTTAATATTTATATATATATATATATATATATATATATATATATATACTATCACTTTAGAATACGTAGAAAACAGAGTGACTGGTTTGGAGTGAGAGTCGTTCTGAAATCCTGGCGTGTTATGACTCCCATTGTTGCTCTATTTCTTTACGCAAGGAGTTTACGCAAGGAGTATGTGATATGTCTGCGAGCGAGAAGGATTAAGACACATGAACAGCGCGGGATAAGAATATGAGGCGTGAATGCAGTGAAAAAATGGCTGCTGTTTGCTGGTGACAGTCACGAGTTTATTCTTCTCTAGACAGCTCCACTCCCCCTTTAAGGAGGAAATGGCCTAACGATGAGAGAGAAATTTTATATATGTAGTGTGTGTGTGTGTGTGTTTATATATATATATATATATATATGTGTGTGTGTGTGTATATAATTATATATATATATATATATATTATATATATATATATATATATATATATATATATACATACATATATATATATATACCATATACTATATAATATATAACACACACATATACATATATAAAATTTTCCTCTCATCCTTAGGCCACGCTGATCATATATATTAATAAAAGATCAGAGTTGAATACTATACCCTTGATCACGACAAACCGGAATTAGAATGCAATTTTCTTAAATATGACTTACCCATTAGGAGCTAATCTTACTACTATGGGCACACAACTAAGATACAAAGTGCAAATTCACCATATTGTGATTTCCGATGTATAAGACGCTAAGTTCAAAGACATTCTGTTCCCGCTATTACAAAATATTGTTCCCATTTCCCCTGCAGTTCCTCATTCACAGCGAAGGCTTTCGGAACTGTCGATGCAAGGATAGTCAAGGCTGCTCAATCCGCAACAGAAATTCGGATGAAAACGACAACTGCGGTCTTTAGAACCCCGACGTTTCCTTACACATGTTTGTGACCTTTTGACTCCTATTTTAACTGTACCCGAACTTAAGCTCTTCCTGGAAATTTCAGTGTTTATTTATCATCTTTCCTCTAAAGTGTCTTGCTCTCTTGAAACGTGTGTGCTGCATTAATTAGAACTACAAAATTTTGCTAGTAAAAAAATGATTTCAAAATAAATGTGCAAATTGTAACAAGTTTAAACCACAGTTATAGACTATATCACTGGAACAGAAAAGCTAGCAATTCTAGCATACTTGGGAGGCAAAGGAATAGCGGAGTCTTTTTTTAAAAAATAAAAAATACCACGTCTTTAAGAAACATACAAAAACAAAAGCTATGCCTCAAGAATTCGGTGTTAGTAAAAATCAAGAAGATATAATATACAATGATAAACAGTACATCTTCACACGAATTTTCTACATCTCATAGAAAAAATGTTGCAAATGCATTTATGCTGCACTAACGACTCATTTCAGCTTCCAACTAAAACTTGACAGAGACACGTCCTACACAATAGAAATGTGAGCCGAAAGGTTCGGGCAGGGCTCTCCAGGGCTCCCCAAATTCCCACAACCTGGTCAGAGACGGCGGTGGAAATCCCAGCACATCAACTCTTGGCCTCTGCCGCTAGACGACGCTCCGGGAAAATCCAACATAACTTTGCTCTTCTAATCAATACATCGCATTACTCCTTCTCGAGAATAAAAACAAATCACTATTCAACAGATGCACATACTGGGGATTTCTCGGAAGGAAATGAAACAGGAACCTGAGAACACCCCATGTTGCGCAGTTACCAAAATACTTGAAATTTTGATTAAAACGTAAGACGGATATCTAACCCGTTCTGCTTCAGTGGCATAAAAATTCCGACCTCAGTAACTGGATAATGCTAGCGCATACTTGCTTTAGTTTTATAGTGTTTTGTTTCGACTATTTTCCTTCAAAAATTGGCATAAAATAAAACTAAAGCCCACAAGTCAAGTACTAAAAAAAAAATCTATATATATTTCCATGCCAAATTTGGGTTTCTATTTTGACTACATCCCAGTTCCTTGTGTCAGGGTTTGGACAAAACTGAATCTACATTTCATAAAGGAGCTTTTACGTAGGTTTTGTAGTGACTGCAAAAGATTTCAGATCTGCGAAACAAACTTCAATGGCCCCATACTACTCTAAATATTTTCCCTTGGAATTCAGCGCCAACTTGAGCAAACCCGAATCCCTCTTTACCAAAGGAAGCTGTGAAACAAGTCTGGCTGATGGCAAACTTCGATAAAAAAAAAAAAAAAAAAAAGAAGTTCACTCGGTTTCAGCTGAAGTGAGATAAAAAAAAAAATAACGGAGAAAAACAAAGTATTTTCTTCATATGTTATGTTCATATTGAGTCGGGGCTAGGATAAGCTGGAAACTAACTGGAAGTGAACATGTTTGGACTACTTACAGTATCAATTAACAACTCAGACGCGCTCTCTCTCTCAAATCTATCACTCCAACACTCTCTCTCTCTCTCTATCTCTCTCTCTCTCTAGATATATATATATATATATATATATATATATACATATATATGTGTGTGTGTGTGTGTGTGTGTGTATATATATATATATATAGATATATATATAATTATATATATATATTATATATATATATATTCCTTCTGTTAAAACAGGATACGTTCCAAGCTAGAACAGACATTGAAAACACCCTGGTTTAAAGTTAAGGACTATATTTCGGCGCTTTGACTTCCACCCCTATCAAGTAGTGAATCTAATAGTGAATCAAGTCGATGGGGATGAAAGCGAAAACGTGGCTACGTACTGCATAGGTTAATTGGCTGACTGTCTAACCACAGTATAAGTGGCATAATGAGAAATAAAAAGGTTGATCGCTGTTGTTTTGAGATGGTTCAGTCATGAGGAAATAATGAAGTACGACATGTCTCCGAAATGAGAGTAAAATTGGAAGTCATGGGATGGAAGAGGAGAGGGATTCCTAGAAAGAACTGGAAACAGATGCCACGGGGCAGGGAATAGGGAGAATTGGCCTCAGCCTCCGTTTTTTTTTTTTTTCCATCTGTCCATCCCCCCCTGTGGTGTTTGGCGTATGGTAACACTGCGTCCCGGGCTTTAAAATAGTTACATTTAGCTTATTCAACAATAATCAATAATATCCTATTTCGAATATTAACGGTGTAATTAGCATACAGTAATTTATATTAAAACCCGTTTTCAGTTACAAATGCACACCCAGATCCTTTTATTTACCTAAAACTACTAAAACTTACACATAGCGGAACTATTTAAAGCACGGGACGCAGTGTTACCATGCGACACCACCACAGGCGGATGGACAGATGGAAAAAAACAGAGTATAAGATGAACGAGAATGAGGTGGTTGGCAATGTTCCTTTTTTTTTTTTTTCTTAGCAGTTGCTTGGAAGAGCTGTTTGTTTATTCGTTAAAGGGTTTAGTCTGGACTAGTACCTTCTTTTATTTTTTTGTACCCTTATGGATGGGAAAAGAAAGGTTATAGTTAAGTTTATGTTAGGTATGTAGCGTTCTTTTGTGAATGAAGCACCTGCCAATGTCGTGGAATTTTCTAAACGCGCGATTTATCCCCAGTTCACCTGTTAAAGTGTGTGTGTGTGTGTGTGTGTGTGTTTGTATACAGACACACAAAGTATACGGTATAGAAGCTAAGCATGCATCTTTCGTTCATTTACATTTTTCATACGCAGTACTGATAACGTGATCATTCTTCAAGATACCCACGGGCATCTTTCATTTTGCAAGACTCGTTTTTACCTTTTCAATAATGTTTTAAGACATCATGAAAAAACAAACTTTACTTTAGACCTTAAAGTTTACTCGCACTGACCCCTGGACCTTTACCGACTGTCCTGAATTAAACTGTCATTAAATATCATTTTTCTCAACTTGTAATTTTAAGAGATACAATACAAATTGACCCCTATAACTTAAAAAATCTGAGGGTCCCTGAATTGTGGGCTACCTTCAGTTTTCGGGAAGAAATTTCTTTGGAATACTCGAAACATTACTGCAAATATAAAGCAAATCTTTTTAAAAACACATGGCCACCCGAAAGAAGCCAGACTAAAATCCAGACCATAAAAAATAGCTATGAAGACATCAAAGGCGACATCATTCCCCCAGTTGCGTTATATCATTAACTCTAGGGCTGAGAACTAGAAGGGCCAATGTCATAAAACCATGTTTTCAGAAAAACGCATTTAAAATATTGCTTCCTTTATTAAAATTCAGGTAAGTACAGCAAACGAAACTGTGGAGGGGGGGGGTGGGGGGGTGATTGCTTAACTTATAACAATGGCCATTATAGCACTGAAACAGAGATAAATTTCTAGTTTAGTGACTGTCTTAACTACAATTGGCCATTTTTTGACATTGGCCCTTATAGTTCTCAGCCCTAGAACTTAAGTCTGGTATCAAATAAAGCCTATACAATCTACTTCAGAACTAGGGCACTCGAGCCCTTTTGTTTCAAACACGAAACTCTCGACTTATCACAAACACGTTCGTATTTCGGTCGTACTGATTTGAATTCCCCATCAAACTGACACTGAAGTTTCTGAGAGAGAGAGAGAGAGAGACGAGAGAGAGAGAGAGAGAGAGAGAGAGAGAGAGAGAGAGCTTAAGGACGGACCCTGAATCTGCATTTGTAGCTTCCATTAAATAAAATGCTAATGACTCGGTTAAGTCCTACACGATATCATTATGTCGGTTCTAAAATTTGCATTCCAGAATAACCATTATCTGACG
>NC_061107.1:136729673-136731249 GCF_015104395.2 Macrobrachium nipponense | reverse complement strand
ATAGCGGTTCTCGCGGTTTTTAAATACCTTTATATCATTTATATCTGTATCTATAGAATTGATGCCGCAAGTAGCCTTATACGGTACGCCGCTAGAACACTTTTCCACATATTCAAGCCACCATTAATTTATCACATATATAAAAAAAATATATAAATAATAAATAATAAAAAAAAAAATAAGATAAATATGGATACAAGTGGAGTCAATATAATACACTCCGTACGAAGTCGGAAGGGTTACAAATATAATAAAAAAGGAATCACGATAAAATCAATAAGCAAAACGTAACCATAGATAATTAAATATCCAAATATATAGCGTAAGATTTGAACTCAACTTAACGCTTTAGTAATGACAAATAAGCTAAAAGTTCAAACACATATCCAAAATCTACTGACATATTTGTCTGTCGGTGATTTTATATTCGTAGTCAATGAAAAAAAAAACAAAAAAATAAAATAAATAAATAAATAATAAAATAATAAATAAATAAATAAATAAAATTATAAAATAAAAGAGATTTTAAAGTCAGGAAGTCTAGAAGTGAAAATGTTATCTATGAAATAATCCTATATGAATCTTATACAGGGCTAATAATATATATAGAATTTGTATGGAAACCTTTCATTAGTTGAATAAGGAATATAATTTAACATAATTACATTTATGCAGATTTCCCAACACGAAACTAATATATTGGTCAATTTTGGTACTGTTTTTTTTTTTTCAGACATTCTCTCATGTGGGTCGAGTATTAAGAAACAAAAATTTATCCTAAAGTTGTATTTATTACAGCAAGTAACGTAACTCTTAGCTGGCTGAGAGCAATCTCCTGCCAAGTGACGACGTCATCATTGCCGTATCAGCATTTGTTCCTTTTAACCTCAATAATCTGCTTACACAGGCTTCATCTGTGTCGTCTCTGCTTGCAAACGCAGATTGACTGGAGAAAAGGAATGCTTAGCCCGAAACTTCTCATGGGCAAGGCAGACGTTAGGTACAAGTGCTATCGGTATGCGCAATGCAACTTGCAATCATTTTAAAATTAATAAACAAAATAAGGAAATAGAATTTCTATAACATCAAAATGAATTAATTTTTCTGAACCTCATAGCATTTAGAAGTATCACGATATGGATATGGATTATTTACTTGCAACATTAGCTTATTACAATCCAGGTAAATCACATTGGGAAATGGAAAATTTCACATTTTCTTGAAAAACCCAAAGTTTATTTAGAAATTAGTTACATAGGGGTTTTTTTCGTTGCATCTCCTACCTATTAATAAAGAAAATTTTTAAAATTAACCTCAGAGGATGCGCGCGAGAAAATTGAATATGAAACTTTTGTTAGGCACATAGGATCAGATTTTATCACAACTTAATTTCAGTTAGCATAGAGAACTACAGAATCATGATTAATCTTCTCTTTGACTCTTATGTTGCCTGGCAATCTTACAAATAGCTCCATTTTCCACTTCTTTGTCTAGTAACTTACTACCAGTAATATCGAATTTTCTTTGAGGAATCGTATTGATATCTATTTATTTTTTTTATAATTATGGATATTTT
>NC_061107.1:136702173-136724673 GCF_015104395.2 Macrobrachium nipponense | reverse complement strand
GCCCTAGACATCAGATGCACGGTTGATGTGAATCTATCATAGTGTCACAATGGCCAAGGTCTTCGGAGGAGAAAACACCACATTAAAGAGACCGTTGCCAAAACTTTTCATCAATATAAAAATCACATTTATTATTACCACAAAGTCTTCATTTCGTGATGTCCTACGAAACAAGCGGAGATGATGCAATATCAATGCATTCTAAGTCACAAGCTGCGTATTTATGCAATGATAACAAATTAAGATACACGTGAAACCAGTATCGGTAAACATATCGTTTATTTTAATTTACTTCTACAGAGTTTTTAACAGATTTCCAGAATGGAGCCTTAATCAATATGAAAGAAAGGCCACTCATGAAACAATGTCTTAATGCTGTCTCTAAAAACTTTTGACTAATTTAAAATCACTACGTTACCTAACTGAGTCTGCACACCGGATTTTCGAAAACGCAGGACAAAAAAGAAATTCCAAAGTAAAATGCAGAGTCACGCTGCATGTGATCAATAATCAAATGTCATACATCTCAAGACTAATAAATCAATTTCTTGGCATCACTTCCCCACCTTGTTTCCTGAAATTTCTTTGCAACAGTAATAAATATTCTAATGGCAAGTCTTTACTGAGGTGATCTTGCTTCGTCAAGATCACCTAAGACCAGCCTTCCTTTTTTTCAATTCTTGAATTAGAGTTCAGTCACTGTAAGCAACCTTGGTCAAAATTCAAAGGAATTACTTTTGTTTAACGATAAGGACGGCTCCAGCCATTTCCACGGATTCTCATCCAGACGGTGCTTTCAATAGTTCTATCAACAGCTGGAGGATTGTTTTCAATGATACTATTTAAAGACAACTTCCAAGTAACCAACTTGACAGATACGTGATTTAACTATTAATGCTTGTAACGCTACTGGTCTCATAACAGCATCACTTCAACGCTCTGTATATTATCTACACATTACAATCTTCAATTTAAGAAGCTTCTCTGACGTTGCAAAGATAAAAATTAATACTAAAAAAAGATGAGTATTCGCTAAGCCCAATTTCATTTTAAACCACAGGAATATTCTGCTGCCATACAAAATTACACTTCCCCACAACAACCTTCATCCACTGCCTCAAAGTTATGCAAACCAGTTACTTAAATTTTTATTCTTGCTTGTTACACGCCACTAATTCATGGCTAATATACAAAAGCCTTGGTGTATAATTGAAAAGCAGCAATGCCATACTCATTTCCATACACAGGAGCCTTGGTATTCCCATACCCCAACGCACGAAAGGGTCAACAGTAAACAATTCCGCTCAATCTCAACGTTTCAGGTCATTTACACATCTTCCATAACAAACAAACAAAAAAAAATGAAGGCTGGGAACTACCTTTTTTTTCCGTGTCCCTGTAGCTCTAACAAACACATTTAATATTCTCTTAACTTCTTGGAAACCGAGGACCACTTTCCCTTTTATTTTCCCTTTCAGAAAACAGTAGGACAGAAAAGTATGATGAATTGCAGCTCGCTCGCCATCCTTCTCTTTCTACTCTGCTACATTAAATGCTTTATGATGGAACTCGCCCCAGGAAAAATTCACGAATCTTCAACTCTCTCTCTCTCTCTCTCTCTCTCTCTCTCTCTCTCTCTCTCTCTCTCTCTCTCATACACACACAATATATAAATATATCTATACATATATATATCACGACATATATCATATATATATATATATATATAATATATATATATAGATATATATCTATATATAGTATATATATATTATATCTATATTATATATATATATATATATTTTATATATACATATAATCTATATATATAAAATATATATATATACATATTTATGATATATATACAAGCATACATACAACAATAGATACATACATACCTACATACATACATACATACATACATACATACAATTGCTGAACTTACTGTGCATCAAAATGTTCTCATCATCAGCCGGTGTACCAACTATCAAGAAGGCTCATTAGCTTATGTAGAAGCACCCAACACAACCACCGATTCGATGCACTTTCAAGTTGCACGAACACACACACACACACACAAGATGTCGAGGACCTCTGCGCAATACTTCTTTCACCAACTTGTCATCCTCTAATCTTTACATACTAGTCCAACATTTCATCTACGCTTGTAGTTTGACCGTTTCTACCTACCTACACACGTCTTACACATTCAATTAATCTGATGGCAAATATACTAAGCATACCAGCCATATCTACAGATTCAAGTCTTTTCTTTTATTCGCATTCGACATCCACACCTTCCTTCCCTACAGGAAATATGGCAAAAAAAAAAAAAAAAAAAAAAAAAAAAAAAAAAAAAAAAAAAAAAAAAAAAAAAAAAAAAAAAACAAAAAAAAAAAAAAAAAAAAAAAAAAAAAAAACGCCTGTATTCAATCCGATCTTTGGTTTACAAAGACACTTGAAGTTTCTTGCCAATTTCTTACACATCTACCTACTTTCCTCGCTTCACCTACTCTGTGACGCCTTTTCTCTAATACCAGCAACAACACGTTTACTTCTTAACAACTCCCATCGTTCTAATACCAACTATATGAGTTATTCATTGCTCCACCTTCCTGGTTTCAATTTTCCCCCATAAACTTACTCTTTCTCACACGACTCTCAACCTTCTTATATTGTATAAAGTTTTAAATAATTTAATATACTTTCCTGTTATGCGAATTTGATTAACTTTTTTTTATTAAAAGGTAGGCTGTGTTTACCTCCTAGTCTACACACAGAAACATGCTGTCAGTTCATTTGTGAGACTTGATCCTGATACAGCATTCCCAGGAATTGACTAAGTCACGTCCTTGTGTGGTGTTTGTTGCCATACATAAGTTGACTTCTCGTACTACTCCTTCCAAACAGATATCATAAAACCGTTAACCATGGGCCCATTTTTTCAGCCAAATTAGTTACACATCGCCTACAAATTATTCGCTCGTGGGGAATGGTAGAATAAAGATTCAGGCAGCCCTACACGTTTTGAAAATGACCAAACAGCTGAGAGTACGGATTTTCGCTTTCTGTAAAAGAAAACTATCGATAGGATTTTATCTGACCGTCCGCACTTTTTCTTTCCTCTCAGATTTTAAATACTACTAAGGCTAAGGGACTGCGAATTGTCACGTTAATCATCCAACCTCCAATCATCACACGTACCAAATTACAGCCATACAGCTTCAGTAGTTTTTATTTTAAGATTAAAGTTGGCCATCATCGTGCGTCTGGTACAACAACACAACAACGCCAAGCGTTTCATACAGCATTATACGCTGTGCAGAAAACTCGATTGCGCCGAAGAAACTTCGGTGCATTTTTTACTTGTTTGTTGTCGAAATGTGAGCGCGCGCGCGCATCCTGAAAAATGTAATATCAAAATTCTGAGTCAGCTGTCCTTTCTTTAAACTAAATGATAATATAATCTTTTCAAGCATCGCTAACCCATCTACGTTATCACATCATAATTCGCCAACAACCTTTTCAGCAGCATATCAGCCGTTAAATAATTATATATAATTATCTCGCACTACTTTCATGCAGCTTACTGAGACACTAGAAACCACAGGTACCTGCATAAATATGTAAGGTCTCTGAAGATGTAAGTTTTTTACTGCAATACATACAAAACACGGTAACACGTGCCTAAAAGTAGGCATGCTTACTCAGCATGTGTGTTGTTGCAAATATATTGATATACGACTGACTTGGCACAATCAAATTGGGGTTTTAGCGAGTCCAGGGAAGTAAACCAAACTTCCTTGATGTTAAAGGAAACCTATTCTTGGCAACGTGTCCTCCACCGAAATCAGAATCCATTGGTGCTTGAAGAGGCCAATTTCATCTAGATAAAATCCTTTCATTCATATGCTACGTAGATAAATAAACCGGCATGATTAGGATCGTGCCACTTCACTTTTACCATTTTTCGATAGAAATTAGGAAAGATTGTCATATTTTTCTCTGACTTAAAGCAACTGGAGATTGCTTCATATGACACATAATATTCTTCATGACATCCTCGTCCTTTATCGAAGACTAGAACTTAAAGCATTTCTGCGATTTTCAAACAGCCAGTTTGCCGTGGTTATCTCCATGTACTTCCATAAATCTTTCTGTAACTGGCTAACGATACTACTAAACATACAAAATTTAATCATAATAATGATAATAATAATATTATTCTCTATGGAAAAAAGGTATTACAACTTTTTATCACTGACATTTTATGTCTTTGTAGTCAGGAAAATCGAATGGGTGAGTATCCTAGAATAACCTCGTCCCCCGACGCAATGCACGTATCTTTGACACACTTCTCGTTGACGTGTATACTTGCTTTAGGCCAGGTAACCTCTTACCTAAATTATGACATATAATGGTGACGTACACTGCAAGAGCAATCACGTAAAGGGGGCACTACATATATACATATTATATTATTTATATATATATATATATTATATAATATATATATATATAGATATATATATATATAATATATATATATATATATTATATATATATATATATAAATATATAAATACTATTTATATATCAAATATAAAATATATATATAAATAAAATGGGATACGTATAGGACGTTTTTCCTAATTTGCCATGGTTTATGATGACGACTTGTCATACATTCAGATACATACTTTCAAGATTTTAACGTTTTACTTACAGATATCCAAGACGTACCAAGAAATGGCGAAAATGACTTTTAAAGTGGCTGGGATACACGACTACCAAATATCTAAAGATAATAAGTCTTATGACTTAGTACAAACAAGTGACCACACAGGGCGTCTATGAACGCGCAGCACGGCTGCCCACACGCGATCGCCGGGCAGGAGTAACAAAGGAAAGCGAAATGAGGTGGTTAGTCCAATAAAATCCTTCTTGGAAAGAATTTCTGGGCCATAAATTCACCCTCGCTCACAAGTTTCGATCGTTCCCGGCGTTCTGGGTACAATGGAATCGTTTGGGAAAGGAAGAGGACACTTCACTACCACCACAAGCACACCTAGTAGCTTGTGAAACACTCTTTTTTCCTTGAAGGCAGATATAGATAGAATATCGGAATCTGGCCAGAGGTCAAGCGCTGGGACCTGAGGTCATCCAGGGCTGAAAGGCAAATTGAAAGTAGCGTTGACCTCGCAATTGCAATATGAAGCAATTGGAAAGTAAGATGGAGGAAAGATAAACAGAGGTACAGCACAAGGAATGAAAGACGTTGCAGCTAGCGGCCAAAAGGAACACTGCAGTGACCCTTAAGTAATGCCTACGATGCAACACGTGAGGTGCACTGACCGCACTAACCCCGCCCCATTCACCCACCCACCCACCCAACGGAGGTCAAGGCCTGAACTTCGAAATGAAACTTGGAAAAAGAATAGAGCCTACCTCAAAAAGGGAACGAAACGGAAGTTCTTCTACAAATATGAATGATCAAAAGGTATTAATTGGCAGGGGGGGGGGGGGGGCGGTTGAGAAGTATAAGCTTCTCAACAGTTCTAGAGATCCCTCGACAAAACTTCAAAGCTTCGGTAGGAGACTGAAAGACGATGAAATGAAAAAGTACGACTGTAAACATTTCATGAGGAAATTATGGAAAATGTGAAGACATAAAAAAAATATAAAAAGTACAATACACAGTTTAAAAAAATAGACAGAAAGATAGATAGATGTGTCTGCAAGCCACATGAATAATACTCTTTTAGCCAAAAAGGGGCTTTCATAGGAGAAGATCACCGCCACATTCAACCTCTTGAACTTGAGCGCAGAAAAACGACGACATCGTCACGGAAGACTCAACAGTAGTTCGTCGATTTCCCGACATGCATGCGGCCTTTCTCCTGATTCCTGGATACAAAAGTCCCTTTCCTCCCAACACCCTCAGCGTTTAGCTTTGAGAGAGAGAGAGAGAGAGAGAGAGAGAGAGAGAGAGAGAGAGAGAGAGAGAGTCAATAAAACAAAATTAAAAAGTGACAAAGGATAGAATATGGAATGTCAAGAGAGAGCCAGACAGGCCGACAAAGAGACGAGTTATACGAAAACACAGATGACATAGGAAAAAAGCTTAAAAGGGTGAAACTAGGGGACATGATGGAAGAAATAATTAGCGTTAACAAATGAAAAAAAAATGCAAAAACAAACGGAAGAAAAATAAGAGCGCATTTTCCATTTTCCTTTGAGTGAGGGTAAAAAACAATGACACTGTATTCGTCATTCCGTTCAGTGAAAAAGCTTTCGTAAAAAAATAAATGATAAAAACAGAGCACACTTGACAACAGCCGATCCATAAAATCACACCTTACAAAAAAAGAGGTTGTAAATGGCTCCATTTAGTGAAGGTGCCACACACTACGATGTCAGTAAACATTTCTGAAACTGAGCAAGAACATGTCCTAAAAACATTTCCCTCACAAAAATTTTTTAATGTCCTAATATATAGACAAGACAGGTGGACTACAACAAAAATTAAAAATTAAAAGTTGTATGAGATAGCTCAATGCCAGAAAGGGCTACTGCTACACAAATAGGGCATGAGAGGCTTACCGAGAAGCAAACTCTATTCGAGCCTAAAAAAAAAAGGAGACGACAAAGCCCTTCACAAAATGAATCATGCATTAAAATTATATATATATATATATATATATATATATATATATATATATATATATATATATATATATATATACATATGCTAATGTTCATTGAATTTTATTAAATGTTTCGTAATTTTTATGGATTATGCAATGCTTGGCTTTAATGTTCGCGTTTGTATCTTTGTATCTTTACTCTAGCCCTGATGATGCGACTGAGTCGTAAAACGATGTCTTTCCCTATAATTCCCCTAATGAGATGAATCTAGGTCTGCAGCTCCATCAACTAATATGTCTTTCTCTCTCTCTCTCTTCTCTCTCTCTCTCTCTCTCTCTCTCTCTCTCTCTCTCTCTCTCTCTCTATTTCGTAAGGCACATGATGATGCGACTGAGTCGTAAAACGATGTCTTTCCCTATAATTCCCCTAATGAGATGAATCTAGGTCTGCAGCTCCATCAACTAATATGTATTTCTCTCTCTCTCTCTCTCTCTCTCTCTCTCTCTCTCTCTCTCTCTCTCTCTCTCTCTCTCTATTTCGTAAGGCACATGCATAATATTATATTATTATAATTTGCAAAACTCCAAGGGACAATAGTCACGAGGGTCCAAATGGGCAAAAATTCTATTCAAAACCAAGAAATGAAAGTTATTTCGCAAACTGTACGAAGTCATGGAAAAGAGAATGTTGAACCAGGCAACGATGACTTCTCTTGAACACTTGAACAATTCACTTAAGAATAAAAATACAGGCATTTCAAAGTTCTCGCTTCTCCAGCAAAAACATTAATGTCTTGTTGGATTTCTTTGTTGATCTCTTATGTTTAAACGTTTTCTAAGCTTCGTTATTCGACATCTTTCATTCTCACAAGTGTCTCTGCTTTCCCTGGAAATGTATGAGGTTTTCCGTGCTAGCAGCAGGACGATGGAAAAACGAATAAATCAGAAATTTTGCAAGACACACAGAAGAGTTCTCGGAACAAGATAATCGCTAATGTATTGATGGATACGAGAAAAACATCCACGTCACATTCTTTCAGTTATATTAGTGTCATGACGTAATCTAGAGTAATCATCTACATTTACTTTACATTTTCGAGCTCATACTGAACTTCAACCTCACGAAAGGGAGACGAATCTTCGTCATAAAGAATGTATCATAAAAAAAAAAAAAAAAAAAAAAACCGTCCTTTTTCTCTGCGTCTAGAAAACAAACCAAAAAAATAAGTCCTTTTTCTCTGCGTCTAGAAAACAAACCAATGAGAAAGTAAACCAAGGCTGTTTACACCCAAACCCCGAGTCCTTTCAAGCTCAGGAGAGCCGACTTGGCACCTCCTGCCAATAATGGCCTCTTAGCAAAACTTACTCGTAGAAAATACATCCGCAATCTCCTCCTTGAGAAACAAACAAATAGGAAATGGAAAAGGCTTTGCGGCCTCCTGGCGTCATCTTTCCACGCAGAAATAAATGAGTACAGAATAAGAGATTAAGGCTCATAAGATAATGAAAAATACGTTTTGTGAAGTTCTAACTACCAGAGTTCAACAACCATAACAACACAGCGAGCCTTTGTTTAAACCACAATTTCGCAAATTAAAAAGCACACATTATAAACAAAGAAAAGTATGAGCTTGAGCTGTAAGAATCTAATCACTGTAGGTACAAAATACATGAAAATAAAAAAAAAAATCCTTGAGACCGAATATTCGAAAAAAAACAAGAAACACCAAATAGAAAGAGACAGAAACAAGAATTTAAATGGAAGGTCTGAATAAAAACTAATAAGTAAGGCCATAATCATAGTCACAAGCAATAAGAGAGAGACCAAGAGCTGACTTCATTTTGCATTAGTGTGATGGACAGGGTCCAGGGGCACCATTAAGGTGGTCAGAATTGCTCACGTTACCTCACCCTCACCTTTCCCAATAATACCAGTGTGAATGCAAACAAAACACACACACACACACACACACACACCAACATAAATCCACATTCACATACACACACACAATATGTGTGCGCAAATGCCTGGAAGTATTGTATTGACCCAACAGCTAGATAGATGGTGGTTGCTGGTATCTGAGCTTGACCTTGCCCGTGATTGTGTTAAGGGGAACACCACTTGCCACGCTTAGTAGTTTATAATCTCTCTCCTCCTTCTACGCATACACACAAAAATAAAACAAGGCAATTTATATACATACATATACACACATGTATGTGGATTTATACATTAATATATAATATATCTATATATATAATATTATAATGTATGTAAATATATATATGGTATATATATATATATATATATATATTATATATGTTGTTAGTAATTATATATATATATATGTATTATATTAATATATATATATATATATATGTATAAATAATAAATAAATATATATATATATATATATATATATATTATATATATTTATATATAATATATATATTATATTATACTATATATATTATATTATATATATATAGATAGAGTATGTATATAAATATCATAATAATATATGTCTATCACATTACCGTGATTCATATACATATATCGAACTACAAATGTTCTTTAATATCTAATTCGCTCTACCTCGGAATATACATACATATACACGCGCACATACGTACATACACTAAATTGAAATTTTAAAAAACTACACAATAAAGCTTAAAAGAGTATATATTTCTTAATAAGGTGCAGCTTCTAGGAAGAATGTGTAGAGCTTTTTAGCAATTGAATGTGGAAACAGATTTTCAGCTGCACAATCCATATTAAAAGAGAAGTAGACGGTGAGAGTGAGGAGTGGTTTGACATCAGGAATGTGCATCAATCTGCTGGGAAAGAAGTCTTGGGAAAGAAGTCTTGATGGGAAAGAAGTCTTGAGACATGGAGGGCAACAAGACGAAAACCTTGGATATTGGACGAGCTCCGGGACGCAATAAAGGATAGACAGAAGCCAAAGGTACATGGAGACAAATATGGAGGAGGCGACGAACGCAGTGAAGACACGTCAAATAATCATGTCTTGATCAGGATTACTATAGTCTGCCCAGAATGTCATGAAAACATTGAGTAGGTTTCCGACGTTGCCACTTTGCGCCAATTTCATTCATTAAATCTCACTTAAGGCGGAAAAAAACTGTAGATTTGGCATATACTTTGCCACATCTCTCTCTGTCTCAGGTCAGGAAGGTTAAGTAGCTTATCACTTGGGTTCTGATACCCAAGCGTGGCGGTTTAAGATGGAAGGTTCCCCACGACAGCAATTAAGTGCTCTGACACGAGAAGTCACATTCAATGTACACGAGTACTTCAAAAGGAAGAAAGAAAACAAAACTGTTATGCATGGTGTTTTTTTTTATGCATGGTTTTGACAAGGCAGTACAACGTACAATGGATGCTACTAAGTAATGCAGAAGTACGATATATCGCATTTGTAAGAAAGGAAAAGACAGCTTAGAAGAAAATGAAGCTCCCGTTTTTAAACGTACAGAAAAGGAAAAGACCACCAACTGAAACCAACATCGATGGATTTGATCAGTGCGTTTTACGAAGGACAGTTCTCGGTTATGTCAGAAAGGAAATTCCAACGCTGGATAGCATTCTACTTGAAGTCAAAGAAAATATTGGATTTAGTGGATGCAGAGAATCTTTACGTAAGATACTTAAAGAAATTGGATTTAAATACGGAAGAGTTAACGCACGGAAATTTCTACTGGAGAGAGGTGATATTACAAGTGCCAGGACCAAGTTCCTACGTGAAATGAAAAATATTAGGGGTACAAAATAAGTCTGCTATATTTCTGGATGAAACCTGGATTAATCAGAATGATACAGTTACCAAGTGTTGGATGGATGAAAGTTTGACAGCAGCAAAAGGAATAAACCCACCAAGCGGGTAAGGGAGTAGAATTATCATTTTGCATGCTGAATCTGAGCAAGGATTCGTGCCAAATGCACAGTTGGTACTCCAAGCAAAGAACGGCGGTGACTATCACCACCAAATGAATCACATTATATTCGAAAAATGGTTCCGAGAACAGCTCATACGGACCTCCTACCATGGCAAGCATAAAAGGGAGCGATCCAAGACTGGTTAAGAAATAAAGGTGAAAATCCCCCGGAATATCTGACGAAGTGTGAATTGCTTGAAATGGCGACAGCAGTGAAACATGTAAATGCTCCAAAATATGTCATCGATAAATTAGCTTTGGAAAAAGGCCACAAGGTCGTAAGGCTGCCACCTTATCACTGCCGTTATAGTGCAATTGAACTCATTTGGGCGCGGGTTAAAAACTATGTAGCCAAAAGGAAAACATTTAAAATGGCAGATCTAACACCTTCACTGCAAGAGACAGCAGAAAATTGGAAAAATGCCGTTAATCATGTTGAGAACATCATTATAAAAGACACAGAGAATGATGTTGCTGTGAATCAGTTTGTTGATTCATTTGTTATAGAGGTAACTTCATCTGATGAAGAATAGTACAGGTACACATTAATGCCGAAAAATACTGGAAGATTATCTTGATTTAATTTAATGAAAACTTGTTTTATTTTGTTGTTTAGTTTTATCCTGTGATGGTAAGCAACACATATTTTTATAAACAATTTATTTTATGGGAAAAATCTTTATTGGTTTCACTACATACATTTGTTTCATCTCCTTGTTTCTATGTTAGAGGTTTCATCATCATATGAGAATTTACTTCCTGTTAACCGAGACAATTTCTTTTTTATACTAAAACAGTGCCTTATATTGAAGAAAATGTCTATTAATTTTATCGTTTCATTATCCTAACATCCAAGAAATTGTTTTAATGGAGAAAAATATTATTTTATGAAACATTTGATGTTTGGCACCTTCATCAATTCTACAACAAATATGGTGAGAGAGAGAGAGAGAGAGAGAGAGAGAGAGAGAGAGAGAGAGAGAGAGAGAGAGAAATGACGATACCAGGCTACAGATATCTTCAAGAGCCTGACTACACATTTGATGATGTTCAAATATAAACTGATTCAATCAGAATTCAAATTATATATAGAAAATAAAAGTTAAAGCTTTATGAGTAATAAAAAGCTTTATGAGTAATAAAACTCGAAAACATTTAGTCATTAAGATTCCAGTATTGTACTGAACTAGATTGATCGTAGGGTACAGAACGTTAAATTTTTATTTTCATCTGAGATGGATCTCTTAAAAGTTGTAGAAAAATTGTCATATGTATTAAAGGACACTTACTAGTCTCCCGTGCTTTATATGGTGCTCGAACTCTTCCTAAAAAAAAATTTTTTTACATGAATGTTTTTAAAATAAACAAAGCAATCAACTTTAAGAGCTGTTTTCGAAACAAGGTCAACTTAATCCACAACCACCATTCAGCTTGTGTGTGACTGGAGAGATTCAGATTATGGGATTGAAAAGGATATTTTACGACCGTCTTAAAGGACCCGGAATGGAAGGACGCTGGGATTAGCTTGAGTCAGATTAAAAGTCTTGAGGAAGTTTGGCAGGGTCGCAAACCTACTCGATGTTGAGGAAGTTTGGCAATGTCGCAAACCTACTCGATGTTGAGGAAGTTTGGCAACGTCGCAAACCTACTCGATGCTTCATGACATTCTAGACAGACTTTAGAGCACGGGGTTACACCGCATCTGACCAAAATAGGACAATCTCGCGCATGACGTCACGTGGCTGATCTGACGGAGGTTCAGGTGAAAAAAAAAAAGGCATTAGTCAGTATTTGACCCCACCAGAGTGAAGAACAAGGAAACTATCTTCCAGTACCTGGAGATGAACGGGGACCTCTCTCACACGAGGTCGTGAAAGAGGTAGGTAATGGGTGTGGGCAAACAATTACCATAGTGACCCTTAATTTATTTGTTTTCTTGGTTTTCTTTTATGGCCACCTACCAATGACGTCACAAATGTGCGCAGTAACGGCCGGTCTAACCCTGTACTCTATTAATCCTGGTCTAGAAGTAGTAGTTCCCTATAAATGAAGATCAAGAAGTGATAAAGAGAGGTAGATCAATGAATAATAAAAAAAAAATTACCTGTCAGAAGGTCCACTCAAAATACATCTAAGAAAAAATAAGAATGCAAAATGGGCTGAAATAATATAACATTAAGAACGGACTAATCAAGTTGAACTTTCTAATATTTAGGAACAATATGAAGTACAGATTCTCTTGAGCTGAAATTTTGCGAGAAAAATAATAAGCCAAATAAAATTACAAACAGGCTGAATGCTATTTGGAAATAAAAAGAGACTAACATTCTTCACAAAGGTCAATCCAGTGTGATCTGCATTACTATAAATACAGCTTTCCGAAGAGTGAGTCAGAAGAAAGAACAGAGTTAAAAATGAAACAAGAAGGGATGTGACAAGTTCCATACGATGGTGACAAAATGGTGACGGGCAAGGGGAGATGGGGATGGCTTGGACATGTTCTTCACACAATCTCCACGAGAATGGTGTGGGAGAAAGATCAATTGAGCTCCTGTGGCAACAGAAGAGTTGAGGATTTTAGGTTTCAGCAAGATGGTGCCCCTGCACACTACGGCACTGTTGCTCGAACATGGCTGGTTGAAAACTTAAAGAACCATTGAGTGGTTTCCTCGATCTCCGGACCTCACAACTCTAGATATCTTCCTTTGGGGGTTATAAAATAAATTCGGTGCATGCTACAAAACCAAGTACTCTGCAACAACTGAAAATTCAGATCACTGACAGTTTCAATGGGATCACTCCTCAACTTTGCAGAAGGGTTTGCTTATCTGTGATCGGCAGAACTTGTCAGTGCGTGTTGGCTGAAGGGGGACATTTTGAATACTTGGATTTGTAATTATGCATGTGTAGTACTTCGAAATAAATTGCCCAGTAACTCATGGGACACCCCAATATATAAATATATATATATATATATATATATATATATATATATATATATATACGTATATATATATATATATATATATATATATATATATATATATATATATCATATATATTAGTATATACATTGGTCGAGACGCCTCATTTTCACCCTTATTAGTTCATGACGACGTATAGGTGAACTCCACCTATCACAAAAAAAAAAAAAAAAAACAATATCTCTATACTTACAAACAGGTCGTGATATCTAGCTTTTAACAGTCTTTATTTACAGATACCCGATTTGTTTAGGGCAAATATAATTTTGGGTAATATGTACACTAATAATAGAAGGAACCGGTACCAAATATACAGAAATGTCCTCCGGGCCGTGCTTGACAAGGTCATTCATGACCAGCAATGGGTCTTCCTCTTCCTTCACGCAGTTCCACGTTGAACGAGTGGTTTTCGAGATCGGCTGCCAATCCGGTGGTCCGAAGTTCGATTCCCTGCTCTGCCGACGCGGAATCAGAGGAATTTATTTCTGGTGATAGGAATTCATTTCTCGATATAGTTTGGTTCGGATACCACAATAAACTGTAGGTCCCGTTGCTAGGTGACCAATTGGTTCCTAGGTCACGTAAAAATATCTAATCCTTCGGGCCAGCCCTAGGAAAGCTGTTAATCAGCTCAGTGGTCTGGTAGAACTAAGATATACTAAACTTTTTTCTTCCTTCATGCTATGCAAAAAATATATTAATGTCACTGAGAACACTGCAGCTTAAAAAATTCTATTCAAATTTTCATAACTATCTTTTATAGAAAATACGCGAATGACACCTTTGGATGCCATTCCGATAAGTCCAACATATCCGCAAATATTTCACAATATGAAATATGCAAGTATACATCATAGTATGACAGTAGGAGTGCCAGCTAATGCGAATATTGCTACTGCTATATCGCACAGCAATTGGCAGAATTACGTCCCAGGAAGAATTTTAACTTGAGAAAGAGCAAAACTAATCGTCTCTTTCTTATAATACTTTATTTGTAAAAATTTTGCTTACTTTTTAAATGTTCCATTCATTATTCCATTTTAAGGTGTGTGTGTGTGTGTGTGTGTGTGTGTGTGTGTGTGTGTGTGTGTGTGTGTGTGTCCCCCACGTATTAATTTCAATCACCTTGGACGTAAAGCTATTTTCCAAAGCAAAGCGAACTCAATATTTATTGATATATGTGGCTTAACACTTGCGAGTTTAAAAGTCTCGTGCTTATATATATATATATATATATATATATATATATATATATATATATATATATATATATATATATATATATATATATATAATGTGTGTGTGTGTGTGTGTGTATACACACACATACATACTGAACAATCATTAAGCTGTAAACTGCAAATCACTCGTCAAACTGCACCGAGCAATTCTCATTATATACAAATGTCATTATCGATCCCGAAAATTGAATCATGTCCTGTAATTGCAGAAGCGCCCAGAACTGAGCTACATTTCTTCCTTCTTTCCCACCCCCAAGTGCTGTATTTAGTGAGCCAGTGTGCACGCGCGTGCGCGCTAGCCTCAAACTCGCCCGGGGACCTCTTCTCTACCCCTCATCTTTTACACTTAACAGTGATCCCCTAAAAATAACTTTAGAAGATACCAGCTTCTTTAGATGGCAGCACGCGCGCCTCCTCAATACCCCAGATCCAGAGGCATTGACGGGTGGGAGGCCGGCGAGCGTTTCAGAATCCAAAATACACACACACACACAAACACACACCCATAATATGCTCACTTTGGAAATATTTTGGGTTTCCTTAAAGCTAAGGAGAAAAGTCACTTTCAAGAAATTAAAATTAGAACCGTAAAATTAAAGTTTCCTATAACTAGGAAAGAAATCCCTTCAGCCGAAAAACCTGGCGATGACAAACCTACAGAAGAAAAGACAGTCGCCTGAGGACCTCAGGAGTAACGTTAAGCTCTGCTTTTAAACACAGTGTAAAAGCCCTGTAACTGATTCATTGATTTCTGTTAACTGGCGTTGTAACAGCTTTGGCCATCGACGTCGATTGTAAGTTTTGACAACAGCAATCTGAACGAAGATAACGTCACTGGTCATTATTTAATTATGCAACGATGGTGCGCCAGTCACTCTTGACACTTTTAGTTCGCTCAGTCCACCACCAGGAAGAATGGCGATGAAAATGCACATCTAAGTATTAGACAGCCATCCATAACATCTCTGATATTTACGTGGACGCGTCTGCCGAGAGAAATGTCAGCCCTGTCAAATAGGACTTCTATTAAAACACAGAATACTCATTTCACTTCATTTTTACTTGAAGATGCTATTTCTACATCCCCGATGAATATATACATAATCTTACAATATTCAAGAGATGTGATGCGGATATTAAAACTTCCGTTTGTGAACTTCAATTCCTTTGTTAATCTCTCTCGGTTTCCTCCAAAGTTCTAAATCCAAAGTTTCTAAATACTCCAGATGAGCCAACACAACTGATTTCTAATTTGATGATGATTATGCCACTGAATACTGCCTATGGCGCCAGAGGTTGCGTACTGCTCTCTCTGTCAGCGGTAGAAGAAGAAGATCGATTTCACTGGTTCCACCAAATAGGGTAGTTTTGGAAGGCTACCTCTGTCTCTGTTATCCTTTCTTATACCCGTATATGAGTGCACCTATTTGTAAATTAATATCACGGACATAATAAAGCTTATTGCAAATCCAAAAAAACTAAATAGCAATTGCAAAAATAAGTCGACTAATCAATGAAACTCATTCTACGGCAGACAGTGGGATCCATCCTTCGTGCTTTACGTCGTACTCGACACATTGACGTCGTGCTCTGCTCATTGACGTTGTGTTCTACTCATTGACGTCGTACTCTACTCATTGACGTCGTTCTCTCAAGCTGACATCAGTCTTGATACCCCATCTAGAATACTTAGAACTTTCCCTTGAAATAAAGCATATCAAAAGAAAAAACATAAGGAAATTTAAATATCCGTATCATAATACGCACACTGTGAACGCGAAAGTTACAGTAAACAATTTACTCTTCAGGGGAGAAGAAATTCACAAAATAAACCCAACAAACACAAAAAGACAGAAACCAGTGTTGAAAGAACGCAGATTAAATTTATGCCAATAAAAACAACGCCGTTGGTGCAATATTGAATCCTAAAGGGCACACGACGCGGCCTTTCGATTTTACCTTCTGCATTAAAAAGTCATCACTACCAGCCATTCTTTCAAAGACATGGGCAATTTCAGTCCTGCTAAGTACATCGGGGTGTCTATTTCATGGTGTGTGTGTGTGTGTGTGTGTGTGTGTGTGTGGTGTGTGTGTGTGTTTTTAGCACGCCCTTCTGTGATCATTGAATATTTGAATACGAGTCAAAGGATAATTATCTTTGCCGTACTATTCCATATGGACTGGTTTAAAACTAAAAAATAGTCGAATTGTAAAAATATTTACAACTTCAGCAATTGAATGCGAATACTTCTGACGTAATCTTACTTCAATGCCAAGGCTTACGTAATATCATTCAGTTATCAAGCCACAAAATTTAATCTCACAAACATAAAAAATTTATCAACCATGACATTTACCATCCGCGAACTTTAACAAAAAAAAATTCTAGTCATTATGGGACAAGATCATAATTAACCTGCATTACAAATACCCAGAAAGGCCTAAATTGCATAATTCAATCTAGTTTTTCATGAGTGCCCTAGTCACGCTTGTCACTAGAGGATGTGTTCATTACACTTTCTCCAGCTCAGAAAACAGCAGACTTCCATGAAAACAGGAAGGTTAACAGATTCCAACAGAGAGGAAGTCTAAGACGGACTGCACCACTAGGCTGACCTTCAACTTCCACACAACACTTTACAGGATACGTTGGATCGTGAGTTCTGATGAGTAAGACGACTCTGAGAAACTCGGGTGTTTTTTGTTTCAGATTAAGCCAGGGGTATGCTCGAACGGGCTCTTGCTTCTAGAGCAGCCCGTAACAGACACTGGAGGCGGCATTAGATCAAGAACCCAGAGGATCAATGCATGATTATCGAAAACACAAGGAATGGGTGACGACCTTGCGTACATCTTGAAGTGTTCACAGTTTAGACTAAGGCCTAAAATCCTGAGTCTACTCTACTAAGCCATTGTAGTTTGCATTTAAGAACTAATAACGCAAAGACGATTAGTCCTTAACTGAAAGCAACTTGAAGAGCAGCAGTACGTGGGCAAGAGTATTATACAGAGAGAAATGGAGAAAAATGATCTTATATGCCATCCAAATCCATATATCACACGTTAACTTTGTAACTTGTTTAATAGTATGATTAAACTCCTAGGTGTTGTTATAGGAAAAACCAGAAAATTATCAGACGAAAAACGTTAGAAATTTTCCAAGTTAAACAAAAAGTGACAGATCTCCAATTGGAATGGGAGATATAAAATAATTAATCGGTAAATCCTTAATTAATCTTTTCTTTGAAACTGACAATGAAAGGCAATGATTACAATCGGGTCAGAGCCTCATAATTTTCAAATTCTGAATCAGTTCGTGACTTTTACACCTTTCTTTTTTTTTTTTTTTTTTTTACTGACCTCGTCATCTTCCCACCACTCTTGATTCTCGAGTTTCCGCTTCACTCTTCTCTGCAACAACATGAAACCTGGCACCTGATTCAATGGTTTCTGACATGATTTTTTCTACTCTGGCCATCCTTACCTCAATGCCTACAATTTGGAGCATAGTGTCCTACTTTTCATATACTAAACATTGGCCTTTGATGATTGAATTGTGACACGGACCACATTCTTTTTATTTTTATGTCATTTAGTCCTCAAAACAGAAACGCTGACATCGATTTTTTTTATAACTTGAATCTAAATACGTTCCTCACAAACATCACTACCAGACGACAAATTTAAAGAAGGAAATGATAAAAGTTAAACATACTTTCGTCTCTAAACACTACAGTTTCACATCAAACTGTGCTTCATATTAATGATTCAAAGAATTGCAAAAATTCTGATAAAAATTTTCAACTGGCAGAACAAACTACCAATACCAATGACGGTAATATTAATCAATGAGGCATGGATTTCATTAAGAAAAACAAAAACATCTAAAATGATAAAATGGTGTACTTGTGAATAAATCTAATATTAACACGCGAATAGGAACTCACTCTATAGAGACCAGAAGGTGACCTTGTTAACTTCATTAAATGGCAACAAGTGGACTCATTCCCTCCATGTTGGAAAAAATGATTCAAGTACGGGTGACCCCCAACCAACCACCTACGTCAAAAAGATGAAGAGAAGAAAAACAGGGGGAGGGGGGGAATCAGACGATAGGTGCTGCATACCGCCTCCAAGTGATAAGGCAGATCGCAATCATGCACGGCCATCGATCGAGCCATAAAGGGGGTGGGGGAAGGTTACCGCATCGTTGAAAAGGGTGGGAGGGGGAAGGGGGAGGGGGGGGGGGGGGTTACGGAAGGTGATAAGAGGCGTTGTATTTGTGTTTGCCCTTGTTCTATTCGTACCATATTGTTTCTCAGGTCAGCACTATTATTCGATGCCTTTATGGATACACCAATTCCAAATTTATACATGGGATATGAAATATCATTCTCATTTTCATAATAATGTGGACATTTCCCATTTCGAGTGCATAATGAGAAAAAAATGACGAGAAAAATGCAGTGTGTATAAATATATAAGATTTATATGTAAACATTTACAAATAAAAGTATATACATGTTTGCGTACATTTTTACAAGCTAAACTAAATGGAAAGGCAACTTAATGCTCTTCAGTGTAAAGAGTCTGACGGAAATACAAAACGGGTATATATGTGGTGGGTATGTATGTATGTATGTATGTATGTAGGTTATTATGTATATATATTATATATATATATATTATATATATATATTATATATATATATGTATGTGTATGTGTATATGTGTGTGTGTGTGTGTATATATATAGATATATATATATATAGTATATGGTATATATATATATATATATATATATATAATATTATATATATATATATATTATATATTATATAGATATATATATATATAAAAGGCAATTTCTGTCTGTCTGTCTGTTCATTATGCACGCCCAGACTATGAAAGCTAGGACTACCAGACTAATACGATAGACTTCCCTACCCCCAAAAGGAAGGTTTTATTCGAAATTCGAAATTCGAAGGCCGTTTCTAAGGGGGTCTTAATCCACCTTTTTCATACCCCCTCATTTTTTACAACTTTCGGAGTTGACATCAAACCCCTCAGATTTTTCACAACTTCTTTGGCTCGACAGGATCCCAACTGAAAGTGATTGCAGATCCTCCGCCCCGTAGGGGTTGTCATCACGGACGGCATGCCCCCTGTTTATCCTCAGCAACGCCGGGTACATCAGTATATGTATGTATATATAGTATATATTACTAAAAGAATGAACACCCTCAAAAGCAACTCCCCTCTCAAGGATAAAAGTAAAATTCACTATAAACGAACTAATAGACTTTTAATACTTAAATTAATTTGCTGATACATTTTGATAGTCGGTCATGGGAAACTGCCCTTTCATTCTACTTCTGGTCTCCCTGAATGGCTTTTTATCCTCTTTTCGCTTGTGTCTGTCTAAGCCTCCCATTTCCAGATTAGCCGAACTCTGAGAGGGCGCTTAGCCATCTGGATGGCCGCCGGCATTCATTAAGAGCGTCAACCTCTCCTGCACAGCTGGGGCCTCAATGACAGGCACACCCTAGCCATAAAGAGAAAATTGGACGAACCATAAAAATTGGGCGAATCTATCTGCTTCTAACTGGCCAGTGGGAGCCTCTACACACTCTTCACTGGATAAGTCTCACCCTGAGAGATAGCGAGAATCGGGAAGGCCGATTATCCGCGGAGGTAATAAACAACCCTGCATCATCCAGACTCACCAGAGACGCATGCATGGCAAATTCAATCCCTGTGCCAGGCCCTCCCGTAATGCCAGAGCCACTTAAGTGACCTGAGCAGTGACACGCTCTGTCTGTCCCAAAGGTTGAGCCAACTTGAAATTCAATTCCTGTGCATGGTCCCAACCTAATTGCCAGTGACAGAGCACACCATATATCTCCCTTCAGGAGATCCCAGTCTAGATCCTCTCTCTTCTCCCGGTTTGGCACACTACCAGTAATGGTAAGAGAGCCAACCCAAAGTTTACTAGGATCCGGGTCCCTTCCAGATACTCGCGACCGTAATGGAAGCTCATACGAAGGCGCAGCCTCACAACCCGTGCCTGAGTTCATCATTGTAACCTCCAAGCCTCTCACTCCCACAGAACCTCTTTCCCAGTTCTCAGAAGACATGACAGAGAAAATTCTGCCTTATTCAGCTAGCCGCGGAACTCAAGGAACTGCAACAGCAAGTAGTAGAAACTGGCCACTTCAACTGTCACAGCAGGTGGAACAGATGGCATTCCAACGCCTTTCTCAGACTCGGCTCAACCAATTCCTCCTGGAACATCAAACCATCGACCTAAAAGAGGGTCAGGGAAGAAAGGTAAATGGTGCAGAACCTCCAGGTAGCCTGAGAGAAAGGCGCTAAGTTTTTCTCGCAACCGTGCCCATATAGCACCGACTCACTTCATCTTATGAAGAACTTTGGCACCTCAAACCAGAGTAGAATACCAGGCTTCTTTCTTTATAAATACTTCTTAAAACATTGTAATTTAATATCTTAAATTACACCATATCACCACCCAAAAATGCCCCTATTCAAGAAAATAGCACCAGAGACGACTTTAACACCATCAATAATACCAGCAGTGACATCATGCAGTCATTCACCAATCAAAGTGAAGCTCAGGATGATGTCAAGCAACTGAGAAGATCAGCACGACTGCTGGGCATGCGCTCAGGCACTGGTTTGAGCCCACAGCCACACAGCCAATCATAAAGCAGCTGACTAATTGATAGCTAATGAAAAAACAGCGGCATGAAGACCACCCCCTGCACCACCAATACATAAGCACATGGACTCACCTTATTGCTTCAGTCCATCACCTACCTCCGCCTATGAGGGTGTCTGAAGTCTCAGACGAAACGTCGCGGTCCCTACCAAGGAATATTCATAGCAATTTAACTTTACCTTTGAGAAACTCTACGGGCTATACTCCGAAAGTTTAACTACCGCCTCCAGCATTAGAATAAAATCAAAATTTAACTTTCATAATTACGTATTTCAGACATGTCGACCTTCGTTGCGTTACTTATCAGTTTAGGCAACAATGACAAAACCATAATTAGGAAAACCGAGAAGGACCCACATAAAAAATTAGTGCAGCTGAGGCAGCAATTACTTTTAATAAAACATGTTTAAAAGAGGGTTTACTTGCAGTATACATTAATCTCTTATTGTAGTATTTTTTCTTTCAACTTTTAAACCATGTATAAACTCAGTTTTGGCCTTATAACGGCTCACCTGTTTACTTTCTTTCAACTCTGCCAATGCAGAGTGCCAATCGCAAAATCTTCCGGCACTATCAGTTCTGACTTTCCGCCTGTGCAATTACGAGCACTAGTGCAACCTCTCCTGCAGATGGGGCCTAAATTAAAGTCCCCCCCTTTGCCAAAAAGAGAAAGTTTGGCGTGTCTAACTGCTTCTGCTTGGCCTGGGAGTCTCTAACCACTTTTCACTGGATACCTCTCGCCCAGAGAAAAACCGATAATCAGGAAGTCCGATAATCCCCGGAGGTAATAATTAAAAAGTAAGCCTGCATCGCCCAGATTCGCCATAGACGCATGCAAGACAACACCAACGGAGTCAACAGTTCCTCAAACCGGTTCCTTCAGAACGCATATCCAAGAGTGCAGTCCTTAGCATCTTGATCTCAGTGCC
>NC_061107.1:136674673-136694673 GCF_015104395.2 Macrobrachium nipponense | reverse complement strand
AGGGGGGGATGCGGAAAGGGTGGGAAACCGTCCGATATGGGGGATGGGGAGGGATGGGGAAGCTGGTTAGGGGTGGAGAGAGAGAGAGAGAAAGAGAGAGAGAGAGAAATGGAGTACACCACCAGTCATCACAACGTATGCGCACGCCTCTTTTCTCTCCCGGGCACCCCCCCCCCCTCCCCCGACATCCTAGTGATGTAATGGCTAGGGCGCTGCCGCTCCGAGCTCCGCTTCGTGCTGCTCCTTTAAAGCAGTTCCTCCTCGTTGTGCCAAACGGCGGACGTCTCAATGTCGAGGGCGACGGCTCTGTGATGATGATCGAGAAAGTGGTGGGTGGTGTTGATGATGATCATGGAGATAGATGCGTCCATTGGTGACCAAGGGGATTATGATTCTTAGTTACAAGTCTTCAATTTGGAAAAGACGATTGGCGTCCCTTCCAGCGTCACTCGAAACATGATTAATATTAATCCTGACTCGACCATTGCTCGCTCCCGTCTACCTAGTCATCAATTCATAAAGAAAAATGAAATCTTAATACAATTCGGCTCCGTTCTTTCAAACCGCTTGATGCTCTACAACAGTGGGCTGTTAATAGTACGCCTGCCTTAAAGGTGATGGTGTAGTCTAGACAACTTCCTAAGCTCCTTCTCGCCGACTTAATTCATGTCAAATTCATTCTAGAACATCCATTCCGGTTGCACCTCACACTGCAAATACAGAATCGATGCTCATTGAAACCTCATCGGTCCTCTTAGAAAAGCATAGGAGGTCATCTACATACTACATACAACCACCACATTTACAATTTCATGACTACTAAAGAAGGGGGCATGGCCATTATAGCAAGCTCTCTCTCTCTCTCTCTCTCTCTCTCTCTCTCTCTCTCTCTCTCTCTCTCTCTTTTCCACAAACACACACATACTATATTTGTATATAATATATATACATGTAAGTCTATGTGTTTGTGTAGTTATGAGGTTCCGTTAAATTCAACGTAGCAAATATGATTAACAAAACAACATTTCCCTGCTAATATGCGAGTAAGTGAAGTTTGTCTAGAGACGTAACCGACTGAAAAGTATTGTGTATGTGAAACAAACGCCCCTTTGACCGAGGTGCACCAAATCAGCTAACAGGCTCTTCAGTATGGAATAGTCAAACCTAGTTAGTTGGTCGCTAAGCCTTTACCCTCCTACAGAACATTAATATTTTTCTCACGTTTCCTTTCCAAACCTGTACACCAGTCGACCAATCTCACTCAGCGCCATAAAAAAAGGGATAAAAAAAAAATTCCCATACAAATGTAACTGGGGAAGTTTTTTTTTCAGGGCTATAACTGGACATCAAACACTTCTAGTGGGTGTCATACATAAAAAAAAAAATGGTAAAAGCATGAACCGATCCGTCACCACCTACCTTCAAAACAAAATGGATTCTATACACCACTTTATGCCATCACATTAGATGAAGTGCTGTAATTTTACAGGCGGCAAAACCAGATACAGCTAAAGAAGATGTCTAACAGATACAAACTTACTCAAGAGACGATACGACATCAAACAAGGAACGGAATATAGAATTTAGGGCAAAAGGCCAAGCACTGGGACCTATGAAGTCATTCAGCGATGAAAGGGACACTGACCGAAGAAAGGTTTGAAAAGGTGTAACAGGAGGAAACCCTCAAAGTAAGATGGATGAAAGAGAATAAGAATGGAGGTAAAGTAAAAATATGTGCGAGTGCCGTTGCAAAGAATCTTAAGTAATAAGTAATACCTACAGCTCACCGTTTGAGGTGCACTGACGGCACTAACTCCCTACGGGGAAGCAACAAGGAAGCAGCCCTCGGCCTGACAAGAATTTCATGAACGGGGATGGAAGACTGATGAATGTCGTTGACAGCCAGCCAGGCTACCAATCTAAGAAAATCACCTCAAATTGAAAGCCGTTTTCTTCCGGTATCAAAGCCTGCGATGTCTGTAAAGACTCATTCAGAATCATTACGGACCCGAATACCAATCAACAACTGGAACATTTCGGTGTTATCCTTCTGAAAACTTAGCATTCACTTCAAAGCCAACTGCTGGCACAATCGACTGACTTCTCAAACCATTTAAAGCACTATAAAGCAGTCTAAAGGAGTACTGCATAGCAACCCGGAAAAATAAGAAGTTAAATGCAAGCAAGCAAGCAACCAACCAACCAACGTTCATCTGCCAGAGTTAAAGTTGACGTACAGATCCATACCAGAAGCTTCCACACGGAGTTGGAAAAGATGTAATGCAATCATTCGACGATAATTAGTATAAGGTTTGAGGAGCTATTTGTGGGAACAGAATTGTCGACATATAAGCGATATAGAAGAATTCGAAAAAGACCTCTATAATGAAATGAAATGCACTATACAAAAATGTTCTAATAACTGTGTGACGTTATCATTAACAAGGAAAAGATCGGATGTATCTTGAAATATCACAAAATAAAGAAAACTTCTGACGAGTTATAGAAATGAGAATCCAGTTTTCAGAGTAGGCCTGCAGGACTCTTCGCTTCTAAGGACTTGGTACAAAACTTTCTAAGGACTTGGTACAAACCTTTTTAAGGACTTGGTACAAAACTTTCTAAGGACTTGGTACAAAACTTTCTAAGGACTTGGTACAAACCTTTGTTAAAGGGACTTGGTTTACAAAACTTTCTATTGGCGGTACAAAAACTTTTGGAAGGACTTAGTACAAACCTTTCTAAAGACTTGGTACAAACCTTTCTAAGGACTTAGTACAAATCTTTCTAAGGACTTGGTACAAACCTTTCTAAGGACTTAGTACAAATCTTTCTAAGGACTTAGTACAAACCTTTCTAAAGACTTGGTACAAAACTTTCTAAGGACTTAGTACAAAACTTTCTAAGGACTTGGTACAAACCTTTCTAAGGACTTGGTACAAAACTTTCTAAGGACTTGGTACAAAACTTTGTAAGGACTTAGTACAAACCTTTCTAAAGACTTGGTACAAACCTTTCTAAGGACTTAGTACAAATCTTTCTAAGGACTTGGTACAAACCTTTCTAAGGACTTAGTACAAATCTTTCTAAGGACTTAGTACAAACCTTTCTAAGGACTTAGAACAAAACTTTCTCAGGACTTGGTACAAACCTTTCTAACGACTTGGTACAAACCTACCTAAGGACTTAGTACAAACAAACCTTTTTAAAGGAACTTGGTACAAAAACCTTTCTAAGACTTGGTACAAACCTTTCTAAAGGACTTTGACAAACCTTTATAAGAGACTTTAAAGGTTAGAAAAGCCTTTCTAAAGGACCTTAGTACAAAACTTTCTTTCTTTAAGAAACCTTTGGCCTTACAAACTTTCAAGGCGGACTTGGTTACAAAACGTTTTTAAGGAATTATTGGTACAAACACTTTCTAAGGACTTTGCGGTTTACAAAACCTTTCTAAGGACTTGGCCTTTAACAAAACTTTGTTCTTAAGGAACTTGGTACAAACCTTTCTAAGAACTTGGTACAAACCTTTTTAAGGACTTAGTACAAAATTTTCTAAGGACTTAGTACAAAACCTTTCTAAAGGACTTTAGTTTACCAAAATTTTTAAGGACTTTAAAGTACCAAAATTTCTAAGACTTGAGTACAAAACTTTCTAAGGACTTCGTACAAAAACTCTTTTAAAGGATTGTACAAAAACTCTTAGACTTGGACACAAACCTTGCCAAAAACTCTTGACCGTGCCAACAGCAACAGCAGCATTAGACAGGTTTGGACAAATGGCCAGACCCAAAATACATTAGACGATTACCATAAAATCAAAGCTCCCGTAATCCGTGGAAATGACAAAGCTTCGACGCAGCCTAGATATCTCAAAGTATGCAGAACAGATAGTTTATCTACAGTGAACAGAAGCACTACTATTGCAACAGTTGCACACAATAGGCTAAACTCAGACAGCGTCTCGACAGAATTCAACTAAAGGTTTAACGAATACAGTAAGTTTTGTTTGTTTGTTTGGTGTTTTTACGTTGCATGGAACCAGCGGTTATTCAGCAACGGGACCAACGGCTTGACGTGACTTCCGAACCACGTCGAGAGTGAACTTCTATCACCAGAAATACACATCTCTAACCCCTCGGTGGAATGGCCGAGAATCGAACCCGCGACCACCGAGGTGAGAAGCAACCACCAAACCAACCACGCCTGAAATTCCGAAGTGTATCACATGCGGTCTATCAATATTAATAATATTCTTGGGATAGAAGCCGTCATGTTGATAACCAAAACTAATAACTACTTAGGCGGTCCTAAATCAGAGGAATTTATTTCTGGTTCGGATCCCACAATAAGCTGTAGGTCCCGTTCCTAAGTAACCAATTGGTTCCTAGCCACATAAAAATGTCTAATCCTTCAAGCCAGCCCTAGGAGAGCTCGTGGTCCTGTAAAACTAAGACATACTTAACTTTCCTTCCGAACAGTGATTTGTTACCGGTCACAAAATACATCAATTGTTCTATATTTCTTGTCCATATTTAACATTTTGTCCAAATCAACCTCTAAGAGTAACAAAGGTAAGTTTATATGAACTGCATCTCATTCACTCCGTAATAACTCAAATGCACCAGAAGACTGGAACCAGGGTAACCTTTTGTCTTCTACTGAAAGTCTCTCTTTGGATCACTTTTCAAACGACATCATCATCATCATCATCATCATCTTCATCAGAAGCAACAGACAACTATTCAAAAGATTCGCCACATTCATCTCTTTGGGCTTTTCAGTCCTCTGGAAACGACGTCTATTCAACTCTGGTCCTCCTTTGGCGCACAAGTTCTACGGCAAAGTTCATCTACAAGAGTGAGGAGATCTCCTGCGCCTCCCGAAACAATTAGTTATGTTTTGTAATCATTACAAAAATTTTCGCTAAGGATAATTTAAACGTTCTCGAGAATTCCAAACGTATGAAATAATTATACTTACATGCATATATATATATATATATATATATATATATATATATATATATATATATATATATACCTGTGTGTGTGAGTGAGAGAGAGATAGAGAGAGAGAGAGAGAGAGAGAGAGAGAGAGAGAGAGAGAGAGAGAGAGAGAGATTTTGTAGAAAACTGAAAACCCCCTCTGCCTTACTTCCACGTTTAATACATTTATTCGAAACTTTAATCATATTCTTTTATATATATATATATATATATATATATATATATTATATCTATATCTATATATATATATATATATATATATATATAGATATAGATATATATATAGATATAGATATATATTATATATACTATATATAATTTTATATTGGAGTATGGACACGAGTTCTGCCTTTTATTAATTTACTTAGCGACGACGTTTCGTATCAGCTCAATACATTGTATCAAGCCGATACAAAAAGTGGGCGCTAAATAAATATATAAAAGACAGAACGCGTCATCATACTCCAATATATTTATCCTTGAGTAATTTCTCCTGTCTTCATACATACTTACACACACACACACACACACACACACACACATATATATATATATATATATATATATATATATATATATATATATTATATATATATACACATACCATTTGTGTGAAATACTCTGACTTGGAATTTGATTCAAATTAGCAGCTCGTATAAACCACGCAACAGAGGTGTCAGGAAACACACACAAAAAATTCCACAGAGGGATAAGGGCAAAAAGTAGCATTTCTGAAGCAGTTAATATGTGGAGAGAGTGCTCCCTATAAACTCTCTCTCTCTCTCTTTCTCAATAAAACTTGCTTTTTCTCAATAACTGAGGATTTAACGGGTCCTTGGCTTAGGTTCAAAGACACTCGTCTCCATTTCCTTTCCAAGGAGGCTAAAGTATTTCATATGACTTCCATGAAAATTTCTTCCCGTTACTGCAATGTAAAAATGTGGTCATAGTGTCATGATAAAACATTATTCATAAGAGGAACGAGCGAGAATGAACACCACGCAAATGCACAATGAAACTTCATAAATGCAAGCTTGTATGCAACTGTCACCACAGATTACGTCAATGGATATAAATACACAAAGGTTGTCGCGATGAAGATGGAGGAAATATCTGGGACATTCTTGGATTCTTTACGACAAGAAGACCCAGTTTAGTGTAGCAATACGCAATGCCTAATCTTTTCCGCTTTCAGAATAGTTCGAAAATCTCCTATGCCCCTACTGAGAAAAAAATATCAGCTTTATCTTTACATATTTCAATTGCCTTTTCTTCATGTTTCCAAAAAATTAAAAAAAGTAAATAAATATAAAAAAACATTAAAATATCCGCCCATCTGTTCCACTTTCAAAGATGTCAAGGAGAGTCAAATGACCAGCAACCTATTATATCAACACTGAAAAAACTGTCATGTTTCGTTAACAGTGAAAACTTTTAAACTAAAACTAGACATACTTCGAAAGAAAAAAAAAACATCCCAGACATAAAATGGATCATCTATTCTCTTTTCCGAAAAAAATATGAGAGAGAGAGAGAGAGAGAGATAGAGAGAGAGATGAGAGAGGAGAAGAGGAGAGACGAGAGAGAGAGAGAGAGAGAGAGAGAGAGAGAGAGAAATAATTGACTGATGTGTACTTGAAGGAGCTAAAAATGAGTTTACATCCTACTGAAAACAATCCATTACAATGCCAAAGTTCTCCTATACTCTGTTTTTTTCCATCTGTCCATCCACCTGTGGTGTTTTTGTATGGTAACACTGCGTCCCGGGCTTTAAATAATTACGCTAGGTGTAAGTTTTAGGTAAATAAAAGGATATCTGGGTGTACATTTGCAACTGAAAAATATTTTAATAATTTACTGTATGCGAATTACACCGTTAATATTCGAAATAAGATATTGTTATTATTGTTGAATGTAAGCTGAATGTAACTATCTAAATCCCGGGACGCAGTGTTACCATACGCAAACACCACAGCGGATGGACAGATGGAAAAAACCGAGTATAGTTACCATCTGGAAATACAAGTGCTTAATGCAATACAATGCCGGTATCTGCTTATTAGCGTTTGCTGAGTAAATGCTTCCTTGTATAAGTTTACTTTACTTGGGACACCTTCTGTTGCAATTAGAACTTCGTCCCTAACTGTAATTTTATACACATTTCTAATAAAGTTTCGCACAAGACGGAAATCCTACCAGTTTCATGTCATGGGGAAAGTTAAAACATATTTTCCATTCCTTGTTCTTGCTCAGCTGGAAGTGAGCTACATATACAAAGAAAAAAAAATCATAAGCAGCTTAGGTTATGTGAATTCTGTTATGGCAGTTTTTTTGATAGGATGTTTAAGCTAAACTGGAAGTTAGAGGTACCACTGAATTACAGAAAGCTTGAGTGTTCTTAGATGCATAATAGTTGGTCTTGAAGTTCCTTTGTGATTGACAAGTATGATTTTGGTAAAGATGTATTTAGCATTCAAAGCTTAGCAATAACTACCCTATTCTTTTTTTATTGATAACAGAAATTGTTATAGTCAATATTTCAACTACTGGATCTCCGCAACATTTGAACTTTTGATGCAGAGGTTGATGACGGTATCCTATAATCACAAAAGGTCGCTAGTTTAACCTTTAGTTCAGTTTTTCCCAATCAGGCACTGAGACTGATCACACTTGATTTTAATCCTTATAACTCGTCGACGTTACTCTCTTGACTATAACAATTTCTGTCGACGTTATTCTCTTGACTATAACAATTTCTGTAATTCAGTGGTACCTTTAACTTCCTTGCCATGAATCCAGTTTAGCTCAAACATCCTATCAAATAAACTGCCATTACCGAATTCAAAAGGATTTTTGAACAAGTTCTAGCAATCCACTGCGAGTTAATCTGACATAGTCTCAGAAAAGCTGACAATTAAGGAGGGTTTCTGACGATCTGGACAACTATTGCACGAATATGTACATCATAAATAGCGATTTTCAAATCCCCTAACTATAAGTTCACCGCAAAGTTGTCTTTAGGAACGTCCATCGTGAGTCTTGAGGTTTAAAATCCGATATGAAAAGCTTCTCTTCAAAATGAATAACGGATTGTCGAGTCAAAACAGAATCGCAGACCCAAAATAAGGTCTCTTTGTTTGTTTCAGTTGCACGATCTCTTTCAGCTGACCTCATTATTTTACAGAGGTCCACAAATTATTGTTTCTAAGTGTTGTTTGTTATACTGAGCTTACATAACAATTATGTTAGCGCCTTACTAGCTTGGTAAATGGATCTGTATCATCTATAATCCCAGAAATTAGAGCATCTTGCCCATTTGAAACGCTTCTCACGGGTCTAAGCGTTCTTCAGCATCCGATTGACCACAACAGAAATAAACTTGTGGTCAATTTTTGTGCTTAGAGTCAAGCAACCTTTACACAAGTTATTCTTACACTTTCAACAAAAATATTTTTGTCAGCACTCCAGTGGCGAAGCGAGGTTTACGTTTTTTGGCCTCTTATGCAGTTAATATAGTTGCTATGTACTATGTGACTCTTGTAATCATGTCTACACGAGCAAACTCTTTTTGGATTTATCTACATATTTTTTTTTAACCTGCCCCAATTGTTTTCTGTAGAACAACTGTAACAGCCACGACGCATGCTGCCTCAACCTTTAAATTTAAATGCTTGAAGAGCTAAGAAGTTATAGGTGCACTATCGTATCAGAAAAATTATCAACAACACCCATAATAAAAATAATGGTAAACTTCCTTTTACTCATTCCTGATTATACTGTTTCACTGCCATGTGCATCTGCAACAACACAAAATAACACATGACACAAAACTGCTGCTGGGTCTCCCACTGATATATTTCTTACCGAAAAAGAATACATAAGATGTATATGCTACGCTGTTCATATACTTGGGTCTGACATTCAAGGTCCCGATTAGGAAAAAGAAACACTAACGTACTAATGTAGCAAATTTCACATTTCTGCAATAGCGCCTACAATACCTATGAAACTGATCATTACAATACTACGCTATGAAATCTATATCATACCTGATTACATACGTGTAGTGCTGTATTCCGGAGTCAACACCATAAGAGATTTTACCGATTGACGGTCAACTAATCAAATGTCAGCAAGACTTCAAAGTTTTATGTAAAATTGTAATGCACTGGAAGTGAAATGTAAGCATTTTCTCTTCTTATGTATGTCTAATCAAATCCAGAATGTATTTCTAAAACATCCATTCCCAATTTCCCCAACAGGGAGATATACACCAAGGCTAATATTCCAGAAAAATGCCAATTTCTACGGTTATAAAAATGGTCAAATTGACGGACACGCGGTTTTAACACTGATACCGACATCGAATAATTTCTCTCATTAAAAGTACCCAGAAGAATTTAGTCAAACGCAATAATTTTACAACGAACAATTAAATATTGACGTCTATTTTTAAATTACTCCAGGGTCAATTTTTCTGGCTCATTTACGTAAGCACAGCGGATTTTTCTACAAAAATATCATGGAACTCCACTTTTCATACAAAATACGGCCCCCACCCCATTCTAGACAATATCAGGAGCTACTAATTAAATTTCTTTAATTACATATTCACCACTTTCTAGACAATATCTGGAGTCACTAATTACATTTTCACCTTATTCTAGACACTATCAGGAGTAGAGACACAAACCTTATAAGTTAATTTACCTGTTAAGAAAATTCCAGGTCTAACATCGATATGAAAATCTATTTAAAACAGAAACATGCAGTTTTTAATAGGATAATCCAGCGTTGCCATTGCTCATTCCTAGCAAACAATGAGCTGTATGTCACGCTTTTCCTAATTTCCTTGTTCAGAGCAGCTTAATTAAACAAATAACTGGAAATTATGACACGATAACGGACATGAATTACGCGTATATAAAGACAATTAGGTTTCTACCGACACAAACTCATTTTACATAATTGTACACACACGCGCACCCACACACAAGAGAGAGAGAGAGAGAGAGAGAGAGAGAGAGAGAGAGAGAGAGAGAGAATGCCATTACATTATATATAAATGTTGGTACTATCCTTAATATCTACAAGAGCGCTGTATAGGCACCACTACTTCGCTGCCACTTACACAAATACAAATCCGTAAAATGGTAAAGAAAAGTTAAGGTTGCTCTTCTCTCACTTCGTCTCCACCTTTAAGACTGAAAATTCAAAGCGAGTTTTCTTTTCTTATTTCAAAAATGAATTATTATTTGTTTGTATGGTGTTTTGACGTTGCATGGAACCAGTGGTTATTCAGCAACAGGACCAACGGCTTTACGTGACTTCCGAACCACGTCGAGAGCGAACTTCTATCACCAGAAATACACATCTCTCACTCCTCAATGGAATGGCCGAGAATCGAACCCGCGACCACCGGGGTAGGACGCAAACACCAAACCAACCACGCCACTGAATTATTATACAATTAATCTAGTCTCGGTTACCCTTCACAAAAACTCAATAACGACCCATAAGACCTTTAAACTGCAACATGACATTTCAGCAAAATTACAACCTGGCCTTTAAGTCAATCTTCTCTCTGACTCGGCTGAACAAAGCTGGTTTACAAATGTATCATTACGAAAAAAAAAAAATAAATAAAAAAAAAGATGAACTGGCTTTCCAGTTCAGTTTCATAATGGGACCCGGTCACTTTTTTTAAAGTCTGTGCACATTTATTCCTAGAACCAAAATAAAGCAGCTTCAATTTATTCTAGTATTCCAAACTTTTTTACCCTGTACCTACCAAAACAAAACTAAAAAAATAAAAAAAAAAATAAAAAAAAAACCACCGTCCCGGTTGCTTTTTGCTATTCTTTACAACAGCGAGTCTCCATAATATATCTGAAGTACACAAGCTATCAAAGCTATCAAACCTTCTTGCAAAGATATCAAAACAGCAAACTATTTTGGTTTCATTTCCATCCTACAATACCATAATTAGTGTTGCTAGACAGTCACTTACATGAAAGGGAAATGAATAATTTCATATTCTACACTTCCGTCAAGGGTAGAAGGCTTGTCTTCATATAAAAATTATTGATGGATCCATTTCAATACATCAAGTAAGGTCATCTTTATTTCAACTGAATTCATCTAATATGGCAGTCAAGTCCACTAGTAGAAAGACTTGCAGATGTATTATATTCTAGTAATTTAATCTAATATTGTTCATGACATTTACAGAGGCTGACGTCACGATCACGTCTGATATACGAACTATATTTGCATTACAGGGTGCCTTGACCCTACCAGTTCCAAAGAACCGTACTTGTTATCAACAAAACAAAAGAGCGCAAAGTCTTCCTTATGTAACTACCCATTAAGGGCACTGTAATGCTACACCACTTTTATATAAGTGGTAAGGGATTCGAGAACCATCGTAGATAACCTCTTAAAGTAAAAAGAGATTCTACTTACATTACAATCACTTTAAATTTCTTTCGCATATTTCAAAGAATTTAATAACCGCAAAACAAGCCCTTTCGCTAAACACTCAATTGAACCAATGGTTGCCAACAGCCGCGAATAATAACGGCGCCAATGCTTTCTATTTGAATTAAGGGAACAGATTTCCATCCGTGCAACACGGCTTGGTATCACTGCAGAAAGCAGTTTCCTTCAAAGCATTAAGTTCCCACGCCACAGTAGCTTCAATGTGGTAAAAGTTTCTGGTCTGGAATTCGACGGTCGATGGACGGGAAACCTACTGCCATTAGCTTGGACAAGCTACGAGAGAAAAATTAAAATATTAAGTAAATGAAAGAAAAACGATGGACCTATTCGACCTTTAGAACTAAAGTCATGAATACCACAACTACCATTACGTGACCAAAATTGAAGCTGATTATTAAAAGAATAATGATATGGTACAAAGCAGCCCTCTCCCGATCCCCATCATATCTAGCAAGAATTTGAGATGCAGTTGTGGAAAGCGGATAAAATAATGACGTCAAAGCTAATTGTTTTATACTGAAGATTAACTTAAAATGAGAGAGTCATTTTATTACATAATTGTTACAGGCTGAGGCTATTTTTAGCGTCTTACAAAATAATGTTGTGATGATGCTGATCAATTTTATGCAAATAAACCTGATTTCTCCGTGTAATTCCAAGTAAACAATGTTCAATGTTCACTCCAGCATAAATACTTTGTCTTTCCTTACACATTTCATACACAAAAAGAATTGAATACCGGTACTAATATAAAGCGGCTTTAACTCCAAACTGGATGAAATTTTCATTCGTTTACATGACGTCGGTTCGATGTGCCATTTCTTCTCAAGTGTTTGGAATCAACCATTCAATAAGTTTAACTTCCACAAATTTCCTTGGGGACATTTTCTCCACTTGATCCATTTTATTTTAAGCCGCTTGAACGAGAACATGCCGTCAGAAAGGGGTCGTAGTTTCTCTTTAAGACGCGGCAAGCACATGGGGCATCGAGGAAGACGACCACGTCGTCGACGAGAGAGAGAGAGAGAGAGAGAGAGAGAGAGAGAGAGAGAGAGACTGTCTTATAGTACTTCAACATTTTTCCATTTTTGCATTTCCTCAAAGAGAACCGAGGACGACAACACTCGAACTGAATAAATTTTAATTTCACATAGTAAATGAAATATTCAGTTACATTTTCCCGAATACTCTGACTTACAGCCCCACTCCCTTTCAAAGACGTGATACGTTGTTGGATAAGATCGCCCCTCCAGTCGCACATGTCTTTAAAATAATATTATGGACGAACAAACAAACCATGCAACCATCAAAGACTTTTTAAGACTCAATTTTAAGGCAGAATGAATTCCCCAAAATAAGGAAATGTTTCATAAAAGTTATGGAAAAGGAGCTACTCGCTGCAAATGTGTCTGTAGCTGATGGAATATGGCAAAAAAAGACAAAGTAAAAAGTATATACAATTATCTTTATGACTGATCGGGAATGATCACAAATCCTACAATTTATCTCATACATCAAATGATCACTCTTTGTACTTATCCATTCAGAGTAAAAGAGGATATACAAAATCCTCTACTCCCAACTTTTCTGGGCAGGAGTAAATCAATAATGAGTAAGTAGTACATACTTCGTTTGGCAATTACGCTATTCAGTATAGAACAATGTTTCGAAGAGGCTACAAAACATTGAAAAAGCAACTCGTGACATTAGTATTATTATTATTATTATTATTATTATTATTATTATTATTATTATTATTATTGTTGTTGTTGTTGTTGTGCTTGCTGATACAAGACGAAGAAAACTTGACAAAACTCTACGGAACTTGAATGCAGTGTTTCAATTGCCCCTCTGCTTCTATCCTACATTGCAAAAAAACTCGTGAATGAATTGGAGACCAACAAATCATCATATCATTGATAAACGGCGAGAAAAAAAATTATGACCAGTCGGCAATCAACAAGAAGTACACACCTGACCAAATACAACCCCCCCCGCCCCCCCCCCCCGACCACATATGTTTTCTGTGTATGTGTTTTTTAACATTTTTCTAGATGTGGATGAAATAGGAGGAAGTTACGATGAATTTTTGAAGTTTGGTAAATATCGATGAAATTGACTGTGACTGCTGTGGCCAGAAGAAAGTGAAAGCTTCGATGATTTACATTATGTTAAGCGTCTGGAGAGTTCCCCCAATTAAAGTTGTCAGCAAGTTTCATCGAAATCCCCATGCATTAAAATTCCTACTGAGACAACACAAAACACAGCATCCTTAGTAGAGATAATAAGGACAGTATCTTTCTTGACTAAAAAAAGAGAAAGGGAAAAAAAAAAAAGAGAGAGCAATCACAATAATCCGCCAGAGGAGACGGGAGAGGCCAACGAGACGACAACAGCCAGACCAGGGACCCTATTCCAGGAGGAAGTTTCCAGCGCGGGAAAGGGAGGAGATGCCATTGAGGTGGTAGGGCCAGTGAGGGCGGTGGGAGGATGGGGGTGGCAGTGGTGGGCGGAGCCAGACAACGTTACCAAGTATCCTTTATTCCTACCCTCCACCAGAGTCGGAGGGAGATTCAGGGTGGTGGAGGAGGAGGAGGAGGAGGGGAGGAGTGGAGGAATCCCAATTCCCAGACATTAGCACAGCCGCTGGCGCGCCAGAATGTCCGCCGCCGGTGCCGTTGGCTGTGCGAGTCACCTATTTCTACATCACCATCAGGGAGGCCGCTGCTGTCTGCACATCACTGGCTTCTAAACAGTCCTCCACCGCCGCCTTTTTGGTGTTTCCCCTTTCCCCACCATCCATCCCTGGCCGACACTCGCGTGCTGAAGAAAACTCTCCCGCGCCTACTAGGCATTCTCCTCGTTTTCCAGATTCCATTTCTCTTCATGAATATAACCTGGTAGATCAGGTTTACTTATTTTCCAAATGTTTACTCATTTTCCAAATGCTGCTGCTTCAGTTAATACAAAGGAAATAAATGAAACAATGGCAAATGACAGTCGTCCACTGGACAATACATCGGTAAGGAATAACATAAAATCCCGACTAAAAACGTAATAACAAAAGAATCTGCCAACGTAAAATAGTCTACACAAACACACGAATAATTGGAGTAATTAATGGCAAAGAATGGCTAGACACCAAAAGGCCGACAGTTATTTCTCTTACACAATAAAATAACAACAATAACAACCAGAGGAAGATTTTAGAACAGCTGGAGCATCTCGATAAGTTCACCTTTCAAAGCTACTCTTAATTTACATACACACACAAGTCATGACGTCCAAGAAGAAATATGACCAAGTTTCCGTGCTGTTGTCCTTTTGAATAATGATAAAAAAAAAAGCCAATATCGACGATATTTGGTCACTATTCATTCACTGCCGTTTGTCCTCTTCGCAGTGACCTTCTAACCTTTGGATCATGCTATGCAAGTCTATGTTATTCAGCATTATTCGGTAAAATGTGAACATCAGAATTCTTATCTGGGGGTTTATTGAAAGGAAATTGAATTAAACACAGAATTTACGTCAAAGGCCAAGCACTGGGATCTATGAGGTCATTAAGCGATGAAACGGAAATTGACACAAAAATGTTGGGGAAGTATAACAGGAGCAAAACACTCAAAGCAGTTGCCCTATGAATCAACTGTGAGATGGAAGAAAGAATATATAAGAAAGAGAATAATATGACTGAAGAAAGAAAATATGAAAGGAGGTACAGTAAAGGGAACAAAAGAGGTTGCAGCTAGGGGTCGAATGCACTGCAACCTCAAGTAATGCCTACACAGTGCACCGCATGACGCCACTACCCCCTAGAAGAGATTTATCGAGTAGTAAATATCATCTACTTCCTCTGTGCATGGGGCGCCGCAGATCCAAAGGTGGAATTGGAAACTCTGAAGTGTCTTTATCATCCTAAACCGTTTCAAATTTCAAAGCAGTACTTTCGAAATGGCTGCAGTCCTTCACAAGCACGATCCGGATAGGAATAAAAAAAAAACTATAAAAATTTACGATATAACTCGACTGTGTGGAATTCCACCAACTAATGGTTAATTCCTCCTTCCATATCAAATATACTCGTCATCTGACCGTAAACCGTATAATTGAAGTAGGTGTGGAGTTATAATGTTCTATATAGCTCCCTCCCTAACCCACTCATTCCAATTTACGACAGCCATTCCAGTCCGGACCCACGCTAAAGGAATAATTATAACGTCGCCGTAAGCATTAAATACATCGACCCACACCATCAAGACTTCCTAATCCAATATCGCTCTCTCGTCCAGAACACTGCTACTCAACTCTTGTTATCTTCACTGTGCTGATGTCAATAACACAGGATATGGTGTGCCGCACAAGGGGGAATGTTATCCACCATGTCTACAACGAAGCACCCAATCGGTAAAAACGGCGCTCGTTGTTTCTCCAGGCATAACCACCATGACAAATCTATTCAAGGGAAAAACACCATGGAACTACGATATGTGACTGACAACCTTATTTCTCGCTTTGGTGTGTGTGTGTGTGTGTGTGTGTGTGTGTTGTCGTTCATGGGGAGTACAAATCATTTACGAAACTAAACTTTATTACTTGAATATCTGTTTCATCGACACACCGTTAAGCTGACTGCTGCATATAGCAAACGAGGAACCTCAAATGAGTTTCGATAACTTGGTGTATTCATAAAAATTTTACGACGCACAGAAACACTCATTATATACAAAACCACCCCCATTTTATCATTTACAACTTGCTCGTTATCATTACAATAATAATCTTCATCATCATCATCATAAACATCGATGTAAGCAACATGCCATTTCCCCTTAGAGGAGCCTTCTATAATATACAGTAGTCACTAGCAGCCGCTCCCAATCAACAGCGACAAACACCACCAAAGCATCCTCACCAACAGCTCGTCGATTCTCACAACAACTTCTGGTACATTTTCAACATGGCTGAAGAAAGAAGATTTACCACTTATTAAAAAAAAAACTAAATTAATAAATAGACAAAAATGTATCAAAATGCAAAAAGGACAGCATTAGGGTAGTGAGCATTTTCGACATCCTCTGGGAGGCTGTTCTACATCTGCTCGAATGCTGAAAGTAGAGCATTATTCTAGTTGAATAACAAATAACCAACTGGAAAAATGCTCTACTTTCAACATTCGAGCACACGTGCAACAGCCTCCCAGAAGATGTCGTGCAGTTGGAACTTGAGACGTTCACGCGAAAATGCAATGCATTACTCCCCTAATGGTGTCCTTTTTGCATTTTAATAAATTTTTGTCAATTTATTAATTTATTTTCTTTTTTAATAAGTGGTATCTCTTCTTTCTAATGAACGCCATATTCTTTAGAAGGTTGAATTTCAAGTCAGTGGCCTCTTTGGGCTTGTTCCATATAAATAGGTTTTATCAACTGAATAATAAAAAGAATAATAAAAGCATTAATGGACCATTATCAAGACCAAACTGCATTTGCATATCTTGTTTTCAAAGATATTTTTTGTTTGTAGTTAAATCGGTAAGAAATTAGACTACTGTTGAAAGACACCCTCTTTGGTCATATTCATTAAATTTCATAACGAATTTCCACTTTGTTCAAAGTCTTGCTTCTGTGCTACGCTTTTTCGGGAGATTTTATTTTACTTACCTAATTTGTTTTCGTTATTTATATTTACTGACTGGCTTCCATTGATTCATTTCGTTTCTTTGTGTGTAATTTAAGCTTACTAATAAATTCCCTCATCGTTATTTTTTAATTTGCAATCCAATTAATACACGAATAATTCACCATAAAGAAGATAAGTACATCCATATAAAAATCATTAAAAGGGCATTCATTATAAAAAAACAAAACAAAATAAAAATACACAACAAAGAAATAAAGAGCAATAAACAAGTAAAAATAACCTTAAATTGTAAACAAAACATGAAAATATATGACAAAGAAACAGCAATGGGCCTTAAAACGACGCAACAAGCACACACACACACACACACAAACACACATCTATAAACACAAATAGTGGCAGAGCAACGTCTGAAGAGGGGAGGCGATAGTGCACAGCACTTTAAAGTGCCACTACAGCCTCTCATAAATAGATGAGCATCACATCCATAATCCTAGAGCGTTACAACAGGTCACCTGAACTGAATATGTGGATAATGGTGCTCTACGAAGACCACCAAGGCCAATGAAGGTGCTAGCGGTATTTTCTGTTATGGAGAAAGAAACTCCCACTTGAAGACCTGTCCTCTCTCTCTCTCTCTCTCTCTCTCTCTCTCTCTCTCTCTCTCTCTCTCTCTCTCTCCAAGATTAAGACCCGCAGGAGGCTACAATCCAATATTCCAACACCCGTGAAAAAACCTGCAACACGCGACACTTGCGCCGTCATCTCTTCAATACAGGGAGCATCAGTCGATATATTTTTAAGTGCTGGGGAAAAAAGGGACAAATTGGATGAGCCATTTATAACCTCATAGTCATGGATTGCGAACACGGGACGAGAGCAGATAATCGATAAAGTCTTGGGTTTGGTGGAGCTCATTCTCATTCCTCGTTGCCTAAACTATTTAATCGACAGTTCTAAATCTATCATGGCGAGAAGCCAATTCGTTTAGCACAACGAGAGAACGAATAACTAAAAGAGTGACATCGCCTGCAACGTGTACTATCCACACTGACTTAATAATGTGTCAAGAAGTATCACACCAGCTGGGAGCCATTTCCAGGCATCAGCAAAACCAAAATAATGTTCAAATTTCTCGAGATCACAACCAAAATTACAAAAACAAATAATGAACTATAAGCTACAATGCCATTTCGGCTTTAAATCAAACATATTACAGAACAATATATTACAATCACATAATACCGGTATGTGAAGCAATCGTCAAACATATACCAAAGACTTCTCGAAAACACTCCCAAATTCAAAATTGTCACAACTCCCAATTCAGAGGTTTAAAAAATAAAATTCGGAATAGTAGATCATGCAGGTTATTTAAAACGAAACAAGAACAGATAATACCTGCCATTCACTGAAAACAATTTCTCGCAAATTATGCATAAAAATTACCACAATATTAGTGTAACACATTTCCAGACACAAGTTCCTAAAATATATAAAAAAAAAAATAACAATAACCATAACCAATATGAGTAAAACGTACAAAACAAACAAAACAAGAATATCCCTATAAACTCAACAATCAGGCGACGTAAAGGAAAATTTGTAACGCTCACCAGCCATAAATTCAATAAAGTACATAAATTCTACGCTCACCAGCCATAAATTCAATAAAGTACATAAATTCTAACAAAAAGAAAACTCAAAACAATTCTGGAAAAAGCCTGGGTCGGACAAACAAGTCAAGATTGTTTGAAGAACAAAATATAGCACTTCTTTCTCGGAATCTCCTCGAGCGCTCTAATGCTTCCCACATCTCCTATAAGGACCACCTTTCCCAGTCAAACATTTGACATTGATGAATCTCTCTCTCTCTCTCTCTCTCTCTCTCTCTCTCTCTCTCTCTCTCTCTCTCCGATAATTTCTACTATATATTTACAATGTACTTTTGAAGTCCTTATATAGCATCCCCCCCCCCTCTCTCTCTCTCTCTCTCTCTCTCTCTCTCTCTCTCTCTCTCTCTCTCTGAAGAAAATACTGATAACTCTGACAATTTACACACATCCTTATATACATACATACATACATACATACATACATACATACATACATACAGACCATACATACACACACATACAGATATAGACATATAGATAGATAGATATAAATATATATAAATATTATATATCTATATATATATATATATATATATATAATATCTATATAAATATATATATATAGCATATGTATATATATAATATGTAACCATAGTCGTTTATAGCAGAAATGCAATACATTTGTCTCGTCTCTCAACTCCCCCCCCCCAAAAAAAAAAAATAAATAAATAAATAAATAAATAAATAAAAACGCTTGTCAGGCCATCTGTTGTTCATAAATATTGACTACAAACACACACCATGAAAAAGAAAACAAAGCAATGCTGCACTGCGTTTTACGAGAGTATTACACACTTTTAAAACTAAAATCTTGTTCCAGTGATTCTTCATCAATCAGGCGATGTCCCTTGAAGACTGTTCCCAAAGTCCGGATAAAGAGGGAGGGTTAGAGCCAGGAAGGGCAGACCTGGAGCCAGGAAGGGCAGGCAGCCGTCTGTAAAACATCTGTCAAAACCAATCATGAAATGAGCTGTTCAAGACAGAAAAGGCCGAAGGAAGTTCATTCATTAAAACAGCAGACACAACTAAGAATAGTGTGTGTTAGCCCCAAAGCTGGAGGGCTTTGAACTACTAATGAGGTCGTCAATACAATTCTCACGGCAAATAACTCAAACTGTTGCGTACAAACCATTTTCAACTTGATATCTAATAGGTCACATTGGAGTGATTACTT
>NC_061107.1:136647173-136669673 GCF_015104395.2 Macrobrachium nipponense | reverse complement strand
TCACGATAAATCTTAGTTAAGCAGTGCGAGACCAAGACAAATCAAAACATGGGCGAGTTTTATAAGATCTGAACATCCTATAAACTGAAACTACATCCGAAAGAAAGACCGTTTTTTTCCATCTGTCCACCCATCTGTGGTGTTTGCGTATGGTAACACTGCGTCCCGGGATTTAGATAGTTACATTCAGCTTACTTTCAACAATAATAATAATATCCTAACTCTAATATTAACGGTGTAATTCGCATACAGTAAATTATCAAAACACTCTTCAGTTGCAAATGTACACCCAGATATCCTTTTATTTACCTAAAACTTACACATAGCGTAACTATCTAAAGCCCGGGACGCAGTGTTACTATACGCAAACACCACAGACGGGTGGACAGATGGAAAAAAAACGAGGATAGTACGCCTTGTATTGATATACGTACATGAAACATAGTATGATAATGAAGAATGTGCAAGATTTTGTCGACTTATGAATAAAGCTTAAGAAGAATATATCAGTAATAGGTTGAAAGGAGAGTGGAATATGATACCATTAAGTAATGTGCCGAAGATCTACATAAATGTAGAAGAGATGTTAATGAAAAGGATAAGAAGACTGGCCACAACGAGGGATGGAGGATTCCGACCTACTTGGATGAGAACTGACACAGGAGGTTAGAGACTGGTGGAGATTTGTGAAAGAAAGGACCCAGGAAAGACATGCATGGTAGAATTTCATGGAGGTCTTCTTGCGTCATATGGTACTATGATAAATATGCAAACTTCTCCCTCAGTGGTAAAACACTGACCATGGTCTGTCAATGGACCCACCTTCCACCAGTCGGCTCAGCTTTGAGCGGATAACCAAAGGCAGCAAGAGTAAACACTGAATAAGAACCGAAGGCTCACATGGGGGAACAAGACCTATGATAAAGATCTTATATTATATATATATATATATATATATATATATATATATATATATATATATATATGTATGTATATATATATATTTTTTCTTTTCTTTTTTTTGTCTGGTGTTTTTACGTTACAAGGAACCAGTGGTTATTCAGCAACGGGGATCAACAGCTTTACGTGACTTCCGAACCACGTCGAGAGTGAACTTCCATCACCAGAAATACACATCCCTCACTCCTCAATGGAATGGCCGAGAATCGAACCCGCGACCACCGAGGTGGGAAGCAAACACCATACCAACCACGCTACTGAGGCGCTTTATTTGATGCTTTGGAATTCCCACCCTTCTTTTTCCTTTTTTCCTTAGCGATAAAAGTCCCATCTTTTCTCCTTCCCTTCCTTTTTATTTATTTATTCTTTCTTCATGTCTGGATTAAAAAAAAAAAAAAAAAAAAAAAAAAAAATCTTCCAACCGTATGGAAGTCCTATTAGTTTATGTTTCATACAGTATCCTGAGAAAAAAATACAACAATCACTGCCACATTCAAATTTTGTCTGCCAAATCGCAGAACTCCCTGTGCAGAAAACTTCCACAGAGGGCTCATCAGCAGGGCGTTGAACCCAATACACTCGGTGCCATTCCACCTTTATCTTTCACGAATATTCTCCTTTCCTAGACGTACCTCTTTCACACTTTTTTCTTCCATTCCTATGCAGCTTTGCCAAGATTGTGGATTTTTTTTCACACATTTGAGGAATTTAGTTAATGGGAGGCATGGAAGTTTCTCTCTTTTACATAATCTTATACAAAAGGGCAATTGTGCAACTCTGTAATAAAAAAAATAAAAGATCATTGGAAAATGTATGTCATTCTCAACCAGCATTTCTACTGCGGCGTCAATAAAATCCAATATAACTGCACCTAAATTTTCCTTCTGCCGTCAATGACCCCGCCAGTAATGACATGTAATAAATACAGACTTCTCTAAGATTACTAGAAATATTTTATGAAGTCATGAATATCGTCTATGCAAAACAAGGGGTTTCTAGTTAGAAGGACCTTATACTTCGTTATTTGATGAGTTTGTTTTTTTGTTTGCTTGGCGTTTTAACGTTGCATGGAACCAGTGGTTATTCAGCAACGGGACCAACGGCTTTACGTGACTTCCGAACCACGTCGAGAGTGAACTTCTATCACCAGAAATACACATCTCTAACCCCTCGGTGGAATGCCCCAGAGTCGAACTCACGGCCATCGAGGTGGCAGGCCAAGAGCATACCGATCACGCCCCTGAGACGGCGTTATTTGATGAGGAATGATAGAAATGGGGAATTCATTTTAGTTTGGGGAAATCTTCAAGTCATCCCTCCAGACAACACTGTTCCTTAGTCTTCTTCTTCTCCTCCTCTTCCCTCATACTTCCGAACTCTGCATTCTTGTCACTAACCCAGCATCCAAAATTCTTTCCACACGAACGACCCATTCCAAAATAGAGTTACGAATCCGTGCACCTACGCTAACTCTACTTATCTCCCCATTTCTAAGTAATCAAATGTTCTGTGCAAAATATGTTGCACAAGCAATAATAAATCCATCAATACCTACAAACAAGGCAGAACTGCATAGAAAGATAGTTCATTACGAAATTATAAAGTAAACCTATTATAACATTCCTTTCTGTGTACAATTTATAACTTAATAAAACACTCCTCACATTAAGCACAAAATCGAAAAAAATGAGGGACATTCCTCTGCCGGATAAATGAAAACTGGAAAACGGAGAATTTCCGCTCCTTTATTCGAGTGAAAGAAAAGCGAAATATTTCCCTGGCTTCCCGGAGTATAGAATGAAGTGCGTGATTCATCACGCGTTTCGGAAAACTCGACACCCACCGTAAATAACCAACATCCCACTTGCAGAAAGCGATGACATTACCCAACTGCGAGATGTTTATTCATATTCGCTGAACACATATATACATCAAGCAGTTATATATATTCAACTACAGAACGTCCTGTGGGAGAATAATCATTTCTACAGAGCATTTTATATTCTTTTTCAGCTATTTTCTTTTTCTCGCACATTTTTCTTTCCAAAAAATGCTCATCTCTCCATATATCTATATAAGAGCATAGCAATTGATTACCCAAGGCACAGAGAGAACATAAAACAATTAACAAATAAGAAAGTTTTAATATGGAAATGTACCCTTCAGCAAGTTGAATCTTTTTCACCGCGAGTGTCCAATCTTCCCGACAACTGCATTTCTCTCTTGAAGTACCTTCTTAACCGCCAATTTGTCCTTTCAGGTACACGTTACTAATTATTTCTTAAACTACATTATCTTAATTTTTATCATCACCCTTAATGTCCTTTGGGCAATTTTAAGCGGTTTACTGATAATCGCTCGTGTTCGTGAAACTTTCTTTTACAATATATTTTTTACCGTAAAAGAAAAAAAACTGCGAAGAATGACCAATTTTACCCACACTTAAATTTTGCCATACAAAAATCTGAAGGGCGATGTTCCAAATGTTACAACAAGGGTTAATTAACGAATGCTTCTTACTTCAATGCCATTCCGAATGTTTGTTGCGCTTAATTCCTTTACTATCAATAACAATTAAAAGTCCTTACAGGGAAAACTACTTCAAATTAGTTAACTTTACAAAGTCCGTAGCGCATCGCACTGCACAAACAAACTATTTCTATAACATTTCTTACATCAGAAAGGGTCCCATGCCAAGGGCACTAAAAGGAACTTGTCAGGGCATTACCTTGAAATACTCTGGCTCTTTTTCAATCTTAATAAAAATGCACGAGGTGAATAAAGGTCGTCCGTCAAGAGCCCTCCTCCTGCGAGTCCTTCTTCCCCCGATGCCTCCTCCCAAAAACAGGACAGTTTAAAAGGCTTTCCTATTTGCCCATTTCATTATATTGCAAGATTTTTCCCTGCAAAGCTTCACATTATTCTAGTCTCTCGTTAGCTATTTCAATATTCTCCGGCAACTCTGAAACACCCTTCCGTTATATGATTCTGAGAAGACATTTGCAAGCCTTATAGATAACCTTCTTCAAAATACTAATCACAAATTTTTATTCTTCTTTCTTCTGCCTAAAGAATATCCAAGATGGCCATATTTCTATTCACCTGCCTCGCATGAGGATGGTAACCCCTTCTTTGTATCAGGTTTCCCATAGACCAAATTCTTCACAGAATCTATTGATTGTATCCTTATTGGGTAGAGTGACTTCGTTCTCGTTTCTACAACTCACGCTGATAGAAACAACAATGATCAGGCGTTGTAATAAAATATGCAAATTTAGAGATGCGCCTGTATTCAGTTTTCTGAATACTAACTGATCAAAGTAGAGGATTCAAAAGCTGGATCTGAGTAGTGCCAGACTTGAAGGAGTCTATGTAGATTTGCTAACGCTGGTATAGGTATAGAGAAAAATCAATAGGCTGACAATGTTTCATCAGATTTTATGGGAGACGCTGCCTAAAATCAATAGTACCGTATATGAACGGATGACCTGGGGTATGCAAACTACGTCTGAATGAGGAAAATGTGTAAAAAATATATCGGTTTAATAATACAAAATATACATGAGAATGTGTATGGTTGAATTTAGACCGAAAAAGCACAATACACCGACAGGAACAGCAGCAATGTGGGCTTCGACAAGGATGACGGTGTATATTGGGCCAAGTGTCTGACAAATGTCTGACAGGAACGAAAAAAATGTATGTGGTTTACATAAACTCCATATAACTTTTAGAAATCAACGTCTTGGACTTAGAAAAAGTTACGATCGGAATTTGGAAGGACTAATGTGCTGATGATATAGTTTCAGTTGGTAATAATAAAGAGAAACTCCAGAGACACTAAAGAAAACTATGCGGTATACATGAACTTCAAAAAGGATTATGTAATTTAAGCCCTGGAGTGAGAAAGGGGTCGCGATCGGAACCAATCTGAGTGTGGCAGATGTGCAGATGATGAAGTTTATCATCAGTGAAAAGATGGATACCCATTTTTAGGTGGTAAGGTCCTCTGAGAGGCGGATTCGAGGAGGAGATTCGGGAGGAGTATAAGAGTATAGGCTAGATGCAGGTCCAAGGTTATCGAAAGAACAAATGATGATGCTCCTTCTCCTTCATTATTTTATTAGCCGGAGGATCAAGTGGAGGAGATTTGAACCGTTTGTATATGGAACTAGTTTTTAATTAAGGGTATATATATATATATATATATATATATATATATATATATATATATATATATATATATATATATATATATATATAGAGAGAGAGAGAGAGAGAGAGAGAGAGAGAGAGAGAGAGAGAGAGAGAGAGAGAGAGAGAGAGAGAAATAAGTTTTGCTCAAAACTCTGTAAAGACATGTCCACGGAAAACAGAGCATATTTTCGTGAAAATATACATCATTCAGCAACTTTCTCTCTCTCTCTCTCTCTCTCTCTCTCTCTCTCTCTCTCTCTCTCTCTCGTCTCTCTCTCTCTCTCTCGAAACAGAAAAGACGTCCGCAGCAGCTTCTTCCCGAGCTCAATTATCTACAGGATCGGCCTTCCACAATTCCCAAAGGAGTTATATAACGGCGATATTCCTGCTTCACCAGTTCCTTCCGCCACCCCTCTCACTCACTGGCCGCCTCTCCCGTGATAACCCCTCCTCCGCCCTATCCTATAATCCTTCCCGTTCCATCCCAAACTACCAAACCCCTCCCTTCCATAAAAAGTGCGCCTGGCCTCCAGTCATCACCTAACTTGCCCACTGGTTTTATTCCCGGAGTACTACTAAGCGACTACACTGTCCTGGAAATAAGGGCAACGAGGGTCAGCACTACTTCACTTCTGATTGCATCATTCTAGTATACCAGCTGTCAATTCAAAATTCTAGTTCCTCGCTGGACGGGTGGTTTTCGCGCTCGGCTGCCAATCCGGTGGTCATAAGTTCGAATCCCGGCTCGGTCAACGCGGAATCGGAGGAATTTATTTCTGGTGATAGCAGTTCATTTCTCGATATAGTGTGGTTCGGATCCCACAATAAGCTGTAGGTCCCGTTGCTAGGTGACCAACTGGTTTCTAGTCACGTAGAAATATCTAATCCTTCGGGCCAGCCCTAGGAGAGCTGTTAATCAGCTCAGTGGTCTGGTTAAACTAAGATATACTTAATTCAAAATTCTCAAAACATTTACACAACCTTTATATGCGTTTAAAATCAATACATTTTCGCATGAAAAATACGCTCTAACAAAAAAAAAAAAAAAGCCACGATGTAGTGAAATTATCAATACCTGGAAAGCTGATCGCTACTCTTCATCACTTTCATTAAAATATTCCCATTATCATCAGCGTCAAACCTTCGAATAAATTCCATTCTTTATGCGTCAGTTTCAAACATATCTCCGGCTCCAGGCCATCGAATTTATTACCTCACAAATACCATCAAAATCCAATCCGACTGAAAATTCAAATGAAACAGACTTTACTTTTAAAGTTATCTCCTCGTTCATTTTAATCCTCTCTCTCTCTCTCTCTCTCTCTCTCTCTCTCTCTCTCTCTCTCTCTGTTATCACTATAATCGAGAATTAATCGTAAAAAATTAATCGCAAAATTAACTCATGCCGATAACAGTACCTTATGGCTTACACCATGATAATTTCCTGGCATGTATCAAAATGATGTTTTATCAACTTAATTTTTTTCCCGCTTCCATCCAGTGAAAATCAACCGTCCAAACAACCCCCCCGCCTTCCTCAGAGCAACAACAACAGAAACTATGTATCCTGTGGCGTGGTTGGTATGGTGTTTACGTTCCACCTCGGTGGTCACGAGTTCGATTCTCGGCCATTCCATTGAGGAGTGAGAGATGTGTATTTCTGGTGATAGAAGTGCACTCTCGACGTGGTTCGGAAGTCACGTCAAGCCGTTAGTCCCGTTGCTGAATAACCACTGGTTCCATGCAACGTAAAAGCACCATACAAACAAACAAACTGGGAAACAATGAAGCAGGACAAAGCATTCTGCCTTCATTCCCGTCAAAAGCATCGCGCAATTTCATTGTATCCCGCACCAAAAACAACGAGTTAGAAAACTCCTGACTTTGTGAAAGTCGACAAAACAAACGAGCCGTTATTCATATCATGAAAATGACCTCGCCGTTATGCATAGTACCTTTATACCCCCCCCCCCCCCCTCCCGACAAACCAGTTTACTGTATATTTCATTGGAATCTCTCCTTATATAGTCCTCGTAGAAACATTCTTTCACTGCTTACACACAATAGGCGTCCCGTAAAAGCAACCATTCCATTACTAACATTAAAATAAACAATATCGGAAACGAATCGAAACAACATCGTTACTACACCACGTCACCATTAAATATCTACCACTTGTCAGAACATCAACAAATATGTGGTAAAACAACCACTCGGCAAGTTATCTCGCTAAAACAATCAATAACATAATTATAATTTTTTTAAACAACCCTATTATGCTCTAGCTGAACCAACCACAACATTACATAACCTTCGTCAAAACAGCCTCAAGAGCATTCCGTCGAACGACCACAATTGGATGCCATCAAACGACCACAATTGTATGCCATCAAACCACGTTCTCTTACCAAGATGTCATCCAAACTCTCGTCAAAACAGCCTCAAGCGCATTCCGTCAAACGACCATAATTGTATGCCATCAAACGACCACAATTGTATGCCATCAAACCACGTTCTCTTACCAAGATGTCATCCAAACTCTCGTGCTATCAAAATGTTAGTCAGAGCAACAACACGTTGTATGATTAAAATTTATTAAAAAGAAGCTGTTAAGATCTCAAATGAAAGACCTTATCGCAGAAAGAAGCCGAATTCCGGCTATTTCAAAGTTGTCGTCGTTATCTGGTTTACTCCATTATAAGATGTAGCACAAAAGCTCGAATGCCGTCGTGAGGTAGAGACTAATTTTACTCTGCTAACAAAGCAAAGACCGGCAGACAACTGTTGATTGATAACAATGTTAGTCCGTCGGACATAGTTTGACCGTGTGGACGCACCTTTACCCTCCTCAATATACATATATTACACCTCATGCTATATACAGTCACCACAACCAACTCACAACAATCGTTACTGCATGTCACAAAACAATAATCCATTTTAATAAAACAATTCTGTTGTCCATTAGTCAGAACAATTGTGTCGTAAACCATGACATTATTCACCTCAAAAACAATTACACTTCTATCCCCTGAAAATAAAACAACCAAACTAATTACCAACTCAAAATAACCACGTCATTATGTTTACAGTCACAACATATACACCAGAATACAACCTGTAAAACAATCAAGCCCTAAAACAATTTGTCAACCACGGCTTACATGTTGTGAAAACAATGATGCCTGTATTATCTCATCAGTATGTATTACGTCATTATATGCTCGCAACAACCAAGCAATTTATCTCTCCAATATATGCGGCCACAGGTATATCGTCAAGAGAAACAGCTCATTGTATTTATAAGATCATAAGAGAACTATATATATCAAACAAACCAACCACTAAACCGCGACATTTAATCAAGAACTCCCACTCTTTTCCACGAAGTAAAAACGAACAACCCACACAATGGCATTATCTTGGGAGAACTACGCGCCATGACAAATTACTTTATTCAGGGGTTAGAATACTTTTCGGTAAAGCAGGAGGGTAGCCAGACTTTTGGACTCCGAGATCTACTCTAAAGACTGAAACTCTTCAACGATCACAATACTACATAATCACATACTATTAAGTGGGAAAAAAATCAAATAGCGCCATAGTACGATAAAACATGAGTACAAATATATACTATAACATACATATACATAACAGATACATACATACATACATACATACATACATACATACATACATAAAATACATACAACATACATACATGCATGACATACATCATACATAGCATACATAACATACATACATACATACATACAATCATACATACATACAATACCAATCATAGATATATATATATAATAATATTATATATATATATATATACATATGTATACATATATTGATATTCATATACACACATATATATATATAAGTATATATTATATATTATATAAGAATGTATATATATATTCATATACACACTCATATATATTGTATATGTATATATATATATATATATATATATATATATATATAAATATAATACATATGTGTGTGTTTGTTAGTTTATATAGGACTGTGAGGGAACGGCGATCGACCAAAGAGTGGCCGGGATCGATTGGCAGATCGCGATCGACTGGAGCGTTTGGGTATATATTACAGTTTGATAAAAAAACAACTCTACTACCAAACTTCCATACATGTCTCAACGAGACATCAATCATCATCATCATCATCATCCCCAAAACCCCGAGTGAAGCCGCGGGTCTCAGTAAATTCGCCCGATAGAGTCTTTCACAAATCTCCACTCGTCTCCAGCCTCTCTTCTCCTTGTTCTAGTCTGGGTCTTTCAACCCTTCCTGTCATGTACTATTCTCCCAGGGGTGGAAAGGACATACATAAGCCATCTCCTTTGTCCTTCCCCCTTCATCATTATCTAATCTACATAAAAAAACCTTAATTTACTTTAACGGTACCATTTCTACTTTGTATGTTGTTTGTACGTTGCATGGAACCAGTGGTTATTCAGCAACGGGACCAACGGCTTGACGTGACTTCCGAACCACGTCGAGAGTGAATTTCTGTCGCTAGAAATACACATCTCTCACTCCTCAATGGAATGACCGAGAACCGAACCCGCGACCACCGAGGTGGGACGCCAACACCATACCAACCACACCACTGGGCCACTGGTAACATTTCTACTTCCATCTTGCTATGTCTCCTAATATTCTTCTGACGTTACTTCTTACTTGTTTATTTTATTTTTTACTTATTTATTTTTTGTTTTTACAAAACCGCGTTCTTATCTATCTCTCTAACAAATTCTATTAAGCAACTTTGTAAAACATGCGACGGTTTGCTGATTAAGAAAGCATCACCTGCACATGGTTATTAAAATCTAAACTTCCCGACTACCTCCCAATCATTTTATTTGTATAAAACCTACGACATAAACAGGAAAGGTAAAATACCCTTCCCTTGTAGCGCCCCATTGACACATTATGTAGTTTATGAATTAACATCGTAATACACAGCACAAACTAGATCCTCCCAGGAGCCCTCGAAACGACTTGAACATTGAACATGACAAAACAATTGAGTACCTACAAATCTATGCAAAACCGCATCGCTGTTAAACTTTACTTAACACGACTGTCAGCTTTATTACAGCCACAAAAACCCCAGAAAACCAGGTCTCGACATTATGTTCTACTTTTAAGTGTATTTTAATGAAAGCGTGTTTAAAAAAATTATTTTTTTATCTTATACTTTATACTTTTTGACAGATATCGTGACCGATTTATAATTGTAGCTAACGAAATTATATAATATTCTGTCGAACTCAAGGTTTGAAAAATCCAAAGATTTTCATACAAATACCGAGATACTGGGAGAGGTCACTGTAGGGTCACTAGAGGTTACTGCTGCTGACCTGCTGATCATGTAGGGTTGTATAGTCACCGGTATTGAGTAACCAGGGAAAATTTCAAGTCCATCGGACGAAGGGAACAGGTCGAAAATAGAGTTACGAGTTTTGACCAAATCGGACGCAGAGGTCGAGTTAAATAAAAGCATGTCATAAAAACTGAGTTACAAGATTTGACCCAAACAGACAGACGCAGAAGTCAAGTTGAATAAGTCAAAACAACCACAATGAAACCAACCAACCTGGGTGAAACAACAGCACAATATGTCAACAGCTCAAAACTGGCACCTACCTCATTGAAGAATTCGTCCATGTAACCCACATTGCCGTCCACATTGACGGCAACGTCGTCGGGACCAACATCATCCTCGTCGCTCTGCGCCTGTAAAAGCACAACAAGAAATTATTAGTGACGTTGCTATATTAAAAAAAAAAAAAAAAAAAAAAAAAAAAAAAAAAAAAAACAATCATCTGATTATGAGATTTAGGCTGTCATGCTATGGATTTTAGGCTTCAAGCCAAGCACTGGAATCCAAAGGATTATTCAGCGCTATAATGAATTTGGTTTGAGGTGCAAGTCAGTGAATTTATGAACTAAATAAAATTATACATTTTTAAAACTATCGTAAAAATTGATATATGGTAAAAACTGATATCCTCCATAAAAAAACTATAACTGAATTTAGGATATGCATATAATCTTAAGTGTAAAACAATAAAAACTAAAAAATATACATAAAAATACTTATATATACAACTGCAAGTGTTTATATTATACTTGGCAATGTTCCAAGAGATCAAATTTCATTGTAGACGTTAATGTTTCTAAAGAATACCACAATGTTATTAACATCTATATCAGGACCGCTATATCCCTACCTGCCCTGGCAAGCTAAGCAATGGGGCACTTTCGGCCATTCGGTGATTAAGACAGTGAAAAGAGGGAGTTGGAGCGGTTGAACAGCAAGAAAATAAAAGATCTAAAGCTGGAACTGAAAGAACCCATAGCTGTAATAAGTTACAGTGTAGAGGTCGCAGCTCCTTCAGTAATGCCTGCGGTACACGACGTGAAGGGCATCGACTACACTTCCTTCCTACGGGGTGAATGCAAAATAGCCTACCGAGATTCTCAACACAAATTGATTAGGTTCGCTACGGAAATCAAAAGTAAAACTATGAATGATACGAGACAAACGAAGCATCAACTTACAAAACACAACAAATATCACCAGAAATGATTCCTTACAAAAATATTACCAAAACCAATAAAAGGTCACGGGTCCCAATCCAGGAAAGTTATCAGAACAAAAACTCCCAAAATAAACACGAATAGTCTGGCTCTCTTCAACTTGTATGCAAACACTGTAAAAATTCCAACAACTTTTCTTTATCAGCAGTTTCTGTTCAAACACTTTGTTTCGAGAGATAAAAACTTGCAAGGGAAAATTTCTCTCGCGCGTCTCCAGGGTCTAATCACAACCGTCCAGATTTACTGCAAATTATCCGGAACGCATCACCGGAAGATGTTCAACTGGGTCCTTCATCTCATCATTTCAAACGGCTGCTCGAGACCTGATACGGTAAAAATCCAAAATTGTGAACTTGAAGATTGGAAAATGCGAAGTTCTTATTCCGTTTTTTTCGATCACGGACATTCAAAATTGCAGGATTCCTTCGGGTTTCACGGCAAAACTCCAAATTTAAAACAAAACGGAAAAGTCGAACTTTAAAATTAAACGTAACGAGAAAGCGAAATTACACAAAGAGAAAATGCACAAGGAATTACTACAGACTTTTAAATTTAACATATATGCATAGCTTTTTAGTATGCGCGTTTGAAAACAAAGTGAAGAGAACAGCACATTTACATCAACATCACGGTCACACACTAGGCTAGCAAGATAAGGGCAGCGATTTATGTATACGTATATATGTGTATACATAAATAAATACATACATACATACATACATATATATATATATATATAATGTGTATATATATATATATATATATATATATATATATATATATATATATATATAATTTATATATACACATACATACATACATACACATACATACATAAATAATATATTATATATATATAATATATATTATATTATATATACATAAATATAATTATATATATATGTATATCTATATTATATATATGTATATATATATATATATATATATATATATATATATATACTATATATGTATATATATAATAAATGTTGGTATGGGTGTATTATTATTATTAACATAGTTTAACAAGACCACTGAGCGACTATCAGCTCTCATAGGGCTGGCCACGTGTGTGTGTGTGTGTGTGTGTGTGTGTGTGTGTGTGTGTGTGTGTGTGTGTGTGTGTGGAGAACACAAACATAATACATACAGAAAAATTTAAGAATTATGAAAACCGTGTTTTATTTCATTCTTAATTCTACCGTTGTGGATACTCTATTCGAAAGGAAACTTGAAGTAACGCAGAAAATAGAGGGAACTCAAATACAAAATATCAAAGGTCAAAACTAAGGACTAAGTTTAAAATCCATCAACTAATATCAGCAACAATCAAATTCCCCGTCCCTCCCCTCTTCTGGAATACTTGTTTGATTTTTATATCACTTTTTATATCTACATATTTCTTGAAACTTGAAAGTATTAGAAAACAATTTCCGAGGGTCTATTACTTGAAGGCTATCTGATTCCCCTCTGATCTTGAATATATATTTTCATTATATTACAAGAAGCAGAGCCCCCCAAATGCCAGGTACGCAACATTAAAAATAATAATAAAAAATAAACTTCAATCTCTGCTCCAGAACCCATAGGTCAGGAGGAAAACTGATATAAATATACACACACAGAGAAGACAAGTGGAACAATAATACATAAGTACATTACTGATCCCCAGGAGTGCAAATGCATCTAACCTATCACTCTCTAACTTCTAAGAACCTTTCCGTGTATGAATCGTATTCTTTCGCCCATTCTGCCACATAAACACTTGTTTTTCTCTCAAACTGTCATTTTTAATACAGCAAAAAAGCTGAAAATAACGATCGAGAGTCTGAATTACAGTAAATGCACCAAAGGCCACACTATCCATTGCCCCTGATATTTTTACCTCCATGCTTTCTTCTCTTAGTATCTTCATTTCATTCACCGTTCATTCACGCACGCACTTCTTGGTAGTCTCTCATTACGGTTAGGTATATTTTCTTCCGCAACAACAGGAAGCCAGCTTTTCTAGTAACATCAGTCTGTTTCTAATAATATAAAAGGGACATGAAATCAAACCAAAACTGAATAAATAATTCTCAGGATCACAGCGTATATTGATTTCCATTTTACCAACCTAGTTAACAATGAAGGAACCAAACAATCAAAATCATTCCCTTCTTGGCAACAGTAAAATTGGGCACTGGATGCGGAGGTCAAAATTTGTCATAAAAACGCCTTCTTCAATACCGTGACTATTCGTACTCGTACTACCTTTCAACGTACAAATATATACGTGAAAGTCAGTTGACCGCTTCCAATGAAGAAAAAGCAAGCATATTCCCCGATGAATTCTCCAATAACAGTAGGCCTAGAGAAGTTGGGAAGGCCAAAGAAGAAGTTAAAAATTCTAGACATCCCATGAGCCCACCTTCAGAACTTGTTCGCTTCTCCAGACCCCCAAAAAACTGTCGAGAGGAGGCTAAAGCTGACGAACGAACCCGTACAACGTCGCTCTCTCTCTCTCTCTCTCTCTCTCTCTCTCTCTCTCTCTCTCTCTCTCTTTGTGTGTGTGTGTGTAAGCGTTGGGACTTCTCAACAATGGGAATCTGCGTCAAATTTACGTACATTAGGAATGCATTCACTATATCACCCAAGAATTTTATTTGCAAATGTGTCTGGGCTCTGTATAGGAAAATAGATTTACTGCAAAGCTGTGCATATGTGTATTTCTTCATCTATTTCCCCCGCCCCCCCTTTCGTATTCAATAATGAAAAGGGTGCAAAATTCTCATAGTTCAGCATGGTATTGTAGTCATTAAAATACACTCCAGCTAGATGTAACCTTGAAAATTCTCTCTTTCTCTCTTAAATATAATGCATATACAATGTACATTGATTACACTCAGAAACCACCAAACAAATACAACTGATAATGCATCAAATTCTCTGAAAATAACTTATGCAATGCTACAGCTAATTCTGTAGCACAAAGTGCACTACATTTTCAATATGGCCCAAACAGCAAGGTTCGCACGACTAAAACACTGTACAGCGCGTCATAAAGTAGGTAGGGAAGACTCGATTGTCAATGAAGAAAAAGAGTATGAAAACAAAATTCTCTCTCTCTCTCTCTCTCTCTCTCTCTCTCTCTCTCTCTCTCTCTCTCTCTCTCTCTCCTGGAAAACTCTTGAGCAAGTGTAAGAGCAGAAGAGGCGACGGGAAGCAGAGACGGCGCAATCTCTGGCCAGAGCTGCCCAGAGTTCAATACCAAGGTGTATCCCAAGCTCGCCTTCTATTAAAGCCACTTCATGAGGAAACAAAGGCTTTGCAACTAAACTTATTTAAAGCAAAGACATCGCTCACACGACTTATGGATAGGAAAATGAGATTTAAGCCAAAGGCCAAGCGCTGGGACCTACGAGGTCATTCGGCGCTGAAAGGAAAATTGAGAGTATAGGAGGTTTGAAAGGAGTAAACAAGAGACAAACCTCACAGTTGCACCAAGAAAAAATTATTAGGAGAGGGTGGAAAGTTAAGATGGAAAATACGGAATATGAACGGAGTAACAGTAAAACTATGGGCCTTTGAGTAATGCCTACAGTGCAACGCGTGAGGTGCACTGATAGCACTATACCACCTACGGGGCACACCATTCATGAATCAAGGAGATGGATGGATTATGGAATTTAGGGCGTAGCCCAAGCGCTGGGACCTATAAAGATCATTCAGCGCTGAAATGAAAGTATGGCTAGATGGAAAAATGAGAAATTAAAATGATAAACTGATGCCAATCCTGCACTTGAACAGGACTGTACATCAGCAAAGGCCATTTTAACCGCCCCCCCCCACCCTCACCCCAGCATTCCGATCATCCAAAGTTAAGAAAGATATCGTTTTGGGCAGGGGGCCTGAATCAAGGAGAGACAGCATTGCATTGCAAGATAATGAATATTGCCTTTCGTCTAAATCAGAGAACTTAAGTCCTACTGGGCCTCGTCTGCACTTCAGTGGATGATGATGACCACAGCCCACCGAGAAATGCCTTCCCTTCGTGGGAGAAGGGAGTGAAGACACCACCCTCATACTAATAAAGAACGCTAAAACCAGAGGCCCATCGCTTAAAAGGGGAAAAGATGTCCAGATGAATACAGAGCAAAAAAAGAGAATAAACCAGAGCAGAAATCCTCTAGTGCTTGCGTACTTTAATTCACATTCTTATCTGCTTATTAACGTTTTATTTTAACCTGATCTCTTCTTTCTGTATCTCCTATTAACTTCTGTTACTTCTTTCTAACAAACACCATACTCGTGGGAGGTTTGAATTTCAAGTCAATGGCCCATGTGGGCTCGTTCCATATGAATAAGGGTTATGTTCTGTGTAATAATAATTATTATTATTAATAATAATAAAAGGAAGACAGAGAAAGAATCTGCCGGTGCCAAGGAAAAGCCCTTACATGACACTATAGCCAGAATAGACACTGTGACGCTGCAATGTTCACGTCATTTTGTACCCTTGAATGTGGATAAAAGCATAGGGAATAATGACAATGTTGTTTCTGAAGCTTCAAAATGAGAAAAACGTGATCAATTAGATATGATCACGACGACTTGCTAAAGAAACATTTTTGCTTATCAGAATATCATCGGAAACATACCTATAAGAGAAGTTTATTATTCCAAGGCTGAAGCAAGAGCAATGAAAATCAGGCGAAGAGGACCAATTTTACTTACGCTCAACTAACGAGAGTTTTCGAACATAAAAAAAAAAAAACGACAGTGCAGACAAACTGAGAAAAGCTAAAAGGACCACCAAGCCAAACATCGAATTAGAAAGGAATCTATCTGAGAGAGAGCGGAACAGCCAATGTTCTGGAATCCTCAAGACCAATTAAGTGTGGTGTACAGCCGCATTCAGGGGTCTGTTCTACCCCTTAGAAACATGAAGAAGAAAGTCACTGACCAAGATTCCAGCATTTCATGCATACTGCTAATATGAGCCCAATTTAGTTTGTTGAAGGATCTTCCTCCATTCCCAATCTTTCCGACACTCAACCATTCTCCACTAATACGGGGGTAAGCAAAGAAACCATATCGAAATTTGAGAAATCTTTATATATTACTTTCTATGATCGTAAGGGTAAATGGTAAACATACTCGAAAATACATAGTGTGTATGTGTGAGAGAGAGAAGAGAGAGAGAGAGAAGAGAGAGAGAGAGAGAGAGAGAGAGAGAGAGAAAGAGAGAGTTTGCAAGCCCGAGTAATCAAGTCTTTTCACAAAAAGAAAAAAAAACACTAACCATTAATGAACTTCGCTCACTCAAAACGCAGGACAAACTCATCTGTCGCCTGTCATGAACTCTTGCAAAACCAAAAGCGACTGCCCTACTGCTCAGCACGAACAAAAAAAAAACAGTGCAATGTTGGGAAATGGGCCGAAATAGTGCAACTGAAGCAGAAATTAGAGAACCAAGATTGTCGACTCATCAGACCATAAAAGAAAGAAACCATCGAGTCACTGCGAGCACTGGAAGCAAATAAAGCGTCCAGAATGTTGGCTGCTTTATCTCAAGACCAGGGAGTTGGCGAAACTTTCGTGGTCTGCCCCAGGTCTCTCGCATCATAAAGCCAAATATATTCGCAAAGCCAAGGGTCAATAATACAACAGTGTGTTGCTTAACAATGTTCGCAGCCCCCCCAAAAAACGTGAACAAGATCTCTGGCACCAGGATTTAGAAAAAGTACTCTACGTGATTCTTAATGAAAGATGCAGAGACGACAAACGCAGGCAGTATTTGTGTGTATGGTAAAAGGATACAAGGGACAACAAAGACGCAAAACCGACTTCAAGCATTCCTGATACCACTACGGTTATGAAAAAACAACGGTCACATACTTTAGTAGTAAATCCAGGGAAAAGAAGATTCTCACTCCGAAAAAATGAGAGTTCATTCCTGAGACGCCACAGCACCAATACGGCAAAACAAACGCATAAAAACATTTAGAATGAATACACTTCCTAGATGATAACCCAAGGACAGCTTCCTTCATATATGACGTTGCATTCGGAGACTTCGCGAGTACCATGCTAAACTCCGTTCTTGTCGACCTTGCGCTTTTAATGGCGACATTTTTTACTTTAAGACAATGCTTCCTCCAAATCTTATATCAACAAGTGAAAAATGACCGTCAACATAAAAAAAAAAGTGGTGTGCGCACGCAAAGTCCGTCTCGTTGTACGAGTATCTTCACACGTGAGCGTTTGCATATATCCGCTTATAAGCAAATCCGAAACTCCATAACAAGACCCAAATCCTGGTTTATCATCATATAATCATTTTCATGAGATGATAATACCTAGGTCATCCATTATCTTACGATAAGAGACATGGAAATATGGAAAAGTTCTTATGATCACTATAAATAGGATATATATATATATATATATATATATATATATCTATATATATATATATATATATATATATACATATATATATATATATATATATATATATATATATATCCATGTGGGCTGCATGTAAACACGAATTGCTTTGTCTTGTAAGCATTCTCTCTCTCTCTCTCTCTCTCTCTCTCTCTCTCTCTCTCTCTCTCTCGCTTTATAGTCCGTCCGGGTTCCGGCTTGATGAGTTGCTTTTTGTATTATCACTTTTTTTTTTTTCCACAAGGGATCAGTGGAAATTACAGTTTTTCTTAAGTTCATGTTGAGTGTGTGCGCTGCCATGTTTATTTTTGGCGGATGAGCAAACTCCATTTTTTCTTTTCATTCCTCACAATGAAAAGCTTTTTGCATGCGTGTATGCTGGCGTTACTTAACTGAAGTGGTCGGCATACTCTAGCAGCTCCTCCAGTTTTTTGCGGTCACATGTACGGTGTGAGAGCTTATCACCCCTCCACCCTATGTATGTATGTATGTATGTATGTATGTATGTATATACACATATATGTGTATATATATATTAAATATATATGTATATATATATTAAATATATATATATATATATTACTATATATATATATATATATATATATATATATATATATATATATATATATATGTATATATTATATTTTAATTCAACACCTTGAGTCTCTGGATTTGGCAATTTATGAAAAACAAAAAGTACACACTTTTCGATGGTTTAATCATATATATATATATTGTATATATATATATATATATATATATATATATAGTATATATATATATATATATATATATATATATATATATATATATATAGTGATTAAACCACGAAGGTGGTAATTTTTGCATAAATTGCCAAATCCAGAGACTCAAGGTGTTGAATTAAAATATAATATATACATATATATATATATATATATATATATATATATATATATATATATATATTATATATATATATTATATTGTATATATATAATATATCATATATACTTCAATATATTATATATATATACATATTATTCAATATATATATTACACATATATAGTGTATATACATACATACATACATACATACACTACATACATACAATAGGGTGGAGGGGTGATAAGTCCTCACACCGTACATGTGACCGCAAAAAACTGGAGTAGCTGCTAGAGTATGCCGACCACTTCAGTTAAGTAACGCCAGCATACACGCATGCAAAAAGCTTTTCATTGTGAGGAATGAAAAGAAAAAATGGAGTTTTTGCTCATCCGCCAAAAATAAACATGGCAGCGCACACACTCAACATGAACTTAAGAAAACTGTAATTTCCACTGATCCCTTGTGGAAAAAAAAAAAGTGATAATACAAAAAGCAACTCATCAAGCCGGAAACCCGGACTATAAAGCGAGAGAGAGAGAGAGAGAGAGAGAGATTGAGAGAGAGAGAGAGAGAATGCTTACAAGACAAAGCAATTCGTGTTTACATGCAGCCCACATGGATATATGTAACCCCACAGCCCCTTCTAAATCCCATCAGCAGTGAATTACCGCTGTAAGAGGATCAACTGAGAATGCAAGTAAAGGGAAAGAGGAGGAGGAGGATGAGGCGGACTACACGATGAGGGAAGGGATGGGGGGGTGGGGGGCCGGGGAGGGAGGGGGGGTGCAAAATGGGGGATGGGTAAGGAGAGCCTGAAGGAATCGGGTAGTGGCGGTGGTGGCACTGGCGGAGTCAATACTTGCTGGCTGCTTCAAGTCGCACCCCAACACCAATACACAAGTCTCTCCTCTTCACAGACACGCAGACACATACACAGACACACACACACACACACAAAGCGAGCGCGCGTGCTTAGCGAGGACCAATTCTGCCATGCATCTCCAGAACGTCAGACATTGATAAACTCGACAAATAAAATCCTGAATAAATGCTCAAAACTATTTCGGGGATACTCGTCAAAACGAGACTTCATTATTCATCAGTATCAAGGTCGTTACCCTCCTGTCACTGTCGCTGAATCCCTGGCGGGTCATTGCGAAGAAACTACAAACCCCGACCACCGTTGACTCACACTTAGTCCGCTGCCCCTAACATATACTAAATCAACAGCATGAAACTGAAGGAAACTGAAGTTACTCGATATCAGCAAGTGACCTTCCTGTCCAAGTGTTTCCATCAAGGTAACTTATCAAACATATGATTCCAGATTCTTGCCTAAAGTACTACGGAAATGTCAATGGCTAAAGACAAGGAAATTAGTTCCTGAAAGAAAATGGCAAAGTCAACTTGATATCCACTCCAATATTCAAATGCTAACGAAAGGAAATCTAAGGATTTAGCTCTACAAAGTCTCAATTCGTTCTGAAAACTCAAGCGTTTATAAACATCTAAGTTAGGCATAACACTGACGGAAAGTTTGGTTGGTGCGTGTATGAGAGAAAGAGAGACTATGATTGACATAACCGTTTGGTAGCTGATTATTCATTACCTAATCAAAACAATTTGCATATCAGAAGCGCTAAATTCAAATATTTAAATCTCAACAATTTGAAGAATCATGAACATCGTACATGCCTCAGTTGTTGAGCAAACTGGAAACTGATAGATGGGAATATCTGTAATAAATAAAGTCACAGGCAGCAGATATTTATACTAGTGTTAACGTTCATTCATCAGCAACTCCAAGGTGTTCTCAAATGTACAGATCGGTAATTCTGCCATACTTCTGAACAAGTGTCAAATGTTACCCATCTATGCATTGTGAAAAAGATAAAATAAAATGATCATCATGCATGGAAAAACTTTGACTCCCCAAAAAATGAGGAAAAATTTGTCCGCCCAAAAATGAGAAAAATATCCAAATCGTCCACCCCCCCAAAAAGGGAACCTGTCAACAAATCGGAGGGAGTAAATCAAAAAGGCACCAAAGACTAAAAGGCCCCGAAAAACCTGCCTTCACTCCACCAGATGATGTCCCTGCGGGATTGATTGACTGATTGATTGTGAGTTATTTGGCGTCACAACTACCAGGGTCACCGACGCCGTGTCCCAGCGGGAGGAAAAGGCTTTTGCCATATATGGACTGCACCACTGATCAGTCACTTTTACCTAAATTTCTCCTACAGGTACATCCGACCGAACCCTCTTGGGGGAAGGAGAGGATGACAAGCAATGATTTCAGACTTTGGAACTAGAAGCTAATTGTCAGGTCAAGTTCGGCCTGCGCACCGCACTCAAGGTCGCTGAACTTTAAGGGCTGCTCTATGAGCAAGAGCCCGTCTTCATAAAAAAAAATAAATAAATAAATAAAAAAAATAAAAAAAATAAAAACAACAACAACAACGCTGTAGGCATCATGTCTTGCCTCTTCTAGCAAGATATCCTGGAACTTATCTCATTTTTCTTCGAACATACATACGCACTGGTTACTTTGTGGTAGCTGAAATTCAACGAGAGACGATTTCATAGGATAAAGGCCGTGAATAGAATGAAAAAGCGCGAGCAATAGCAAGCCCCCTTGACACTACGCGAATATTTCATAGCTCGTGTGCATTACTGGATGCTCATTAGCAAGGAAGGTGAGTCACCGATAATCTCTTCTCCGTCTGACCTCTACTGTATTGGCCTTGCTGATTAGTTACCTCTCTTTCAGCAGTCACTACGAATCAACCAAACAATCCCACCCACGGCCAACCCCCGGTCATTCTATTGGGCGATATTTCGAGATACAAGGAACCATACTGGGGTCGTATATTGCAAACTTAGTCTAATCAACTTCAACCTCAATGTGCGTATCGCTGTGTGTGAAAACGCTCTGTGTCATTGCCGTTATGATCCCGTTTATGTGATCTGACCATGTTAGGATGCCGGAAATCCGCAGTCTCTGGCATGTGACTTTGTCGACCGGGTCATAATTAACCATGTTCACCTACAACCTACTGCGAAGCAAGAGCCCTATGAACATCTGCCATAGTACGTCTTTCCCGTATACGTTCACTAGCGCAAGTCTCCAATCACTTCCAGCCTTCTGTCTCTTAAGTTTTCACTCGAAGTATAGGCCTGGGTTCTCCAACTCCCAAACGATGCCCAACAAACACTATCACCTACTATTCGGAACGGGGAGGCGCGAAGTGCATCTTCCTGGGAAACGAGATTTTTGCGCTGGGCAAGAAATGTTACGTTAGGAGTTTTACAATTTCATTATTTGGTAAGGAATCTCGTCACCCGACCTAGATAGCTTTCCTTTCTTCTCAGCATGAGGAGCTTTTAAGGTTCGACTGA
>NC_061107.1:136636145-136646673 GCF_015104395.2 Macrobrachium nipponense | reverse complement strand
GAACATATGTTTTATAAAGCATAATCATGTGTTCAGCTTTTCTTGTTTGGAAGTGCCGTAACAACATTCCCATTTTTGCTTTACATTTTGCCAACAGAAATGGGCTATTTGATCATTGCATAACAAAATGTTCCATTATTCATTCATCACACCCAAGGTCCCTTTAACTGCTTCCTTATTTGTGATTGTCTCATTATTAGGTCCCCTATATGCATATAGCTTTCCTTCTCTGTCTCCATAATTTATTGATTCAAATTTATCATAGTTAAATACCATCCTATTTTACCTCTGCCAATCATATACTTTGTTAAGGTCTCTTTGTAGAGCGTTCCTATCTTCATCACAAGTAATTCTCTACTTATTTCTTGTGTCATCAGCGAAACTACTCACTACCGAATCCTTAACATTACTGTCTATGTCTTTCAATCATAATAACAAACAATATTGCAGCTAGCACCGTACCTTGTGGCACACCGGATATTACCTTGGTTTCATCCGATTTCTCATCGTTTGCAATAACTATCTGTTTTCTGTTGTGTAAAATTCTTTTAACCATCTTCCTACTTATCTACGATATTCTGTTTTCTAATTTCTTGCTAATATATTCATGGTCTACTTTGTCAAAAGCTCTTTTGCAAAGTCTAGATAAACCACATCTGTTTCATTTCCGCTTTTCATAATTTTTGAATATGTTCTCACGGTGGACTAAACAAGTTGGGTTTGTATACTTTTCTCCGGGTACAAAAACCGTGTTGTCCTATACAAATTAAACAAATTATTTTTATTAAATGTTTCATAATATTTTTCTTCATTACCCTTTCATACACTTTCATAATATGTGATGTTAGACTCACAGGCCTATAATTACTTGCCTCTAGTCTTGATCCACTTTTGAAAGTAGGGGTGATATATGCTAATTTGTGCTCATCATAAATCTTGCCTGTATCTACACTTTGTCTTAATAATATTGCAAGTGGCTTTGCGATAGAATGAACTACTTTCTTTAACAAAATAGCAGGGACTCCATCCGGCCCTGCAGCAGCTCCATTTTAATTTCATTAATTGCCTGCACATATCAGCTTCATTAATTTCTATGTCAGCTAAATATTCACTATTTTCGTCCCTTACTTCTATATCATTATCTTCATTATCTATTCTAGGTGTGAATTCTCTCTTATATCGTTCTGCCAGTATGTTGCAAATTTCCTTTTTTTCATTCGTTAATCTCCCTTCAATTCTCAGAGGGCCTATTTCTATTCTTCTTTTATTCATCTTCTTCGCATATGAGTATAATAGTTTGGGGTTTGCTTGATATTTAATAGGGTTTTTTCTTCCAAGTCCAGTTTTTCATTTTCTTTTGATTGTATAATCTTTTGTTCTGCATTTTCTATCTTACTTTTTAGTTCTATAACTTTCCATGCATTTTTTTCTTTTGCAAGACCTTTTTTCACTTTCTGATTTTCTGGAACAAGATCCTTCTGTCTCTGGTATGCATGTATGATGTTTACTTTCTTCTTCGGTATATATTTATCCACTATTTTCTCCAATATTTTATATAATATCTCCGTATTACCACCCTTATGTCATCACTTACGAAAATGTTATCCCAATCTTTGTTTAATTCTTCATTAATTTCTGACCATTTTATATTTTTACTGTAGAAGTTGTATTTTCCATATCCTTCCCACTTTTTCATTTCTTGCTTATCTCTATTTTCGCTTGTTTCTTTGGAATGAACTGTTAATTCTATGACATTATGATCTGAAATACTCGCATTATAAACTATTATTTCTTTAACATAATTCATCTCGTTCACAAATACTAGGTCTAAGTATTTTCCTTTACTTGTTGGCAGGTGATTTATTTGTTGAATGTTGTATTCTAGTAGCATATCTAATAGCTTTTCAAATTGCCTCTTATCTTCTGCACTACTATTACTCTCTTTTTTATATGTATAAGTACAACACAGTCTCTTATTCGTTCTTTCCATTCTACGAAAGGAAAGTTGAAGTCACCAGATAGGAGAATCGTCCAGTCCTTGTGATTTCTACATATATCATCCAATTTTTCAATTATTAAGTCAAACTCTTTAGTATTAGGAGGTCTATATATAACTATGTTCATCAATTTTTCAGATTCAAATTCTACCGCTATTAGTTCACATTCTGAGTTACTATATTTCTCATATATATTTTTCCTTGTTTTTTGTCTTTCCCATATATTGCGGTTCCCCCTTGATTCCTATTTTTTCTATATTGATCTATAAGTTTGGAACCCTTTTATTTGATCATCATTCGACCCAGTCTCTTGGGAAATACCAGGTTTCACTTATATTCATTATATCTATTTTTCTTTTATTCATTTTGGGTTAGTTCTTCTAAGTACTCTATTTTTCTTTTGAGTTACTCGTAACTAAACCCTGCGCATTCATCACTATGATGGTTTGCGTGTTTTCTCCTTCATTTAATATTGGTAGTAATAAGGATTTTCCCATGTCTCTTTCCTGTTCTGGTATGTTGTTCTTTTTTTTCATTTCCAGAAATTCTAACATTAAAAAATCCAACTTTTCCATAATATTGATCTCTTCCTTCATCATAATTATTCATTTTTGTGTCTGAATCTGCAATTTTCTCCGTTTCTGCAATATCCTCTTGCATAATAAATACAGTTATTATCTCTTGAGTAGAATTTCGGAGCTGATGCTTTGAAATTTTTTGCTGACACCTCTGCATATCTCATTGGTGGTTTGCTTTTCTCTTTTACCTGATATTCTTGATTTCTCTCTTTATTTGTTTCTTTCTTATTTTGATTTTATTACTTGGTTGGTTATTTATTTGATTATGATTCATGGCTACAGGGTGCATATATTTGCATTTTTTGTCGAACTTACATCCTTTTCCTTCTTTTAGGTTTTTACATATTTTTGGATGCAGATCTCTGCAATCATCCCCATAGCCATCTAAGTATTGCACATTTACCATATATTTCATAGTTTTGACATACCTTAGGATGTTTGTAGTAACATCTTTCTCCAAATCTGCAATTCCCTCTTTTCAAAAGGTTGCAGATTTTGTCTTTCTTGTCTATTTTTTCCTCTTTCCCGTCATTGTGTAGATCTGGGTAGAGCCTCTTCGGGATTTGCTTTTCTGTTGTCATATCGTAATTTATTTCTTCGTAGGTATGCAGCTTTATTGCCTCATATGTAGTATCAATGAGTATCTCTGCATCCATACTTTTATCTTGTTTCTTGTTTCCTTATTTTTTTCTGTCATTTCATTTTTGTTTACTTCTCTTCCGTTTTCCTCTTCTTCTTCTTCTTCTTCTTCTTCTTCTTCTTCATCCTCAACTATTTGTACATTCAATCTTGATTTAATAACATTGTCTATCCATGATAGACTGTTGAACAAAAATTCTTGTATCTTTTCTCAAATCTTGCATTACCTCAGCACACTGTGGATGGGTCGGAATGTTGCATGCAGCACATTTTCTGATTAGGTTTTGTGGATTGACTATGCTATACCAAACCTTACACAGTTTGCATGCTTTTGGCATTCTTTTTCCTAATGCATCAATTAGGATATTCACAAGATTCACCTTATTCATTTTCTTTGTCGGAATATGTTGGTTTATGTATATTTTCTTTATGAGTCTCTTGACCACTTGGATTTTATTTGGAACTTCTTCAATTATTTTCAAGATGTTTTCATTAGATTTGTTCCAGTTTGAAGGATTATATCCTTCTAATATATCTATGAATGCTTTTGTATCTTTTTGGTTAGGACTGTTGCTGATTTCATAGATGAGAAATGCCAGTTCCCTTCCTGCTACCTCATCGTATTGCGAATCCGCCAAGCAAGCTAAATTACGCCACCTCTTCCTGCTGTTGGAACCTACTGCCATCTTGTTCTGATTTCAGTATTACACTTGTTAAACTAACTTAGAAGACGCTTTATCCTACTATTTTCACACTAATCTTATCACCGATAGTTCACGAACACTTCTAGATATTTCTCAAATTCTTGTCGTATGTTAAACTTGTGATATCTGTTGAGAGAGAGAGAGAGAGAGAGAGAGAGAGAGAGAGAGAGAGTTAATATATAATTTATTTACATTTTGAGTGGAGAAATTTGTTTGATACAATTTTTTTCCCAATTCAGATAGGGAAAATTCCATCGTTAAACTACAGTATCATTTTCTTTTGACGCAAAACGCTCAGACTGGCAAATCATTACACCGAGGCATCAATACTTTTCCATGTAAACAAAAAGTCCATTAACATACAAACCGACAAAACAAATTTAAACAACCACCATCAGTACGGTAATATAACTCCCAGAATATGTTTCCTCCAAAACTCTACGCTCTGATATATATTTTGTGCAAATTAACAGAAAAATTAGCGGAACTGAGGCATTTACAAATTATACCTCAAAAACAAAGTGAAGGACGCGAATCAAAATTAATTTACTGGTGATGGTAATAAGTGAGTACAGTTACATATTATGTCACTCTGTGTACCTGCTTGAGATACCACAATTCTAAATGCAAGCACGCATTGGATTAAGGGGAAAATTTAAAGAGAACGTTTGCAGCAACCATAATTTCCGCCATCTAAATTGCTTTCCAGAAGAGAGAGAGAGAGAGAGAGAGAGAGAGAGAGAGAGAGAGAGAGAGAGAGAGAGAGAGAGAGAGAGAGAGAGAGAATCACGGTCTTTTCTCTTTTGGGTTTAACTTTCTTTTTCCTCGGACTTTAAAATAGCCAGAATCAATATGAAATAGTGATGGACTTTTATGGAGGAACTGTGACTGCCATTTAATTGTACTATCGTACATACAGACTTAAAGAGTTGAAACTTACGAAATAATCATAAAACTGCAGAAAACATCGAGATACAAGTGTCTTTTAATATCTAATTCGCTCAATCTCGGAAACAATATATTTTCATATTTGTTAACCGAAGGGGAATTTTTTTGTTGATAATAATTTCGTCCTCTAGTGGGTTCTCTTCAGCCCACTGGGCGCTGCGTCGAACCCACGAGAGGACGAAATTATTATCAACTAAAATATGTCCCTTCGGTCAACATATATGAAAATATATTAATTCCGAGGTAGAGCGAATTAGATATTAAAGGGCATTTGTAGCTCTCGATGTATGTATATGAATCACGGTGATATGATAAAAATTCATAATTATATACGTATATATATATATATATATAATATATATATATATATATATATATATATATATATATAATTGTTAGATTAAATATACAAGTATGAATGTTATGTGCTTGCATTGTGTGCTTGTGAAGCAGATGAACGGAGCAGAGAACAGATGTATTCTGATCTCCAAATGATGAATGATCCATTTTCCAGCATTAACTCCTTTCGTATCGTTTAAGGCCAGCCCTGCGATCGCTAAATGCGTTGCTTGGTCACTACAGCCAGAAGAGGCCAAGAAAGAAAATATGAAACCTGGTCGATCCAACATGAATCACCGTTGTTCATCTGCTCCGTGAAGATACTTTAAGCGTTCCTTAACATTTTGAAAGCGCCTCAGCGGCGTGGTTGGTATGGTATTGGCGTTCCCACCTCGGTGGTCGCGGGTTCGATTCTCGGCCATTCCATTGAGGAGTGAGAGATGTGTATTTCTGGTGATAGAAGTTCACTCTCGACGTGGTTCGGAAGTCACGTCAAGCCGTTGGTCCCGTTGCTGAATAACCACTGGTTGCATGCAATGTAAAAACACTATACAAACAAACTTTACATTTTGTATTGAAAGATTAATCGCAGTGACCACCACTAAGGAGAATTAAGAAAAATACCGGTTATCTGAGAAATAACTTTCACTTATATCGTTTTTTCTCCTTAGACCTAACATCATCAGACTGCTTTAAATAAACATGTATATTAGTAACAGCATCCGTCATTTTCCCCCGTTTAAAGTGGGGAATTATAATAATTACGATGACTATTAACTATGAAAACAAATTGAAAAAACTGAAAATAGTCGTTATTTGCTTAACATGGGTCATGAACCAGTCTAGGCTACTGACAAAGGTCGTTGAAGAAAGTTGACTAGACACTTGAGTGGAAAGTTTAATGAGCGCAGCTAAGCTAAGGACTCAATTTTACTTAATTAACTGTTTTCACGTCCTGCGCCTTGTTACAAAATGTCCGTGTCACTTATTCGACAGTCAAACTTATCATTGAAATCAAGGTTTTCTTCTTAAACCCCAAACAACACCTCTATGTCTAATAACTACCTTTTTGCTAATAGGGGAATATTGTAACCGGCAAAAAATAACACTGATATTTACATATAATGATATTTATGAAGTGAAAATCTGTTCTACGTATCCTTATAATAAACTACCTAACGTGCATGCAAAATTGTTGAAGTTAAGCTTGTCCAGTCAACTCTATCAACTGATCAAGTCAAATACAAGAGGGGTTGGGCTACGCCTTTCCTCTTGTGCGGCTCGGAGTTAGGCACGGTCTAGGACTCTAGGCACGGTCTAGGACTCTAGGCACGGTCTAGGACTTTAGGCACGGTCTAGGACTCCAGGCACGGTCTAGGACTCTAGGCAAGGTCTAGGACTCTAGGCACGGTCTAGGACTCGAGGCACGGTCTAGGACTCGAGGCACTGTCTAGGATTCTAGGCACGGTCTAGGACTCTAGGCACGGTCTAGGACTCTAGGCACGGTCTAGGACTCTAGGCACGGTCTAGGACTCTAGGCACGGTCTAGGACTCTAGGCACGGTCTAGGACTCTAGTTAGACCGTGAGTATAGGTACCAGTTCGCGGTCCACAACAAACTTCGAGAAGGATTCCTGGAAAACCACCCTCCTATAGCGACGATGTACTGTGAACTAGTGAAGCTTTCTTACCCAATATTAAATTTTCATAATATTCCATCATATCACAAACTAATGTACCCGCAGCACCCAACAATAAAAGGAGAGGGTTTGAGACAGCATGTCCCAACGCAAGATGCCTAACATGCCTCGGAAATAAGTCGTGTTATGTTCATTCCATTTGATTATACATGAACCAGTGGTGTGAGCTGCTGCTGAACCAAATTTAAGCAAGAGGTCGACTATCGTTGGTATACAATCTGTTAACAGAAATTTTTTTCATGTTTATTGTTTTTGTTATCATATATAGATCATTTCTTTCTGTCTTAGTTTACATCATTTTCAAATATAATGAAAGAGTGAATCATCGTATAGAACCGAACAGGAACGCGTGCGTCAGATATATGGACGAGTGTCACATACACTAACGGTTATTTCTTTAAGCGCAAACACACACACACACACACACACACACACACGATCCATTACTACCCGACGGAAAGATTCTATAATTCAGTTATTTTCCTGACTAACGGAGGGCGGACAAACAAACTGAAGAATCACCAAGCACGAATGAAAGCAACTCCTAGCACTCCCTCGCCAACTGTACGCACAGACGGAAAACATTCCATGAAGGCCACTGAAGGTTCAACTAGTCACATCTAACCAGCTAACACAGGGTCCAAATTGCCCAATCTGAAACTACTACTTTAGATAAAGTTATTAATAACTTCTCTAAACTATAAATGCAACAATTCGCAATTGCAAAATTACCTATAAAATTTATACAAGTCAAATATCAAAAAGCAATATATAAAAAACCGACAGATTTTGAGATGCCATCATTTAAAATGGCCGTTACAAGATTCGTCGTTAATAATCTAAATACGTCACAGGAAACAATATACAATATCGATAACGAGGCAAAACTCTTTCGAGTTTCGTCAACAATATCACTGTTACATGCTAAACATTAAACTACGCTTACGGCAACTATACTCTGTTTGATTCTATCTGTCCATCCGCCTGTGGTGTTTTCGCATGGTAACACTGCGTCCCGGGCTTTAAATAGTTACGCTGTGTAAGTTTTAGGTAAATAAAAGGATATCTGGGTGTACATTTTCAACTGAAAAGTGTTTTAAGAATTCACTGTATGCGAATTACACCGTTAATATCCGAAATAGGATATTATTTAAAGCCTGGGACGCAGTGTTACCATGCGCAAATACCACAGGCGGATGGGCAGAGGAAAAAAAACAGAGTATAGTATAACAAGTGTAAAAACACTAAAGGAGAGAGAGAGAGAGAGAGAGAGAGAGCGAGAGAGAGAGAGAGAGAGGAGAGAGAGAGAAGAGAGAGAGAGAGCGCAATATTAATAAGTTGATAAGCCTTCAAAATCAAAAGTAGATAAAACCAAAAATGGGATATCTCTGACGTCACTCCATCACCACGAACCGAACCCCCCCGACTCGATCGCTGGAAGCCTCAGCCAAGCCTATGTAGGCTAATCCCAGATCAATTTAATTACCAACTTCCAACATACAGAACTTACGGCAGAGTCGCGAGCTCAACTAATAATAGAGGAACCCATGAAGAGAGCGGGGGGGGGGGGGGGGAAGAGAGGGCTTAATCGATTTAATGTAATTACTAGTTCACACGCCTCATAATTACTCTTTGGATTAATAAGAATATGCAAAAGTAATGCTGGTGAACTTCAGTACCCGATATGACAACTGATCGTTAACTTAATAAAACAATTTTCGTATAACTTAGCTGTCGACAATATGAATAACATTCATGATATTCAATAATCGCCAAACACAAACACAATGAATAAACTGTTAACCGTGGTATTATACGACAAAGCCTCGAACAGGAGCACCTATAAATAGCCTACCGAGTACAGAACGCCGAAGTGTAGGTGATATCTATTGATATCCAGGTGCGACAACGACGACGAACGAAAATAGTAACTTTACCATGTATCCTTATGGACCCTCCCATTTCCGGGAAAGAACGCGTTTCAAATCTACTTGCTGAACGGAAGCCTTCCCGTGACGTCACAACTGGAGGACAAATGGCCAGCTCCAATTTTCTACCAATTAGTTGCATCGTTTCAAACCTATATTTTGTTACCCATGGAGTTCAGTTTCATCCTAATTTATCCTCACTACTGAATATATATATATATTGTGTGTGTGAGAGAGAGAGAGAGAGAGAGAGAGAGAGAGAGAGAGAGAGAGAGAGAGAGAGAGAGTGAGTTTTCAACAGTCAACCTGAGATAAGATCGTATCAATTGTGATGATATTACGTGGTCATTGTCTCAGAAGGACAAGACTTTACAATGGCAGTCACGATGGACGCTGTCTGAGAGAGAGAGAGAGAGAGAGAGAGAGAGAGAGAGAGAGAGAGAGAGAGAGAGAGAGAGATCCTTCAATATTAGCTTAATTTTCAAACAACTTATAATCCCCCATATCCTTAATTTCTCTTGAAAAACTCAAAGTTTCCGGAAACAAAGGTTCTCCTCCCCAGGTCGCCTTTGCTTGAAATGGCCTTCGTGAAGACAATGAACAGTATAATAAGAAACTAAGCGGAAGTCCGCATGACGCTCCTCCTTTGTCCTGAGTTCTTCAATTCACCCTGTACTACACTATCAACTACAACTTTCTTATATGTTTAGACCAGTTTCTCTGGTCCAATTTTATACGTTAACTATACTCTTATTTTTTTTCCATCTGTCCACCCGCCTGTGGTGTTTGCGTATGGTAACACTGCGTCACGGGCTTTAGATAGTTACACTAATTGTAAGTTTTAGGTAAATAAAAGGATATCTGGGTGTGCATTTTCAACTGAAAAGTTTTTAATATTTTATTGTATGCGAATTACACCGTTAATATTCGAAATAGGATATTATTATTATTGTTGAAAGTAAGCTGAATGTAACTATCTAAAGCCCGGGACGCAGTGTTACCATACGTACACAGCACAGGCGGGTGGACAGATGGAAAACAACAGAGTATAGGTACTGCCGTCCAACAGCATATACATCTCGAATATTTTCGACCAACAGCAGCTGGCCGAAGAAGCTCCCGTCCTTGAGCTACTGGACTGATTTTTCACCAATTAAATAAAAGCACGAAGATGACTATCAAATTGTCAATTTGTACACTTAAACCGGTGAATACAACTGACAAGTAGAGTGAAGGTACGAAAGAGGATTTAAAGACCACAAACTCGTGCATAGGCAAACCAATAGACACCAGGTTACAATCTTCTCTCTCTCATCATCTAATCATTTGTTACTAGTTACGAGGCCCGGTATGAAACGACAATATATTAATGCTTGTAAACAAAATCAAGCAACCGAATCAAAAGATATATGCTCTGTGTCGGGAGTAATAAAAAAAAGACAACCCAAGAGACGATAATCTAAAACCAAACAAAAATGGCCACAACCCCCAACGCCATAAGGATGGAGCTATTCCAATGCCAAATGCCAAAATTAATACATCATGGAAGGTTTTTTTTTTCCATTAAAAAAAGCAATTATGAAAAAGAGCCCCTATATATTTCCTCCATGTGACTGTTTGTGCACACAAGATATCTCGCAAGGTTATTGATTTGGCTTCCAGGATGGCTGTCTTCCATCCTGGAAGCCCAATTAAT
>NC_061107.1:136391145-136631145 GCF_015104395.2 Macrobrachium nipponense | reverse complement strand
GGATGCGAATCGAAGGGGGGGGGGGGGGGGGGGGGGGCTGCCAAAGGGTTAACTTATTCATCGAAGCATCTAGATAAATGTGCAAACATCTCACAGAGTTATAACTAATTAAACTAGCCAGCAAAACCGGAAACTTATAGGACGAAGAGAATGTTAAGGCTTACATAGTAGACAATTCCTTTCAGTCAATCCTGTCATTTGTCCATTATTACTATAATTGGACAACGTCGCTGTTCAAAGAAAATGGACGCAAAGTAAAATATGACATGAGGTGTCCTGCTTTGGATTAGCGCATGAGCAGGGGAATAAATGACTACGTCGCATGTTGGAACACAATACAATTTATCTATCGTCAGCGTTTACTATATTTGGAGGGCTTCGTATAGTATTTCTTACACTGCGGCACCCATACAAGTAAATAAACATCATTCCATTAACCAAGCATCACTTGTAAATGTCATTTTAATTATTAGTTCGAGAACCTTAATTAACACCGTCATATTTCTTACAAAAGACTGACACCTGGTCTCTACAAGAATAAGTACTGATACGGCTCAAGCAAAATGGAATGATTCACTTGGCCTTACCGAAAAGGCCAAGGTGAGAACAAAAGGGCGTTTTAATATTCACTATTTACATAGCACACTTCAGAAATCTGATTATATGTTTTTCATGAGAAACGCATGTGAGCGTAAAATAATAGTTATTGTTTGTTTGTTTGTCTGGTGTTTTTACGTTGCATGGAACCAGTGGTTATTCAGCAACGGGACCAACGGCTTGACGTGACTTCCGAACCACGTCGAGAGTGAACTTCTATCACCAGAAATACACATCTCTCACTCCTCAATGGAATGGCCGAGAATCGAACCCGCGACCACAGAGGTGGAACGCCAAAACCATACCAACTACGCCACCGAGGCGCTACAAAAAATAACAGTAACACGATGCAATGACTTACGGCATGAATACCCTTACCTACAATATTGCAAAATGATCTCTTATTTCTTGTATCAAGATCTATGCTCCACCTCACTTCTTAATATTTCGTAACTTAATGGAATAATCATATTGCTTGGGCTATGAATTATGTGGACACAACGTCTTCGATTATTCATCAGTTGGATCAGGATATCCCGGAGGAGGTCGAAAACATGACTACCGAAGCCCATGATCATTTCCTTGTGCGCTCTGAACCTTTTCCAATTCGAAACAGGAGTCAAACAGATCCTATTTGCTCTGCTTATTATAAGCGTTAAACCAATTACCGTCACTGTGATCTTGACCTTTCAACATTCGTCAAACTCTATGCAACTAATTAATTCTAAATCCTGGCTAAAACTCATTGATGTAAAAAAGATCCACGTCATAAACTAAGCAACCAATCACGAAGCATTTAAACCACTGAAATTCAATGTACTTCATATAAGCAGATATTTACTAGGTAAAATGATTATTATATATATATAATATATATATATATATATATATACATATATATATATATATATATATATATATATATATATATATATATATATATATATACATACAATATACTAATATATATATATATATATATATATATATATATATATATATATATATATGAATGAATGAGAAGATAAGAGAGTAACAAACGGAAAACTTTACAAAACAACAAATAACCAAGCTAAATTGCGCTTTCCCCAAACCTTCACCATCTGAAGGTCATCTGCCAAAGTTATACGAAGATTCGCTCACCCCTTCTTGAGATGTTTTCCTAAAACTCTAAACATTGATAACTGAACCTCTTACCAGCTTGTTATACGCATGGAATGACCAACGAGCTATTCAACTATCACTCTGCCATCATGTATTCGCATAATAGGCATCAATAGCTGTAACAGCAGTAAAAGCTGTAAGGATGATAAACCTAAAGGTGCGTCCACACGGTCGAACAATGTCCGACGGACTAACATTGTTACCAATTAACAATTGTTTGGTGGTCTTTGCCTTGCGAGCAGAGTAAAAGCAGAGGTATACCACCTCATCTGGTACCACCGTTTGTTGCCAGATCTACTTCCATCGTTTCAACGCTTATGACGTCATCCTGCTTCGCCTAAGATATGGTAACAATGTTTGCCCGTCGGACAGTGTTCGACCGTGTGGACGCACCTTTAGAAAGCAGAAGGTTAACAACTAGATACATCCCAAATTTCGCTTCCTTTGACAAAACTTTACACACAACTAAATGAGAATGAGCAGAAGTCGAATCAAACTCGAAGTAATAAAAGGTCTACCAACAAATAATCTTCGCTTTACTATTTATACTTATAGAAAGTAGGTTATCCGAAAAGCAGACTCCTTAAACAGGAAAGGTTATATCCACGAGCTCTCCAAGCGTCGTGCTGCAAGGATGAGGACTGCATTACGGTCTGTGTTCAGAGCCCTGATGATATTGCAATACCTATTATGAGACGGAGGTTCTCAAACGGGGAATCCCATTCTCTCTCTCCCTGAGCCTCTTCAAGTACGACCACTGAGGCCACTTTCGTGCCAGCGATAACACTTATTCATTTATGAAGGCCGGCGCAGAGTGGACTGCCATTGGCATCTTCCCCACCAAACCCAACCGACCGTTCTCGGTTTTAAGCAAAGGAAAAGGAAAATGAATACTACAGATATAGGAAGTTATTATTCGCCTTATGGAACGTGCACGAAAAAAATAAACCCTGGTTATCTTTAAGCACCTCAGTGGAAACTATGCCTTGAATTCTAGTAAGTGGTGGACGGTTTCAGAACGTTGAGAATATGTTTGTCTCGGTTTCCTCTTATTAAGAAAGACGGGGCCTGGTTGCTTCTGCTGGTGCTACTAAAACCCATTTAGGGAAGACAGGATCAATGCCAAGAAACGTGTGTCCCTTCCTCCTCCTCCTCTCCTCCTCCTCCTCCTCACCCACAACTGCTCAGCCACTCGGCCTTCTCCTCCTCCTCCTACTCTTCCTCCCCTGCGTATCCTTTTCTTTCTCGTGGTCAGTTTTCAGTTATAATCCCAGTTATTCCTGATAAACTTTATTCTCTGCCGGTCAAATTTTCGCTGTCCTTAATGGCATTTAAATGGATTTCGTTTTCGCTTCCTCCTCCTCCTCTCCGTCAGAGGTCTAAGTATTATTCACCATTTTCTACCAATCATCAGCTTTTCCTCTTCGGCATAGTGTTAACCTTTTAGACCCTTATCCTCCCTATTCCACCTTCTATATTTCCTACATTAATCTGATTCTCCTTCTTGGATTTTCTATTGATATTGCTAATTTTTCACATTATATTTTTCATCTCGAGTTTTTTTTTACTTCAATTCTTCAAATGAAAAGTGGATAAAATGACCAAGACGGAAAGAATAAGAAGCAAATGGACACAACGTATGACGGAAAATAACGTCAATTTATGACTGCGGCAAGTAAGAATCAAACGTGAAGCTTTTGAAAGACTACAATGGAAAAGCTTCAGACATAAAAGCAAAACTGCCGGATTATTTTGATACAGAAAATTAATACGGCAGCAGCCCCGAAAACGATGATGTCAAGTAATATATACAGCCCTGGGGATTGGAGAACCACACACACACACAGACACAAAGAGAGAGAGAGAGAGAGAGAGAGAGAGAGAGAGAGAAGAGAGAGAGAGAGAGAATCCCAAACGAGTTTGCTATCAAGACCAAAGACCTTCAACATCAACCCCAGGTCACAAAAGCAATTGCAGGCTCCGTTAGTTCTGCAAATAACACATCTACAACAAAATCTTGCTCCACTGTCCTAGACTAAAATATTCTAACTGGCTCACATTCCACACGCGCGTGCAAGCGCACTCAAAAGCATAATTGGGTGGTTCGTGCTTTTATGAGGATGACTGACTGATTTGATTTCCTAAATAAACTGTTGAGTCACACTAGAGAAAAATAAGAGAAAATAAGACGGCGCACAGGCGGTATATATCAAAAGGGAATAACGCATGAAGCTCACAAGCTTTATTCATTTATTCTAAAGGAAAATATAATGACTATGAATAAATATGCCACAAAGGAGCAGGTTTTCCCCAAGACGAAGTTAAAGCCAATAACAACAACTCGCAACGCTAGACGCGTCAACCGATAAAAAAAAAAACATATGAGGCTCGGATGATTCAGAAAAATAGTCATAAAAAGCAAAATTGATGTAGTTATAGTTAGTTAGTATTTCGGTCAATTTGATGTTAAGCAGATAGAGGAGTTCCTCCTTTCACAAACTCTGTCGGGCCACCCCTGGTTACTGTCCTTTCCTTCGCGATAGGATTTTGATGTTCATTTTTTTTCTTTGTATCTGCCAAGCCAACATGATATAAACAAAGGCTTCGGGTTCCCCATCCCAAAGGTCCTTGCTTGTTTGTTTGTATGTTGTTTTGGCGTTGCATGGAACCAGTGGTTATTCATCAACGGGACCAACGGCTTTACGTGACTTCCGAACCGCGTCGAGAGTGAGGAACTTCTATCACCAGAAATGCATATCTCTAAACACCTCAATGGAATGGCCGAGAATCGAACTTGCGGCCACCGAAGTGGCAGGTCAAGACTATACCGATCACGCCACAGAGGCGCTCCAACGGTCCTTGCGTTAATTTCTATAGCATTCCGGGTTTCCTACTTGCAAACCGAAAAATCCAGTCATACTAAAAGAAAATGTCACACTCGGTAACATGAGCTTTATAGTGCAGAGCCAACCGCACCCTGATTCCTGATTAGACGAGTGGCACACTCGTATAATCAAACTGTCATCATACGTTTAGCTACATATAATACACTCACATTTTTTGACAACCTTATCACAAATTATTTTGCTCAAGAAAAACCTTCGTTTCCAAATGCGATACATGACTTGACCGCATTATTCAAGCACACCGGTCAAAATTGCTTTATAGTAAATGGTAGCAAATCTTTCGAAATGGAAAACCGACAACATTCGCTTTCTTCCGAAGAATCGTACTCGATCAGCAAACCTCAAATCAAGGGGGGGGGGGGGGGGGGGTGGGGGGGGGGGGGGGGGGGGGGGGGGGGGGGGGGGGGGGGGGGGGGGGGGTGGGGGGGGGGGGGGGAGTCAGCCATTTCCGTTTGTGGGGGGAGGCCTAGGAAAAATGGAACATTTTCTAATAGTATTCGTTATTCTCTTAGCATGAGTGAGGAACTATTATCAGACTTTTATGAAAAATGCAAAAGCTTCGCCTTATGACGTGAGTTTCCTATAGTCCTCTAGATGGACTCGTTCGGACCCTAATAGTGTTCGGATTCATAATGCTTGTGAAGCCGCATTTTCCACGCTCGTTACTCTCGAGCCCAATACAGAACAGGCTAAATGAAGAAAGGGACTTACGCTATGCACTCTCTAGCATTTAACCATGCATTCTAGATCTAGTAGCAAAGAAGCAGTGTCGAGTATCGAGCTCGTTTGTTTGTATGGTGTTTTTACGTTGCATGGAACCAGTGGTTATTCAGCAACGGGACCAACGGCTTTACGTGACTTCCGAACCGCGTCGAGAGTGAACTCCTATCACCGAAATACACATCTCTTACTCCTCAATGGAATGGTCGAGAATCGAACTCGCGGCCAGCGAGGTGGCACGCCAACACCATACCGACCACACCACTGATGCGCTAAGAGTATCTCAGTAATGCATTGCCAAAAGAAAACAAAAACATTCTCTTTCTCTTGTTTTTCTTATTTTCCTAAAGGAAAAAAAACACTCTCTTTTTTTACTTTCCCAAAAGAATAAAAAACATTCTCTTTCACTTGTTTTTTCTTATTTTCCCAAAAGAAAAAAAAAACATTCTCTTTCTCATGTTTTTCTTATTTTCCCAAAAGAAAAAAAAAGAAAAAAGAAAAAAAATATTCTCTTTCTCTTTGTTTTCCTTATTTTTCCTAGAAGAATAAAAACAGACATTCTTTTTTTTTTTTTTTACTCTCATTAAACCTGGGAGGAATTTTATTCATAGCTGAGAGGGGGGGATGGGAGGAGGGGGGAATATGGGGCGGTGGGTGGGGGATAGGGGGGGGTGGGAGGGGAGGATCATCTACTATAGGAGGCGTGATCATAAAAAGGTTGAGAACCAATGTTTAAATCTAAGAGGTTGACACAAACTTTTTCTGTCGTCAAAAGGGAAAATCCTTCCGCATGTCCTACAGACCTCACTTACTCGATCAGTGTGAGACAGTAGTCTGCCCCCATTAAAGTTTGCCCTTTACGCGCATTTTTCATACTTCTTACAGCAACTTCATGCCCTGTATGAACTGGTAATTCTTTATTCTTCATATAATAATAATAAGTAATAATAATAAATAATTAATAATAATAATAATCTAATAATAATACCACACACATGGCTAATAGAATGCCTGAAAATATATGGGGCAGAGGAAAATACCATCAGCTTCCTCAAAAATACAATGCGCAAACTGGAATACAATACTTACAAGCTCTGGAATAAGACTAGCAGAGGTTAATATCAGGAGAGGGATCTTCCAGGGCGACTCACTGTCCCCACTACTCTTCGTAGTAGCCATGATTTCCCATGACAAAAGTACTACAGAAGATGGATGCCGGGTACCAACTCAAGAAAAGAGGCAACAAAATCAACCATCTGATGTTCATGGACGACATACAAGCTGTATGGTAAGAGCATCAAGGAAATAGATACCCTAATCCAGACTGTAAGGATTGTATCTGGGGACATCAGAATGGAGTTTGGAATAGAAAAATGCGCCTTAGTCAACATACAAAAAAGGCAAGTAACGAGAACTGAAGGGATAAAGCTACCAGATGGAGCAACATCAAACACATAGATGAGACAGGATACAAATACCTGGGAATAATGGAAGGAGGAGATATAAAACACCAAGAGATGAAGGACACGATCAGGAAAGAATATATGCAGGGGACTCAAGGCGATACTCAAGTCAAAACTCAACGCCGGAAAAGGATATGATAAAGCCATAAACACATGGGCAGTGCCAGTAATCAAGATACAGCGCAGGAATAGTGGAATGGACGAAGGCAGAACTCCGCAGCATAGATCAGAAAACCAGGAAACAAATGGACAATACACAAAGCACTACACCCAAGAGCAAATACGGACAGACTATACATAACACGAAAGGAAGGAGGGAGAGGACTACTAAGTATAGAGGACTGCGTCAACATTGAAAACAGAGCACTGGTGGGGCAATATCTGAAAACCAGTGAAGACGAGTGGCTCAAAGAGTGCATGGGAAGGAAGAAGGACTAATAAAAGTAGAGAGACCCAGAAATATACAGAGACAGGAGAAAGACAGAAAGAACAAAGAGGACTGGCACAACAAACCAATGCACGGACAATACATGAGACAGACTAAAGAACTAGCCAGCGATGACAATTGGCAATGGCTACAGAGGGGAGAGCTAAAGAAGGAAACTGAAGGAATGATAACAGCGGCACAAGATCAGGCCCTAAGAACCAGATATGTTCAAAGTACGATAGACGGAAATAACATCTCTCCCATATGTAGGAAGTGCAATACGAAAAAATGAAACCATAAACCACATAGCAAGTGAATGCCCGGCACTTGCACAGAACCAGTACAAAAGAGGCATGATTCATGGCAAAAGCCCTCCACTGGAGCCGTGCAAGAAACATCAGCTACCTTGCAGTAATAAGTGGTACGAGCACCAACCTGAGGGAGTGATAGAAAAACGATCAGGCAAAGATCCTCTGGGACTATGGTATCAGAACGGATAGGGTGATACGTGCAAATAGACCAGACGTGACGTTGATTGACAAAGTCAAGAAGAAAGTATCACTCATTGATGTCGCAATACCATGGGACACCAGAGTTGAAGAGAAAGAGAGGGAAAAAATGGATAAGTATCAAGATCTGAAAATAGAAATTAAGAAGGATATGGGATATGCCAGTGGAAATCGTACCCATAATCATAGGAGCACTAGGCACGATCCCAAGATCCTGAAAAGGAATCTAGAAAAACTAGAGGCTGAAGTTAGCTCCAGGTCTCATGCAGAAGAGTGTTGATCCTAGAAACGGCACACATAGTAAGAAAAGTGATGGACTCCTAAGGAGGCAGGATGCAACCCGGAACCCACACTATAAATACCACCAGTCGAATTGGAGGACTGTGATAGAGCAATAATAATAATAATAATAATAATAATAATAATAATAATAATAATAATAGGCTGAAGTAGCTCCAGGACTCATGCAGAAGTGTGATCCTAGAAACGGCTCACATAGTAAGAAAAGTGATGGATGCAACCCGGAACCCCACACTATAAATACCACCCAGTCGAATTGGAGGACTGTGATAGAGCAAAAAAATATAAAAAATAAAAAAATATATCTTTAATTATACAGATTATATGCACAATATTTTTTGTATCACGGTTAGTTATTGATTGGTATTAGTTTTCTTTCCGAATGAATGTAATTTTTTGTGTTAAGTAAATCTTGCGATAGCAGCCAAGTTTCATTAACCTAGTTCACCACACAGTGTGGTGTAGAGGTTAAGGTCAACAAGAAATAAATTTCTTGAGATATTCAATAAAAATAACTTTATCCACCTTAACCGAATCAAATCAAATTCCATCAGAAAGGCATTGCATCTTTGAAATAAATAAATAAGTATTTTCAACGTTATTCCCTTGTTCTTCTGAGCCAAGTGAACTGTTACACTTTTGTGAAATTCACATTTCCTTGATTTAGCAAAGCGCCTCCTATAATATTACATATCCCACATTAATCAAAGTAACTGAAGTTTGCTTTCATGCAGACTTCTTCCGATTTCAGTTAACTACAAATTTGATATCTGAATGTTTCTTCAACAAATCAATAGAAAAAACTCTAAAACTATATATAATTAAAATATACTTTCTCTCTCTCTCTCTCTCTCTCTCTCTCTCTCTCTCTCTCTCTCTCTCTCGATGAGTGTGGAGGGGATGTATGAAGAGGCGTGGAAGAGGCCTAGGTAGGTGACAGGTGACGCATGTTCTCGGCGCAAAGGATCTTACGTAAACTATTGATCCCCTCTCCCCCCCCAAAACACCCCCAATAGTCTTCTCACTGTCACGGCTAACTTATAACAGCAACTGCTTCTAAATGATATTGTGTAGCGAGGGAGAAAAGAAAAAAAAATTCTGATTACGAATTTATAAGACCGAGAGCAAGAACGCAAGAAATGAAAATAATCCGTCAATGTGATCAACTCACCAACAACTTCAACTTTGTATCTAAAACATAGCAGCATTCTGAAAAATGCTTCCTTCGACATTATGATGCTAGAATGTACAAAACATTGCACAAGTAAACGAGACAGACCTGAGCGCTATCCGGTAATGGATGCACACAACATTTTAAACTTTTATAATAGCATTAGGATCCGTCAATACGTCAGATAATGTACTCGAACATCAAGAGTGATCCGTATTTCATCTCCTAATGCATCGACTAGACCATATGATCTGCCACTGACGAACAAACATCGGACAATATCAAAAGCATTATTCACTCCATTAAAATGTCTAAAAAAAATACATGTTTAAGAAGAACCTGTTGAGAGGAATAGGGCAGAACCTAAGATGAGAGGTGAGGAGTAACAAGAATGAATCAAATCGTAGGTAAATTACAATAATTTGACCCCTTAGAATATCTGAAAAAACTAAAACAATCATTTGACCCCTTAGAATATCTGAAAAAAACTAAAATAATAATTTGACCCCTTAGAATATCTGAAAAAGATGAAATCAATAATTTGACCCCTTAGAATATCTGAAAAAGACTAAAACAATAATTTGACCCCTTAGAATATCTGAAAAAACTAAAATAATTTGATCCCTTAGAATATCTGAAAAAACTAAAACAATAATTTGACCCCTTAGAATATCTGAAAAAAAAACTAAAACAATAATTTGACCCCTTAGAATATCTGAAAAAAAAACTAAAACAATAATTTGACTCCTTAGAATATCTGCAAAAACTAAAACAATAATTTTGGCCCCCTTAAATAATCTGAAAAAAACAAAACAATAAATTTGTTTGAAATATCTGAAAAAAACTAAAACATAATTTGACCCTTAGAATATCTGAAAAAAACTAAAACATAATTTGACCCTTAGAATATCTTGAAAAAGAACTAAACAATAGAATTTGAGATCCCTCAGAGTATCTGAAAAAAACTAAAACAATAATTTGACCCCTTAGAATATCTGAAAAAGACTAAAACAATAATTTGACCCCTTAGAATATCTGAAAAAGACTAAAACAATAATTTGACCCCTTAGAATATCTGAAAAAATTAAAACAATAATTTGACCCCTTAGAATATCTGAAAAAACTAAAACAATCATTTGACCCCTTAGAATATCTGAAAAAAAAACTAAAACAATTTCCCCATCGAATATTTTATGAAAAAAAAAACTAAACATAATTTGACCCCTAGATGTCTGAAAAAACTAAAACAGTAATTTGACCCCTTAGAATATCTGAAAAAAACTAAAGGTATACATATCACACAATCTGCGTAGCAGTAAATGCTGATCAAGAATAACTTAATTAAACCAGTAAATGAACTGGTTATCATTACCCAATTAGGCCGAAACTTGTTTGCAAAATCATCAACATGCATTTCTAAAGCAATCAGTACACAAGTAGATGTATGCACCAGCCAGTCCTGCCCAATCAGAATTGCAAACACCTCATGAATGGGATTAACCTGAGACACTCTTAAATCCTAAAGCTGAAGCCTTCAAATCATTAACTACTCAGTCAATCTATCAGAAGCCGAGGCATAAAGCAAATACATCGTTCAGAAATACAATGTGCAATAAATCTGCATATCGAATCCGCTGCTTGTGACGAGTACTAATGAAATAAGGCATTATTTTCCCCAAGTGTAAGAAATAAAAAAAAAAGGCAGCTAATTTTCTAAACTCTGTTTTTTTCCATCTGTCCATCCGCCTGTGGTGTTTTTGTATGGTAACACTGCGTCCCGGGCTTTAGATAGTTACATTCTGCTTACATTCAACGATTATAATAATATCCTATTTTGAATATTAACGGTGTAATTCGCATACAGTAAATCATTAAAACACTTTTCAGTTGCAAATGTACACCCAGATATCCTTTTATTTACCTAAAACTGACACATAGCGGAACTATCTATAGCCCGGGACGCAGTGTTACCATACAAAAACACCACAGGCGGATGGACAGATGAAAAAAAAAAAAACAGAGTATAGTCAAGAGGGGGAATTTTGGATGAACCAGTGGAAAAGCTTGCTGCATCTCAACTTCGTGAAGTCCTTCCCTTCAGTCTTCAGTTTTAAATTCTTTGCGCACTTAATCTTTCCGAGAAATTTTGTCAAACTTTTGAAAGCAGAGGAAAACCGAAAGAGCTTCCGGGTGTAGTATTTTGGAAAGGAAACATTGCCCATCTTCAGATTCAACGGCAGTTGTCATTGTCAAGCATTAACATGGAAATGTTCAAGGTCAATATATTTTCCAATTGTCAAAATTGTAAAAAGCCAAAATATTGTCTACAATGAGCATCAGAAGGAGAAACTGGTTATTCCGGGATCCAAGTAAAATGTGGTCACTCAAAGTCTGTCCGATTAAAACGATGCTCGTTTCCATTTCATGAACCAAGTATTTCCGAGTGCTTCATACAAACAAGTGTGATTCAGAATAACTGAATCTATATATCCCTTTCAAACCCGAGAGCCATCTGGCGATCTCCGGTTAATGTAAACCAATTTTTTCAGTGTGTTGACCTTCCAATAGACTGAGAATAATTACAAAATTGTCATTGCTGTCTCCATTTACATGAACTGATTAGACAGTATGCTGTCTTTCAGGACTCCTCCTGGCGAGTTTTCCTAATTTTGTACCTTTTTTGCATATTGCAATGTTTTTAATACCAAACTAATGATTTGGAGATGAAGATTCTTCTTTTAGAAGGTAAATTAAACCATCAGTAGAGTTTCACTAGGGCTTATCTTATTATACCATTACAAAGTTAAGGAAAAATTTACCATATTCAATATTACTGAGTTTAGAAAAATACCAAACACAATACTGAGTATTGAAAAATGGCAAATACAATACTGGGTATAGAAAAATTAGCAAATACAATACTGAGTACAGAAAAAAACAAAAAAAAAAAAAAAAAATAGCAAATTAAAATGCATCAGTACAGAAAAAAAAATTCAACGCAGTCTTATATAAACTGAATAAATTGACAACTATTCTATTTAAATGAGACATTTGGAAAAGGCATGAGTAATGTACTTTTACCTCATGTTGAAAAGAATTTTTCCTCAATTTGGAATTTTAAGTTGAATGAAATTCAAAGAAATAATTCCATGTAGATGTAAGACAAAGTTAGTATGAATTCTGAAAATCAAGGAAAAATGTACTCCACTTAATATTACTGAGTATAGAAAAAATAGCAAATACATTGCTGAGATTAGAAAAATAGAATAAAACAATACTGAGCATAGGAAAAATAGCAAACATAATATTGATAATTGAACATCATTCCTGTTAAATGAGGAATTTGAAAAAGGCTTGAATAATATACTTCATGTTGAAAAGAATTTTTCGTATGTTAGGAGTTTTAAGGAGAATGAAATTCAAAGAAGCAATTCCTTGTGGATGTAAAACAAAGATAAACTTTACAGTATGAGCATACTGTTCTGGACTTGCCTTTGCAGCCTTCCTTTCTACATTTTCGGAAATCGTCACTGACAATAAGAGGCAAGTGTTTTGCGACCTGTTGTCTCTCTTTTTCACCAGGCAAAGGACTTTAAATTTTCCTCTTTGGTCTTAGGGGCTGGATCTCCAAGTTCTTCATCAGAATCTGTGCTGCCCAATCGTCTTCCATCTCTATCAGATAACTCTCCTCTCATAAGCTGATTAGCCAACTGTAGTTTAAAATCCAAGTATGGCATGTATTTGTTTTCTCCGCAGTCTGCCCTATATTCCAGCCAGCTATTAGCAGTTGTCACATCCATCATGTGAAGTCCCGTTCTAACAGTCCACTTCTTAGTTCTAGAGCTACTTCTGTAATAACTTACGACTTGATCGTGTATGTCCACTCCTCCCATTGCTTTATTATACTCTCTAACTACACATGGTCTTTTCACTTGTATGTGTTCATTTTTTGCCTTTGACCACCGAAGGCAGACATCCTCTTCCTTAATTCCAAACTCGTTTGAAGCCAGGTATATTACTTTCTTATCATACCATGCTGTTAATGCAACTTTCCTGTCATACCTAACTTGTGAATCTGATGCTCCTCTTCCCTCTCTTTTCAATGTTGCTTCAGATTTCAAATTTGCCTCTTTAGGTAGCATATTTTTCTTTAAAGTTCCTGTGCCCCTCAGACATCTATCATACAAGTCTCCCAAAAGTTGAGGAGAAAGTAAAAATACCTATCAAAGAATAAACTTGATCCAGGTTCCACACTAGGAAGAAATCGGAACACAACTGCCTCTCCCAATGTTACTGGCCTCTTTCCCCTGAAAAATTTCAAAATCATAAACAAGTCCTTTAGTTGATGCTAACACAAACATCTTCAATCCATCAGGATTTGGTTTCCCTGGAACATGTTGCTTTATGTTCAGTCTTCCTCGAAAAGGAATGATACTCTCATCAATACTCAGTTTTTTCTCTCTTGGGAGCTCATTGCATCTCTTTCTAATTTCTTCAAGGAGAGGTCTCACCTTCCATACTCGATCTAAACTTCTCTGTGCTGCAGAAATTTTATTATCATCAACAAATTTGAGAGCAGACCTTAATTTAAAGAATCTATCTCTGGGCATAGCATCAGCAATAAATGGTAGGCGTGTCATACCTTGCCAATACATTCTAATCCTTGGCATCTTTAATACTGACATGGCAAAATTCATACCTATGAACACTGCAATTTCCTCTCCACTGGTTCCCAAGGATGACCCTGTGGCTTCAGTAGCTTTCATATTGGTACATAAAGCAATGTGTTCTATGAAGTCCATGTTCATATAACTCCTGAAGTAGTCGATTGGTCTAAAAGATCTGCCATCACCATTCTTCTCTGGTTCATCACTGATGAAAGTGTCTCGAAAATCTATGTCCCTCAAATAAAAGGAACGCCTTCCCTGGGAATTAGACGAGGTTACATTAGGAACCTGCACAGTTGCATTTTCATCTTCATCTTCAGAAGACGAATCATCACTCGAGGATAAAATGTTTCCTCTGGAAGATACTGCCTCAGGTACCCAGTCATCATCGTCATCATCAGCACTGCTTATGTCACTGGAGTCTAACCTTTCCAATATCGCTTGGTAGGTTTGGGCATTACCTGCGAATAGTGAACAGTATTAAGCCAAACCATATCGAAACAGTAAAATGTGATGAAATATCATGTCAACATGCAATAAGACTTGAATATTCATGGATGCAAGGTGTAAATTATCAAAATAACTAAATATAGGTGATGTATTTAAATATATGAAAGATATAAGAGCGATTCCAGAAAATTTAACCGTTATAGGAGCTATGCAGATAGTCAGGCAATAATATAATAATAATAATATGACAATGTGATGACATAATTGTACTGGTGCCGTCTCTTTAATAAAGTTTGTCCTTTTAAATGTTTGGGCGTCTCTTTAAATTTTGTACTTTAACATACCTTCCTTTTAAATGTTAACTTGACTTTTTTTTTAATAAACCTTTTGTTTTGTCATTGTTATTAATTTATTAGTATTATTATCATCAGCTTAATCTTTATTATCATTATCATTGTTATTATTGCAAGTATTACTGAAAAAATATTCGAATACTAAATGAAGACAGCTAGTGCAGACAGAGTGCCTGAAGGATCTATTATAGTGCCTTCACTTGACTTCATTTCCCACTAGTTTGAAATAAGTCACTCGAATATGAATGAATCTGATACTGTGCCTTTACCAGTCAGTAACTAAACCATACATGGTATATTAATCATGTACACAAGCAAACTATGTGTAATACTACATAAAACGTAGTTTGTTTACACTTTTTTTTTTGCCCTGAAGTCCTGAAGGCAGTATAATGTTTCAAAAAAAGCGTCACCACGGTAGGCAAGTTTCTTTTCATGGATTGTAGGCCAAACCTACTAAGTCATGCATTAAATTTATTCAAATTTCATGGGAAATTGATCAAAGTTAGCTATCTCATTATCAGATAAAAATATTTCCATGTACTTACGATTATCTGAGCGTAGGCGTCGCCTATGGGCTCTTCCGGTGTTGTCACCGTCCGCCATCTTTGCCATAAGTAGCCAGGGATCATGGTGATGATGTCACAGTCTCTCCAAGTTGTATAGAGTCGACGGGTTACCAGAAACCGCGAAAATTTAAATTGGTTTCCCTTGGATGGCGCTTCAAAGTAGAGACAGTATACTGGTTCTTGGGTTTGAAAGGGATATATATTTAATATTAATATAATAATATATAAATATATATATATATATATATATCATATAAAATAAATAAATTTAACTTTAGTTTTAAAAAACATAGAATGCGTCGTAATGTATACATACCATACATACACACACACGCACGCGCGCACACACACACACACACACACACACACACACACACACACACACATATATATATATAAACTCGGTTAAAAAATATATGCATTTACTGTATACATCAATATATATATATATATATATATATATATATATAATATTATATAAAATAATATATACACATGTGATGTATGTATACAGTACTATGCATATATATGTTTTAACGTACACAGCCAAAGTTTCTTGCTAGTTTCAATGTACTTTCAAAATCTACTGATCCACACCACAAAACAAATTACACATTACGATACCCTTAAACAATGCAAAGGCAATAAAATCATCCCACACACGGTATTACGACGAGGAAGTAATTGGATTACTTCGTCCCAAGGGACCTTACGCTTATCATCTACTAAGGTCATTTTCCAAGTGCAACAGTGCGTCATAATCCACTAGAAACAACTACAATGCTCAGTTTTGGGAGTCTTCCTACAGTCAATCTTTCCGAAGGCAGAATATCTCTTCTTACTAAAAACTGGATCACATAATCATTCGAGTTTTTATTCATTAGCGTATTAAGTTACCTACTTCATACGTTAATGATATATGTGTGTGTGTGTGTGTGTGTTTAATGACTGGTAAAAATTTTCAGTTACAACAGAATTCCATCCAAAAAAAAGGAGCCCATAAAAACGCCAAATTATAGCAAGTGCGTAATATATTTCAGAGACTGTGTTGAAACATAGTACTTACTTTCTATATCTTGGCGTTTTTATGGACTCCTTTTATTAGGCGAGTTACACACACACACACATACACATACGCACACGCACACACGCACACACACATATATATTATATATTATATATATAATATATATATCTATATATATATATGATATATAATATATAATATATATGTGTGTGTGCGTCTTTATATATATATATATATTATATATATATATATACTAATATATATATATATATATATAAATATATATATATATATATATAGAGAGAGAGAGAGAGAGAGAGAGAGATAGAGAGAGAGAGAGAGAGAGAGAGATACAAGCAATTTGGCAAGGGAAATGAGGGGGCGTTACCTTTAAAAGGAAAAACAATGCAATTGTCACCGGCACATTAAAATTACTGCTAGATCGTAGATAACTCAAATAAACAGAAAACTTCAACATCAGCCGCTTAATACACCCACGGTCTAGGTGTATGTATAGGATATATATATATATATATATATATATATATATATATATATATTAGATATTATATAAGATTATATATAGATAATTATTTATATATATATATATATATATTTATATCTAGACCGTGAATACGCCTACCCAGAAGGTTCTGTGAGCATGACTGATATTCTTCCCCTGCACACTGCGCGGGTCACCTCCATCTTACGTGTTTTGTCGGCCTTCCTTTGAAGTTACTCTTCTACAGAATCTACTCGGCGTTTTTTAAATCCTACTCTACTCGTCCCTCCTCACAATTCTGAACTAGATATACTTCAACAGACTATAATCCAATTTCTCCAAAATGTCCAAACCCTCCCAAAAGACACTTATGTTTATATTTTACCCATTTTATGTACTTCCACGCTTCTCGGCATTTCAATTCTTCGTATCTGTACAAACACGCCATCACATCATCTTCAGATTTTCCTTTCATTTGCGCTCTTCCAAATATTATGTCTATGAAAAAGGCCTTTCAAACATTTCTCATAACTGACCTTAAGACATTCTTAATCAAAATTGCGCCGTATATCTATCCTCACATACTACAGCTTTTACCATTGTACGTTGGAATAATCATTCCTGCCACCCATTCCTTTGTGACCTATCCTGCAACCAGACGTGTCTTACAAAATCTGGTCTCACTTGTAATCCCATCAACAAGTTGTCTTATCGTTCTTGTCGTTCTTCATCCTCTTAGGCGCCCACCTTGTGTCATAAGCATTTTCTTCCACGACTTTCTTAATTAAGCCTTCCCATTATTCCACAACCACGTACACTAACCCTTTCCATTTCTGAAGTTCCTTAGTCTGGCCTCTCTTCGTTTTCCCATATTCAGCATATCATCCAAATAATCCTGTGATTTAGGAATTCGCTAATTTTAAGCAGCATTTCTCCATTTGCACAGTTTCCTTCTGAGACTCATTTCTCTTCACCTCTCCCTCTCTACATTAATTCCTTCTAGAGCAGTGGTTCCCAACCATTTTTTGGCCATGCCCAACCTAATCACCTCTTAAAATCCTGATGCCCCCTGTGGTGATTTATAATCCTTATATATATTCACGTGAGGAAGCCTTAAAAGCCAATCACTTGGTTTAAATACTCTCGCATTGCCTATCTTCGAAATCAAATTACCACGACGTTGGGAACCACTGTTGTCGAGCAACTACTATTGCGTCAAGTTCTTCGCAACATTCTTCTTCTCTTTTATTATTAATGGAAACGGGTTTAATGTTAAAATCACCCACTTTTAATGCCTGACAAAAAAAGTAATAATTTTTGTTACAGATGCAAATTTTTCATAAGAATTTACATTCTTAACAAGTTCCTATCAAATACTTTTAGTTTAAGATGAACGCAAAAAGTATTACTCCATTTACGTTTTGGATATTCGCTATTTAATCAGTGACCCAACTGCATTTCACGTCCGTAAGTTTCACTTTTTTCCTACAAGGTGGTCTGGTTTTTGAGAAAAATTCCTGGGAGGAACGAAAAACTCGGCTACCTGAAGAAACTCCGCTACCTGAAGTGCATGAGCCGTAACAGGACGAGACAAGCCAAGGTCTAAAGAATATTCTTTAGACCTTGAAACAAGCATTGGTAGTTAGGATGAACAAAGGGAACATATCGAAAACGCCTCTCGCTTTTCAGGAGTAGACTTAGTCATTTAAACTAAGTGAGAGAGCCCAAGAATTTAAGCAAATACAAACAACGAATTGGATGTGTGAGTAAACTGGAGCAAGTCGTAAGACTCCCAATCAGGAATGTTTTCGAGATTCGCTGTTGAAGAAATTCTTGATAAACTTCATTCACAGGACAGGTAGGAAGTGAAAGAAGAAATTAGGAATGGTGATCTAGGGACAGGAGCACAAGTAAACAGTAGTAGTAGCCCGTAAGCGCTTATTGACACACACAAGAAATGCGGTAACAGAATTCTAGGGAACATTATACGAAAAAAGTGAAAGCGAGTAAACCTACGCAGGCAGCTACAGATACAGATCAGCTGCAGTACATGAACACTGAAAAATCTATGACATACGGGAGCACACCAACAGCAAAGTTGTCAACGAAAGGATATTCCTAGCTCCTCAGAGAGGATAGTCAAATGTCACTGTATTAGACTAACAGCAAATAAGATAAGACAGGAAGGAGCAACTCTGTTTTTTCTTAACAAAACCTTATACATAATCCTAAACACGACTTTAATGAAAGGCTAAAGAAAAAGCAACAATATAATAACCGTTGTTCTTTAAGGTCCAAATAATATGCTGATGGTAGTAGTAGTAAAACTTTATGGTAGTAGTAGTAAAACTCTATATATAAAACTGCAAAAGCTTTCGAACCCTTTCCTGATTCGACTGAAGATGAACCCAAGGAAGGATTCGAAAGATTTTATAAAGTTTTGTGAAGTTTTAATACTGCTACCATCAGTAGCCTATATTATTGTGGCCCTTAAAGAACATGACTTGTCCCCTCGTAATTGAGATTTCTACCCAATACTAACCATTCTTAAACCAGAATATGTCATGAAAAGCTTTCAGAAAATATCAAGGAGTTCTTCCAAGCCACAAATAACTGTAAAACAAGAGAAAAAACAAACTTCAAAAGATTAACAAAAACATTAACACTAACATCCACAGGATTTCCTCTGCCCTTTGAACAAAACGAGTTTCCTGCTAAACATGCCACAAGAGTTACAATGATGCAACTTCCTGTTAATACGAATGCTCTATTCGACACAGAAGGATTTTAATTAAACATCATTTGTACAATCAACAAACCAGCATTTAATATTAAGAGCAACCTTGGTTTGACTCAGGAAAACGAAATCTCTTAAGTTACTACGAATTGGAAACATACCTAAGTGGCCTTTGGTCATGCCACGACACCACACTTGCAGTACCAAAATAATGGATACAGGCATGACACCATTAACTAAAAGACTACAGGATGTTACTGATATCTGCATAGTGTGTGTGTGTGTGTGTGTGTGTGTGTGTGTGTGTGTGTGTGTGTGTGTGTGTGTACATACTACACAAACATATATAAGCTGATGCGTAGTGTGGTGAATGGGGAAACTCGTGCAAAATGACCCAGCTATCTTGAATCTAGTTTCTCCAGCCTATCAATGTTCTACGTCGACTGAACAGAGCTATAACATGAAAATCCAATAACGGGAGCCCATTTCTATTCCAGCAAGTGAAATTCCTTTTTACCATCGACTGAATAGTCTACACACAATGCCATAAGTCTGTTACATTCGTCAATAAAATCTAGGTGGACGTACTTACTCCCCAAGGACGTGGCATTATCCATGGTAGTTAGTATTCAACATAAGTAAATCCATCCTAGCTATTCATTTTAATTTATAACAGCAGAGATTGCAGCCCTCGATTGTAATCTACATAAAACCAAAAACCAATCTCCATAAAAAGTGAATGCACAAAAGGACTTGAATTTCGTACTTCTTTTTCATCATAACAGTCATATGAAAATATTAAAAAAATAAAAGATGGCTAGTATCTATAAGGCCGGAGGAGCACCATTCGCAGCGGAAATGTCCCTTAATAAAAAAACAATCAAAATATGCATTCGATTCCTTTGCAACGTCTTTTCTATGATAATCGTTAAGCAAGTTACGATTAAACATCAACCACACACAGACAAAAAAAAAAGAATGACAAGAACTACATGAACACCGGCCATAAAACTAATTCCACCCAAATCTCCCCTTTTTGTTGTTGTTGTTGTTGTTTTGTTTATGGCTGGAGAAGGATCGACTTGACAAGGCAACTTGGCAAGAGAAAGAGCGTTCCGTGAACACAGGTCCCTTATCTGGAGGCCTCCATAAAATGGAGACGGAGAACCTCCTTCGGGCCAGACACCTGCACAGGAACTTGGTATAGATGACATCTTTTACACTGGGGGGTCAAGACACTTGACAAAAGATACTGACTTGTATTTCTCATGGAGGGAACTTGCATTCTGCTCGAAAACAGCGGCCAAAAAATCGGTTCTGATGTGAAATAAATATGTTCACAACATTTCCCTGTTATTTCTGGCTAGGACAGAATTGATATCTTCAAAGAAATTTAGTATATATTTGATTTTTTTTACTAAAACTCCCAAGGTATTTATGAACCAATTACTATATAATATTATAGAGACTGATTTCTAAGGAATCTGATCCTCATCAGGAACCGCCAAACAATCGCTTAAGTCAAATTTTTACTCTATTGAGACGTTCGGCTTTAAAATACCAAGCCATTTTCGACCTAAAATACAAGCAACATTTTATATATTAGTCAACTACAAATCAAGGAAAGGTCACTTTCCAGAATAAGTATTTATAAACTACGTGACATTAAAGTAAAACCACTCCTCAGAAAAGGAAACATACTAACACTAAACTAATACAATTCTGTGAATGACAATAGTCGATACAAATAAGAAAAGCAAACTCGAGACGAGAGAAATAAAAGACATCACATAAAACACAGGACTAGGAGACATTATAAAAACCAATCATGAAAAACGAAAAACCAGACAAGAACAGAAAAACTACACAATACATAAATTATCCTAATGACTGGAAACAGAGAATGTAGCAAAATCAGTAGATATGGCTAACGGAGAGGAAGACTAACGGAGAGGAAGACTATCTTAGTCGAGTTGTGGCTTAAGTTTGTGATATATATATATATATATATATATATATAATATATATATATATATAATATATATATATATATAGGTTCTAAAATCCTTATATCATACAATCTTTAACAAGAATCTACAATTTCGAAATCCCTAAACAGTTCAGTGGTTAAGACATTCAGCTAACTAATGTATTTATGATCCAAGGTTCAATGAAAGAGTCAACTGAAACTCGTTCCGCCAACAATCCCATATGACTCTGTTGACTAAGCAATGAATTATGACCTTGTAAGTTAACAGACTGTGAAATCTCCGCTAGAGCAACCAGTGTGAATTTGCACAAGGCTGAAAAGCGTGACATGCATATATATATATGTGTGTGTGTGTGTGTGTGTGTGTGTGTGTGTGTGTGTGTGTGTGTGTGTGTCTGCAGAAGGCTGAAAAGCATAACAACAATTAAAAAATTCATGTAAACAAACATTATATATATATATATAATATATATATATATATATATATATATATATATATATATATATATATATATATATTTATATAATATATAATATATAAGGCCCATCAAAAACACGGATTTATGACTACGGAGCTTTTTATACTTGAGATGTATCCTGTTTTAACAAAATTTATTTACACATATCCATATATATATATATATATATATATATATATATATATATATATATATATACTAATATATGAATATGTGTATAATAAATTGTGTATGTATATGTGTGTGTGTATATATATATATATATATATATATATATATATATATATATATATATATAAGAGGGAGAATGAAGATACACAGGGGAGGAAAACTGGTTGCCATAGGTAAAAGGTTTTTCAGTGTTTTGATAAAAAATGTTTAATCATGTGGAAAGAATGAGTGAATACACGCTGGCAAGAGTAAAAAAAAAAATTCGGGAGTGTTAGAAGGGAGAATGACAGGAAGAACTGGAAAGTGAACCTTCATTAGATAAAGGGTTCACCCACTAGTCGAAATAATGTGACAATGACCGTTGCTACGTCTTTTTGCTGGTACCTTTCCAGAGGAGGCGCGAGCCCTAGAGAAACTTTTGAAATTCTCTTAAGTATATACGTTATTCTCTTAACAAGAGGGAAGAAATGATATTCAGAAGTGTATGAACAAATGCAAACGCGTCGCCTTATATCGTTAGTTTCCTATAGTCTACTACCCTAGACTCGGTGGGTTTCCCACGTTTTGTCATTATTGACCTCACTCCCTGTCCCTATAAGCACCTTTGCTTTCTCTTTTCTTTCACTTGTCTTTAAATCTGGGCTGGAATTTATTTTACTCATAGATGCAAGGGGGCGTGGTAATAAAAAGTTTAAGAACCGCTGCTTTAATATATATATATATATATATATATATATATATATATATATATATATATATATATATATAGTAATAACAACGGATCCTACCCCGACTGACAAGGAAGGGGGGGGGGGCAGCAGCATCTGCTCCGCCATGTTTGAAGTCAATAAGAGGGGAACGGAGGGGAATTTCCCCTAATCAGAATTCGAAACGAATGCAAAGCGCAGCTAACGGATGCTAATTGCACCTGACTAACGCTGCCATTGCAGCCCCGCGAGAGGAGGAAAAGCTCAACAGACGATTCGCCAGCTTCAAACAAAAGACGTGACCAATACGCAAGACGCTCCTTCCTTCCATTTGCATTCCTAACATTGCCTAAGGAATAGTTGCATCGCAAAGCTCCTCTCGTACCCCTTCAAAACAGGCAGGCCGTAACAAAACTACACTACTGTAAAAACTAATGCTAAGCATTATAGCAGACTAATAAACATACAATCTTTTACTACTTGAAGGTAGACAAAACTTGACGGACTACCTAAAAAGAGTAATTATACTCTGTTTTTTTCCATCTGTCCATCCGGCTGTGCTGTTTGCGCATGGTAACACTGCGTCCCGGGCTTTAAATAATATCCTATTTCGAATATTAACGGTGTAACTCGCATACAGTAAATTATTAAAACACTTTTCAGTTGCAAATGTACACCCAGATATCCTTTTATTTACCTAAAACTTACACATAGCGTAACTATTTAAAGCCCTGGACGCAGTGTTACCATGCAAAAACACCACAGGCGGATGGACAGATGGAAAAAAACGAGTGTAGGTATACAGCATATACAGAGTACACATTTCCATGAGAACTGAAATAAAATGCTTTTGATAACGGCCACCCAAATCCCGAGTGGATATCCTTATCATGACTAAATTTACATTCCTCCACAACAGCGTGTGCTACCAACACCATAACAACCCTAACAAACCTGACAAGGAATGTTGCATTGCTGGAAAAAAAAAAACAATAGCTGGAAAAAAGCAACAACAATTCGTAGTACTTAACGAGTACAGCCACGCATTACCGCAAACTAAAGAAGTCTCAGTAGAATATTCCAATAACACCAAATCTTACTGAGATGCAGACAAATTAGAACCGAAACTTCCGAGAGAGAGAGAGAGAGAGAGAGAGAGAGAGAGAGAGAGAGAGAGAGAGAGAGGTTTGGATGGGGTCAAGAACAGACATATGACCATTCATTGCTCGTTACTCCTGACACTTGAGGTACGAAAAATAAGATGAATCATTCAGTATGAGCATTTGGTTACCTACGAGGCAAATTTAACCAAGAATTGTAGGCCTATCTATAATTCGAGCTAGAATAACGGCCAGCATACTTAATGACAAAAGCTTCCGGTCTTCTATGAGAATATCACTACGAAGGTGAACGGAATATTACTACGAAGGTGAACGGAATATTACTACGAAGGTGAACGGAATATTACTACGAAGGTGAACGGAATATCACTACGAAGGCTCTCCAATTGATGCCAAGCGTTGTTTAAGCACCATGATGCAATAATTTCTTCTTCCAATCATTTCTTCTTCAAAACGGCTACTATGTAAGTTTTAAGGAGATTTAGGATTGGAATGTAAAATTAGACCAGCGGCCAAGCGGTGGGACTTATGAGGCAATTCAGCACTGAAAGGGAAATTAAGAAAAAAGAGGTTCTAAAGGTGTAACAAGCGGAAAACCTCTCCGTTGTGCTATGAAACAATTGTTCCAAGGTAGAAAGAGTAGATGAGAGAGAGAGAGAGAGAGACGGGAGAGGACGAGAGAGATCGATGACGAGAAGAGAATGAGACGAAGAGAGAGAGTGAACAGAGGACAGTAAAAACATGAGAACTCGTTTATAATCATTATCCTATAAACAGAGCGCAAGTGTTAGGAAAGGGATATTTTCAGTTTAACAACGTGTAAAAAATGTTATTCAGTCGAGGAATAATATACCACATCCATTAGAATAAGGAAAACTTCAAACTCTACCGATATCGACGCAATTTAAAGTACGACTTGACTAACGATGCAAATCGCCACCACAGTGTTCACCGTGATGGGCACCTCAAGAGTCGGAAATCCTTCGACACCAGCAGTGCAGAACGAAGGAACCGCGCTCATCCGTCACTCATCCAAATCGGTAAGACTGGAAGGAATTACCAAATGGGAAAACCGCGGAAACAGCATTGACGCGCTGCCTTCCTGTGTGTGCAAACACAAATTCTCGGCCATTCAATTGAGTGAGAGATGTGTATTTCTGGTGATAGAAGTTCACTCTCGACGTGGTTCGGAAGTCACGTAAAGCCGTTGGTCCCGTTGCTGAATAACCACTGGTTCCATGCTACGTAAAAACACCATACAAACAAACAAACAAACACAAATTATATCAAACAAGGGGAGCAATCCTCTTCCTTCACCTGACGCTGGCTACAATCAACAGGTGAAAAAAAAAATTGAACCCAACCGTCAAGTATGGCTTTCTTCTTTGCCGTTGTTCAATCACAACAGAAGCAAGGCCAACGTTCCACAGGGAACCGCTAGCACGCCAATTTAGATAATAACAGGCCATAAAGTACAAAATTACACGGCACTAAGCATGAAACCTGTCCAGCCGTTTTCTTTTCAAAGGAAACTCCATCACTCTGGCTTTGAATCAACACCGGCATTTTCTTAACCACTTCCTTGTGCTGTACTTGAAAATGCATATCTACGCTCTCGTTTTCCTCATGTAATACATTTAACTTGTACAATGTACATGCTATTAATACGAGGGTAAACTGCAAGTATCCAGTGTAACCTTAGTTGATATCATAACTCGATATATCAGCTCCTCAAGGTCCTATGACCTTAGGTGTATATATATATATATATATATATATATATATATATATATATATAAAAATAATATATATATATGTATATATTCAGTAGATAAAGGACGTCGAGTCGAAAGATCTTGCGGAAACTCCGTTGTTTATTTTTCCTTCGTGGCTTATACCTATATTCATGGATTTATCACGTTCCAAACTTTCGTGATTCAGTTATATGTATATATATATATATATATACTATATATATATATATATATATATATATATATATATATATAAAACACTACGCGCACACGCACACACACACATATACATATATATATATATTAATTATAATATATCTATATATATATATATATATATATATATATATATAATTATACACACGCGCAAAATCAGCGTCCCTAAACCTTAATATCACAACTTCCTGGTATGATGAATCACACCTAGTCCCCCTTATAATCATGACATTCTCTTCACACTATAAAACCCTGAGTCAACGTCAACGGCCACTGAAAACCACCGCACGGCTAAATAACTTGGAACTTGAAGGTAGATTCTGCACTGCGCCGATTTCTGCATAAACTATACCTTAAAGGTCGGGACAACCAAGCCTAATAGTATCCAAACAACTCATCAAGTTGCGTTCCAAATTTTATATAGTCACTCGATCGTCATACCGCATAATGAAGTGTTTTCCTCTTCGGAAATAGAATAACGACTGTAACGTCATTTCACTCAAAAACGCCATCTATAAAAGACAACTCTACTCGGGTAATCCCGCTTAAAATCCACTCAAAATCAATAATCCTGATCTAGGTCGCAGCAGTATGTCGTCTGCAATTTGATAAGGATATTTCGACTAAAACACTTCATCCTAATAACAAATTGCGACCGGTCATAAGAAGACCGCAATACTGAAAAACATAACATTGAACAAAACCTGCCAAGGTAAACTTGTGATCTGGTTATACCAAGACAAAACGATAATATGTACAGAGGTCTTCCTTGTGTACGTGAATGCTTAGCACGCCTAGTAGACAACGAGGCAGTGGAATAGACATATCGACCACAATTACGTGAATAAAATTTTTTCCTACCATAAAAAAAAAAAATTTCCAGTTCAAGAACCGCTGCACGTCAATTACCTCTCTTCTTTAGACCTATATGCCAGAGAGAGAGAGAGAGAGAGAGAGAGAGAGAGAGAGCTAAATCCTCTTGAGTATTAGCTTGTCTATACTTGTTTACCTGTTGTCTTTACTTTTTTCCCAGACTTGTTTTTTTCCCATCGCGTCGATTCCAAGAGTTTACGAACCTCGCTCCTTTGTTTCTTTACTTGACTACTACTATCCAGATTCAGGTTCTTGCTCTTCAGCCGACTTGGGTCGTTTTAGTTCTTGTCATATTTTAAAAGGCCACAAGAAACCTTGAATTCTAAACCATGAACAACACTTTGTGTCGTCACCAAAGCGAAACACCAACAACTGTATTCGCGTTATTTTTTTTTTCATAAGAAAATAAAGGCTTTTCACTTCAAGAAAAACGAAGGTATTCTAATGTACTCTGTTGTAATAAGGTTGTATAACAATTTTCTCAGCTTCCCGTTAATATACATTAATGAAATATAGCTAAGTACAACAATACCGTAATATCTATCTAACCATATATCTATCTATATATATAATATATATATATAATATATATATATATATATAAGATATATATATATATATATATATATATCTTGCTATGATTACGTACTTTAATCATATTACGAAAACTAAAGGGACCAAAGTTCCTCGAATGAAGGAAAAGAAACAAAATAAGCGAAGAGGGTAAACACTCTAAGGCGCCCTTCCATGGAATCGACGCGATGGAAAAAAAAAGTGGGGGAAAAAAGTAAAGACATTAAGACAAAAGATAAACAAGTAGGTCTCTCTCTCTCTCTCTCTCTCTCTAGTGCGTGAGTGTACACTGAAGGATCTTCCTCAAGAAAGGAAGGTAAATAAAGCAAACACTGCAAATATAACAGACGGATGTGAATGGCGTCGGACGAACAAACGTTGTTGGCAGCACGCGAGAGAATGCGTGATTTACCCCATAAATAAATCCATGCGAGAAAGCACGAAGCCTTACACCGATTCTGCGAAAGAAACTAAAACTTAACAGAAACTAAAGCCAAGGAGTTACAATGAGGGCAATGAGTGACAACACACATAACTATGTTCTGAGTCACAAAACGGAAGAAATGGTGTGGACTATAAATGAAGTAACTAGTTCGCACTCATATTTTCTCTTCCACTGTTCTTTTTAACCTCTCTCTCGCTAGTCTTAGCATCTGTCCCTCGTTCAGTGACTGGCTCCTATACTCTGACAGGCTACAGCAGAAATCAGTGTTTCGATGTGGACACGCAACAAGAAACGAAAGATATCAACAACCTCAGACATCATAAAGAACGAGAAAACAACTGGTCATTAGCGGAAATATTGATTCTGTGAGTACGCGTGTGAAGCACGCGCATACTGCAGCGACATGAATCAGGCACCAACACTCGTGACAATGCATGTTATAACGTTCCTTCGCCGGTAACAACTTTCATTTCCTTCCATTGCTAGTACGGTCTTTTGGTAAACATCCGCCCCACAAAGTAGAACGCTACTATTTGGGATAGCAACAGCTTTTCATAGACCAACTTCTCCTTACCTCTCACCGTGAGGAGCAGTGCGCCTACAACTCTCGTGCAACTTAAGAGGTGACTTTCCTAGCTAAAATGAAGAAAAAAAATTACTGTAATGACACTTAACGGAGCATCTTTATCCTCTCGTTTTCCATTCTTCCAAGTTCCACGTTGGCCGAGTGCATGCTACCATTCCAGTGGTCTGAAATTCGATTCTCGAGTCGGCCAACGCGGAACCAGAGGAATTTATTTCTGGTGATAGAAATTTATTTCTCGATACAATGTGGTTCGGATCCCACCATAAGCTGTAGGTCCCGTTGCTAGGTAACCAATTGGTTCCTAGTCACGCAAAAATATATCTAATCCTTCGGGCCAACCCTAGGAGAGCTGTTAATCAGCACACTGGTCTGGTAAAATTAAGATATACTTATAACTTTTCCCATTCTTCCTACATTATCCAAAAGTTCTGTCACGTTTGCCTTTAATTTTTCATTTACTTCTGCTTCCCTTAGGCTTACGCAGGAGTTGACAAGAGTCTATATTTTAACGACCTTCAAATATGCAAAATATGAATAGGAAGTCTAGTAAAAAATCCGCTACGGTAATCATCTAGGCCGCCATTAAAGGATATTCCATATCTACATTCATTGACAAAATTGTACTTTAAAACACTCACCTATACTCGGTTTGTTTCCATCTGTCCATCCGCCTGTGGTGGTCGCGCATGGTAACACTGCGTCCAGGGCTTTAAATAGTTACGCTATGTGTAAGTTTTAGGTAAATAGAAGGATATCTGGGTGTAAATTTACAAATGAAAAGTGTTTTAATATTTTACTGTATGCTAATTACACCGTTAATATTCGAAATAGGATATTATTTAAAGCCCGGGATGCAGTGTTACCATGTGCAAAGACCACAGGTGAATCGACAGATGAAAAAAAAACAGAGTATAGTTTATTGCAAGAACCTTCATAATCTGAGATCTGTCCAATTGCAAAATGTTAGTCCTCTTTGAGAATAGTTAACTACTGTGATTGTCTTTCACACAAGACTTAAGACCCGAATCGACACTGGAACGAACACTTAGGCCGTACTTACGGACGACATCATTGCGAATCGAATAGATTCCATTCATGAAGAATCGACATGAACCATGATTCTTCTTGATTCGTTTCGACATGGCTTGATTTAATTAACTAGATTCGCTCAAGTGTAAATGGTTACACTGAAATTAGTGTGAAGAATCAAGACGAATCATGGTTCGTTTTGATTCTTCATAAATTCAATCGATTCGATTCCTTTGGTGTCAACGCAGCCTTACACAACAAATTTCATCCCTTCACTAACGATAACAAATTTGACAAAGTTTCCGTCAGAAATTTCATCGATCAAAAATTTCTCAAGTTCTGAGTTCTGGAATCTGAAAATTCTTCAGCTCTATTCCATAAATTGTCCTTTTCCTTTAAAAAAAAAAAAAAAAAAAAAAAAAAAAACAAAAAAAAAAAAAAAAAAAAAAAAAAAAAGAGAGGGGGCAAAATTCAATAACTGCGTAGGCACGTATAAATCATCACCTAATAGTTCTCAAAGTTAGGAGAAAAAAATAAAAAGAAATACGATGAACGTCTACGTGAAAAGTTCCCATTTAAAAAAAAAACATTAAGACTATACGGGACGCTAAGGTTCAACATCTGTGACACATCAAAATGGTATTACATATATATATATATATATATATGTGTGTGTGTGCACATTTCTATACTACCTATAGCCCGATAACCTACTCGAATCGGATATCTACCACGTACATCATTTACTGACAAGGTCAACAAGAGGCATATTGGGATTCGGACGTACCCAGATTGCTATAATTATAGTGCTACAACCACAAGTCTTCCATGTTCATTAAAACTATAACAAAAATAAATATACATACACATATAAATCTCTCTCACGTGTGTATGTATATACGTATAAATCTATAAATAAATAAATAAATAAATAAATATATATATATATATATATATATATATATATAAATACACGCACATATCCATACATAATATATGTATATGCATGTGTATGTATGTATGTAGTATGTATGTATGTATGTATGTATGTATATATATATATATAGTATATATATATATATGTGTGTGTGTGTGTGTGTGTGTGTGTGTGATGTATGTATATGTGTATATATATATATATATATATATATATATATATATATATATTATATATATAGAATATATATATATATAATATATATAAACACGAGAGAGAGAGAGTCAATCTGGTTGTTGGAAAGGCAGGAGCTGCACACATCATATAATTGTGTTAAGACACATTGGGCAGCATTATCGGGAATTTAAAGACTCTGTTCTGATGGCTTTTGTTGATGACGAGAAGGCATTTCACTGCATCCTCAGACCAATATCATTCAAGGTCTTGTGTCAATATGATATCCCTGTTATAAGAAAGTTTATTGGAAATTTCCATAGCGAAACCGATGCAAAGTGTGTATTAGACTTTGTCATGAAACCACAGAAAATAGTGAGGTTCTACGAGAGAATGCTATTCCCCGTTGTTTGTCCTTTTCACTGATTGTATCATGGTAAAAATGTGGTCGGAGATGGATGAAAAGTATAAACTGGAGTAATGGTAAAACAGAAGCCAAGATTAGAGTATTCAGATGATGTTTTACAATCAGCAAAATACCGCAAGATTCACAAGGGATCAAGGAATTAATGTGTGGAATCTTTCACATTTTTAGAAACAATGATAGTGAAAATTCTCTAAAGATGGAAATCAGTGAAACTGTTAAAAGGCCAATCAAACAATGAGAATGCTAAATATGATTTGAACATAAAATAGACCGATATTCCATACGCAAGTAATATTAAGTCTCGTAAGACTTGTATTGCTATATAGAGATAAACCGCTGTATGACACTGAATCTATACTATGTAGGTCCTGTCGTTTTCAGAACTGAACTGCCAGAAAAGCAGTAGGAGTCAGATTATATTGTGAGGAGAATTACGTTGTTTGTTTGTTTGTATGGAGTTTTTACGTTGCACGGAACCAGTGGTTATTCAGCAAGGGGACCAACGGCTTTACGTGACTTCCGAACCACGTCGAGAGTGAACTTCTATCACCAGAAATACACATCTCTCACTCCTCAATGGAATGAGCGAGAATCGAACTCGCGGCCACCGAGGTGGCACGCCAACACCATACCGACCACGGCACTGAGGCGGTGTGAGGAGAATTACTAAAGTTCCATATGTAAATGAGATACTGATGAACGGGAAGGGGAGAAGGAGATAGACAAGACCTTCGCACAACCCCTGCAACAGTAGTACGTGATAAAGTCAGCCGGACTCCTGTGGGCAAAAGGTGTCAAAAGACTACTGGGATGAGAACTGTGAGGCGACAGGTGGCAGCAAAGTGGGGATTAGTGGAAGATAAAGCGCGGGAAAGATGTTTGTGGCATCACTTCTACTGAGGGTCATCGGGTTATACAGAGCTATATTATATATATATATATATATATATATATATATATATATATATAATATATATATAATAGTAGCTTGTTTGTAGTATGAATGGAATTGTAAGATTGTTTTGCTGTTAATTATTCTAATTGTTGTGTTGCTTTTAAGTGTAAGTGATTTTCTTCTTTTACTTAGGTACAAAAATTCTTTCTCTTTTCATTTACCTTGAAAATGTCTATCAATTACACGAAAGTACTGAAAGTACTCGGTACTTAGTTTTCTTATATATATGGTGATTTTTTGAGATATATATATATATATATATATATATATATATATATATATATATATACTATTATATATATAATTATAAATATCTAATAAAAGGAGCCCATAAAAACACCAAAATGTAGAGAGAAAAGTACTATATTTCAGAGACTGCTGTCTCTCTCTTCAGGTATATGAATGAGAAAAGTTTACAGAAAAGGTGGTATTTATACCAAGAGATTCGTCCACAAGTAAGCCAATTTAGGTCACCCGCGCTGATAATCTTCCTTTAATCTTCTTAAGCGTTGGTTGAATGAACACTGCGTCGACGATGTCTGATGTCCAATTCCCTTTTGAGATGTTCATTACCTGCTTCTCTTTTATTAAGGCCGATTCCATCATTTGACTCTTGTACCGGCAGTTGCTGCTATAAATTACACGTGACATATTCCAGTTTATTCTATGGTTATGTTCATTTATATGATTGAAAATAGCCGAGTTCTGTTGTCCATACCTAACTGACCGTTTGTGTTGTATTAATCTCTGGGGAAGTGATTTACCTGTAAATCCGAGGTAAGATTGGTCACAGTCCTGGCATGGGATCTCATATACCCCAGAGTCTTTGGGCGATGTCTTTTGTTGGACGTTAATCAGGGATTTGGCTAAGGTATTTGGGTAGGTAAATGCAAAAGGGTTGGATTTCCCAAGGGTGTGAGTTACTCTCTTAATCGTCTCCAGGTGGGGAATTTTTATTTTATTGTTGGGTGTGTCTCTGGTCTTGTCTTTAGGGGGTCGGTAGAAAATTACGTTTGCTTTTTGAATTGCTTTCTCAATTATATGGTCAGGATACTTTAAAGATGAAAGTTGCTTGCGAATTAGTTCAAATTCTTTTTCCAGGAAATCTGGGGAACAAATTCGTAAGGCTCTTAGGAATAGGTTGCTGGCTAGACCTATCTTGATAGTATTGTCATGATAGCTAAAGTAGTGAATATATGAAAGTGAGAACGTTGGTTTTCTGTATATGGTAAATTTGTATTCTGTCGTGTCTCTGATTATTAAAACATCAAGAAAAGGAATTTTGTTGTCTGTTTCCCATTCAACTTTAAATTTGATGCTGGGCACTAATGCGTTTAATTTTGAGAGGAATTCATTAAAATTACCCCACTTATTATCCCAAAATGTTAGTATGTCATCCACGTATCTCATCCACAGCATGTTTTTGGGTTTATTGCATTTATTACTGTAGTTTCAAAGTATTCCATGTACAGATTGGCTAAAATAGGACTTAAAGGACTACCCATACTACACCCGAATTTTTGCTTGTAGAATGATTCCCCGAATGAAAATACGTTATTAGATGCACATAATTCAACTAACTTTATTATTTTGTCAAGTGCCAAAGGGAAATGATCTGAATAGGGGGATAATTTTTCTCTTAAAAACTGAAGAACGTCCTGTACTGGTACTTTTGTGAATAGGGAGTCTACGTCAAGGCTTAAAAGTTTTATGTTGTGAAGTGGTATATGTGCTTCTCTGAATTTGACAAAAGTCTTCCGAATGTGGAAGATAAAGCGCGGGAAAGATGTTTGTGGCATCACTTCTACTGAGCCAGTTTTCCGCAAGTTTGAAAAAGAACTGAACAGACTACACCGGCTGAAAAACCAAAAACACTTTTTGGAAGAATGCCTCAAAGAACAAGTACTTCCAAAAATGTACGGATTCGGGAGATGGACTCTGCAATCAAACCCCTTCCTCTATCACACAAGATTTTCCTGGAAGAAAGAATCACCAATACGAGAAACGACATCTTCGTGCTACGCAGAGTGATATATGGAACTCAATCTAATCTTCGCCTCCTCACTACGGACCACGTATACAGGTATCTGATTTCATTCTGTTCCGACATTGCTGCCTATAATAGCGTGACTCATTCCAACAGACTTTTACGCAAGTTAAATAACCTAATAGATAATAGCGCATGGAATAATCTTGAACAACAAGACAAAGTTTTAAACTTATCCAACACCCCCCTTACTGTAAATCAACATTTAGTTTTAAATTTAGGCTTATCCTTTGCCCTAATGCCAGACCGCAAAAACAACCTAGACTTCATAGTGGCTTTTGATAAATTCATATCTGACAAAAACTACAGCCGTGAAGAGATATGTTTAAAAGGAGTGTTACTAAATGCTTTAACTGACCTTCATAAGAAATATCCTGTTCCCCGCAGATTCATGATAGCCATCCACTCGCTAAAAAAGTTAGATGTTATAATAAGTAGATCCGACAAAGACGGCAAAATTGTAATAATGGACAAAGACTTCTACCTCGACAAAATCAACCAGCTCCTTAGCGACACAAATACTTACGAAAAACTGACGAAAAATCCCCTCCAGAACGTTCCCACAGAATTTTTTCGGAAAGTAAGATTAATTGGCCAAGACAAAAAGAGTATTGAACTATTAGAGAAATTTAAAGTAATTAATCCTAAATTACCCTACTTTTATGGTCTTCCCAAAACTCACAAAGACAATCTTCCATTCAGACCCATCGTTTCATGCGCCGGAGCTTTCAATTACAAAATTTCTAAATGGTTAGCTGGCCTCCTTTCTCCTTTTTTAGGCACTTTTTCTCCCAGCCACATCAAACATTCGGAAGACTTTTGTCACAAATTCAGAGAAGCACATATACCACTTCACAACATAAAACTTTTAAGCCTTGACGTAGACTCCCTATTCACAAAAGTACCAGTACAGGACGTTCTTCAGTTTTTAAGAGAAAAATTATCCCCCTATTCAGATCATTTCCCTTTGGCACTTGACAAAATAATAAAGTTAGTTGAATTATGTGCATCTAATAACGTATTTTCATTCGGGGAATCATTCTACAAGCAAAAATTCGGGTGTAGTATGGGTAGTCCTTTAAGTCCTATTTTAGCCAATCTGTACATGGAATACTTTGAAACTACAGTAATAAATGCAATAAAACCCAAAAACATGCTGTGGATGAGATACGTGGATGACATACTAACATTTTGGGATAATAAGTGGGGTAATTTTAATGAATTCCTCTCAAAATTAAACGCATTAGTGCCCAGCATCAAATTTAAAGTTGAATGGGAAACAGACAACAAAATTCCTTTTCTTGATGTTTTAATAATCAGAGACACGACAGAATACAAATTTACCATATACAGAAAACCAACGTTCTCACTTTCATATATTCACTACTTTAGCTATCATGACAATACTATCAAGATAGGTCTAGCCAGCAACCTATTCCTAAGAGCCTTACGAATTTGTTCCCCAGATTTCCTGGAAAAAGAATTTGAACTAATTCGCAAGCAACTTTCATCTTTAAAGTATCCTGACCATATAATTGAGAAAGCAATTCAAAAAGCAAACGTAATTTTCTACCGACCCCCTAAAGACAAGACCAGAGACACACCCAACAATAAAATAAAAATTCCCCACCTGGAGACGATTAAGAGAGTAACTCACACCCTTGGGAAATCCAACCCTTTTGCATTTACCTACCCAAATACCTTAGCCAAATCCCTGATTAACGTCCAACAAAAGACATCGCCCAAAGACTCTGGGGTATATGAGATCCCATGCCAGGACTGTGACCAATCTTACCTCGGATTTACAGGTAAATCACTTCCCCAGAGATTAATACAACACAAACGGTCAGTTAGGTATGGACAACAGAACTCGGCTAATTTCAATCATATAAATGAACATAACCATAGAATAAACTGGAATATGTCACGTGTAATTTATAGCAGCAACTGCCGGTACAAGAGTCAAATGATGGAATCGGCCTTAATAAAAGAGAAGCAGGTAATGAACATCTCAAAAGGGAATTGGACATCAGACATCGTCGACGCAGTGTTCATTCAACCAACGCTTAAGAAGATTAAAGGAAGATTATCAGCGGGGGTGACCTAAATTGGCTTACTTGTGGACGAATCTCTTGGTATAAATACCACCTTTTCTGTAAACTTTTCTCATTCATATACCTGAAGAGAGAGACCAGCAGTCTCTGAAATATAGTACTTTTCTCTCTACATTTTGGTGTTTTTATGGGCTCCTTTTATTAGATGGAATTCTGTTGTTACAGAACACTTTTACCAGTCATATATATATATATATATATATATATATATATATATATATATATATATATATATATATATATATATATATATATATATATATATATATATATAATATATATATATATATATATATATATATATATATATATATATATATATATATATATATATATATATATATATATATATATATATATATGTACATAAATTCTTGTTAAAATTGTATACGTCTCAAGTATAAAAAGACCCATTAAAACACACTGCTTTAAAGCTAAAGACTATATTATGGTGGTCTGACTACCACTCTTATCAAGCAGTGAATGACATAAGTTACATTGACGAAATATATAGCGGGAGAAACACCATTAGGTGAAGCCTTGGGCCGTCGCTGAGCCGCTCTCTTAATTGTCTTAATCCTCTTCATCGTTGCCTTAAGGAAGACCTTGTCTATGTGGTCAGAATCCCAGCCTCCATTGGAATATATATATATATATATATATATATATATATATAGATATATAGAGAGAGAGAGAGAGAGAGAGAGAGAGAGAGAGAGAGAGAGAGAGAGAGCCATTTAGGGAAGAGATCTCCCAAAAGAGCCAGCCACTTCTCTTCTTCCGTGACTTGTGTGTCCTTGGCGTCCCCGCGGCTCTGCGGAGCACGACAATGGCCATATTTCCACCCGGAGAAATCCCAATAGACGACAGAATATTGTCCCACACAAAGAAACAATCACGCCGATATAGCGCCCGTTTTGAGGAAAAAAAAAAAAAAAAAAAAAAAAAAAAAAAAAGTCAAGATACTCTTCTTTGCCTCTCGTCAGGTGCAAGCTGAACTGAAAACCGTAACTGTTCCAAATATCTTTCATCGACTGGTAATAATGTTGTTACAACAGAATTCCATCTAATAAAAGGAGGCCATCAAAACGCCAAAATATAGAAAGGAAGTACTATATTTCAGAGGCTCTGAAGAGAAAGACGGCAGTCTCTGAAATATAGTACTTTCCATATTTTGGCGTTTTTTATGGGTTCCTTTTATTAAATATCTTTCATTATTCACGAGTTGTTCCAGGTATAAAATAAAGACGATTAAACACTACCAAACCCGGAAAAATCACCGTATACAAATCCAACATAACACAAGAGCAGGAATAGGAAACCTACCACCTTTTGGCCGGATCCCGCCGAAAGACTCGGACCAGCCAGCGAGGGAAATAAGAGAGGAGAGAAATTGATAGAACAGACGTGAGTGATGGGTACTCTGTCAAAGTGTACAGCCTCATCTCATTTAATTAAATACGAAAGCCCATCGGTGACGTCAGCCTGTCTAAACTTATCCCCTTTCTTTATTACAAAAATAATACGTGAACTCGTGTGTGTGTGTGTGTGTGTGTGTGTGTGTGTGTGTGAGAGAGAGAGAGAGAGAGAGAGAGAGAATGATCAGTTGAATAGGTAAGTAAATTACAATTTCTTCACAATAACTTCGTAAACTACCTGGATACAATGCATAATTTCGCTGTTATAAGTTTCTAAAGCCAAATTCTCTCTCTCTCTCTCTCTCTCTCTCTCTCTCTCTCTCTCTCTCTCTCTCTCTCTCTCTCTCTCTCTCTCTCTCTCTCTCTCTCTCTCTCTGTATGTGTGTAGAATGGTGGACAAATAAGTAAGAAATGCAAAGATGAATGAGGATAAGAGAGTTGCATCAGTTTGTAAAGAAAACCAAAAGAATTTTTTCCGTATGTTAATAGTAGGAAACCAATAAAAAAATACCATGGGTGCCATAAGGGACAACAGAGGAAACCTGGTGAACTCAGACTTGGAAAAGGCAGAGTTATTGAATAAGTTTTTTACTAGTGTTTTCACAATTGAAGACAATACCCCAATACCGGAACCTGCTATTAAATATGAAGGGACACACCGTTGGACAAAATAATATTCACAGAAGAGGACATTAAAAACAAAACAGGCAATTTCAAAAAGTTCAAATCTCCTGGCCTAGAAGGGATTCATCCAAGAGAAAATAAGGAGCTAAAAGAGGAGATAGTTCCTCACCTATATAAACTCTACAGAAAAAGTATAGAACAAAGAAAGGTACCAAAAGGATGGAAACTAGGTAATGTGGCCCCAGTTTACAAAAAAGGTTCACGAGAAAAACCGGGAAATTATAGACCAATCTGCCAAACGTAGGTCTTTTGTAAGAGTTTTCAGTCCATAATTGCAGATCAAATTGTGGATCACACTGAGATAAATAACTTGTTGTTAAAACAGCCTACACGGTTTCAGACAAAACAGATCCTGCCTACTATAACTCTTGAGGTTGTTTTCATAACATGCTTTGGTATTTACGACAGTAGTAGAGCAATAGATATATTCTACTTAAGATATCCAAAGGCCTTTGGCAAAGTACTACACAAGAAACTAATGATAAAAGTTAGAACTTTAAGAATTGTAAGAGAAATATCAGACTGGATCGAAGATTGGCTAACTTACAGAAAACAGAGATCGTAATGAATGATCGTAATAAATGGTGAAGAATCAGAATGGGCAGATGAGACAAGCAGAGTTCCTCAGGGTTCTGTCATTGGCCCTCTCTTGTTGTTTACTTACATTAATGACATTGATGTAGGCTTAACTAGCAGGATAGCCATATTTGCATATGACACCAAACTAGATGTAAATGCAGCAGACCCATATACAGTGGAAAGTTTAAGAAATTATCGCAAGAAAATAGGAGAGTGGCAAAAAAGATGGCAAATGTCTTTTAATTTGGATACGTGTAAAGTGTTACAAATAGGAACAAACAACCCTCATGCCACTACGTGCTGCTTGGGAATGACATAAATAGTGTAGAACAAGAAAAGGACCTGGGAGTCATTATTACCAAAGGACTTAAAATCCACAAAAAAGTGCATAAAAGCTGAAAAAGAAGGCACAGAAACTAGTGGAATATATAAAGAGGCAGTTCCAATACATCAATAGTTAGACCTCATCTTGAATATACATTACAGTTTTGGTCATCAACACTAAGGGCATCAATAGATTAGAAGGGTACAAGCAAGAGCCACAAGTTAAACCATCCATTAGGCAAATAGGTATCAAAGACGACTAGAGAGCCTAAACATGTATGGCTTAGAAACACGACGATTGCGAGGACAACTAATAGAAACATTCAAAATACTGAAAGGCATAACAAAAGTAGAAAGTAACATATTTACGTTGAACAAAAACCAGACAAGAAATAATGGATGGAAACTAGAGCTGAAGAGACACAACATACCTCATTGTGGACACTTCTTTACCTACAAGATATGTGACACATGGAAACTAAACTTGCCCCAGTAAACCCTGCCACACAGAAACTCTTCGCCTTCTCTCTTGTAAACAACTCCTCTCTCTCTCTCTCTCTCTCTCTCTCTCTCTCTCTCTCTCTCTCTCTCTCTCTCTCTCTCTCTCAAGTAACTGGGTACGTTTGAAACTTTGTTGGAGATGATGCTAAAAATGAGACATGGTGAAGCTAACAGGCATTGCTTCTGGTGGGGGGGGCCAGCAATTGGAGAGGCAGAAAAAGGGGTTATATGGCAAGAACTCACAGAAATCCTTGGAATCACACATCAAGTGATTCATTTATCAAGAAAGACTTGCATCGCGGATTGAACCACTGCCGGATTCGGCGGAAGAATGTGGGAATCCAGCCGATTTCTAGCTTGTCCACTGACTTGGCCGAGGGTCAAAGCTGTCAAGATTATTTGCATTGCATGACCACGTGACAACAGTCTCTGAACGTCTAAATATCATTAGTATTCTTAGTGGGCCATAGGAAACAGAAGTCATCGAAGTCTGGCAGCATTTAACCGAGAGCCACTATACTCTGTTTTTTTCCATCTGTCCACCCGCCTGTGGTGTTTGCGTATGGTAACACTGCGTCCCAGGCTTTAGATAGGTTCGCTATGTGTAAGTTTTAGGCAAATAAAAGGATATCTGGGCGTACATTTGCAACTGAAAAGTATTAATAATTTACTGTATGCTAATTACACCGTTAATATTCGAAATAGAATATTGTTATTATTGTTGAATGTAAGCTGAATGTAACTATCTAAAGCCCGGGACGCAGTGTTACCATACGCAACCACCACAGGCGGGAGGACACATGGAAAAAAACAGAGTATAATTTCAGACATGAAACTCACCAATAATATCAGTAGGCACCACAAGGACTGATGCACTTCTGAACAGTATCAATACATTGATGTCAGCTTTCAAACAGCTTGAAATTTCACATAAATCCATTTTACCTGCAATCAATATAATTTTCACATTTTTGGCTCCAAGAATTTGTTTTTCTCAAAAACTCAGAAACTGCCTTGATCAAAACTGTAAATAAACTGAATAATCTTATTGCTAAGTGGCCAAAAATGACGCTTACAAAAATGATTAACTTGTGTTATACAAGCATCTAACTTGAATAATAATAATAATAGAAAAAAAAACGTTTGCATATTTCACGTTTTCATCGTTCACCCAGACTTCACCCGAGAACCGGCCGGAGAGGCATAAGGGTTGACGACCCGTTACAGAAACTAGAAAAGTAATGAAGGTTTTCTTACTCTATTAAATTACTGAACATGACGGCGAAAAAATAAATTCCACTCTACCAATGAGTGATTTAAAAGAGAGCAGTCTCTGCTTTTAAAGTGATAATTTGTTCTAAACCAATAACATATCTTCTCAGGATCAACAAGAAGAATACAAGCTTTGTATAAAATTAAAACTTACCAAGCCCAGAAAAAAATGTTGCTGCAGCTTAAATTCCAAGCAAATTTTGAGCTTAAATGCTTTGCCTAAGAAAACAATGAAAAATATTTGGACATGAATACTCTCAACTTTACCTGAACCTTAATGCAATTGTATGAAATCTTTATATAATGTACTAGGAAATTTATCATTACAATACTCATAAAATCAAATCATCACACACACACACACACACACACACACACACAAAAAAACGAAATCCCAGCTTCGAATGGCGTGAATCAAACGTAAGACTGACCTGCACATAAATGAAGAGGTAGAAACAATTAAATATTGATGAGGGAATTCAACCAAATCCCAAATGCTGAAACTCGTGAAAAACACTCGAACAGCAAATATACAAAATTATCTGCAAGAAGAAAGCAGGAGAAGTGTGCTATGGAAATCAACCCTGAACTGCATCGTTAATACATCTCGGCAATATATTTTGGGGCGAATTTAAGCAAGCATAAATACTTGCCGAAATAAAAATAGAATCTCTAGAGCAAAATGACGATCATGGCGCTGTACACTACCTCGAGAGAACCGGTCTCATCCTGTCACGTCTCATAACGACTGACTCACTGATGATATGATAAGCGTGCATATTATTAGGTGACGTCAAAGTTCTACTACGCAACACTAGTCCCCACAGTAACCCGTGATGTCATTCTAAGTACAACGATAAACATTCAAGCGCTGTGTGAATATTCATCTGACGTTCATTGGAGGTGAGATCACTTCGGTGCTAAGGACAGCAGAAAAGTGAAAGCAAGAGAGAGAGAGAGAGAGAGAGAGAGAGAGAGAGAGAGAGAGAGATTTTGTAAGCAGAACAAACGCTAATCGAGTTGCAAAACTTCAGTTCAATCCCCCGGGATAGCTGTTACCAGTCATCAAACAGCGTAATTCCTTTTATTACTAGACACACACACACACGAAACCTTTTATTTCTTTTACAAATCTTGGAAACAAAACGACCTTTGTTGCTATAGTTAAAAGACTTTTTCGTGAATCCATGTCTCGTCAATGGTAAATCTTATATGACCTATGTGCACTTACTCTACATTATTAGTAAAATAGGCACGGCAAATACGACCTCTATCTTTGATCTCATTTAACGTCTAACCCTTAAAATGAACTTAGACTCTTGATCGACCACATAAGAACTGGAGTTTAGTTTAGCATCAAAGTCATTAGTTTGGTATTGAAAACCTCCACCTTTGAGGAGAAATAAACACAGGAGGGGAGAGACACACAAAAGGACAGACATATAAAGCAATTATAGGAAGTTCCAAGACGGTAAACCGAGGATATAATAGATATCTCAATAAAACTGAATATTTTTATAGGAAATCTTCCTTGATATTTAAATTCATGAGTACGACTTTAACCTCACTCTGTAAATCATCTCAATGAGGCCTGGCGGAGAAGGCACGCCAAATATGAAGTCTCTATCTCATATTATACAGAAGTACACATACGACCTTCATCTCCGGCATCTAATCATGTCCTTCTTCACCTTATTCTGCATAGCGTCACCTTCACATGCAGACTTCACTTGTGGAAAGTCCCTAAGGCTCAAAAGTTATGGGTAAAGGTTAATTTCTACGACCTTGATTTTGACCATACACCTAGGATCCACCATGTTGAATCTTCACCTTCCATTGATGACACACACACGCACACACAAGTGTTTCGGAAGCCAGGTTGTCAGGCAGGTCAATTATTAGATGCCCTTGGAAAGGCAAACAAAATGCATAAAAATCTACACATAAATCATCTAACAATTTTCAAGAAGGCAAGCGAGCATCACAATTACGTTTGGCCCATTTTCCTATACATAAAATGTATTCCTCAAACAATTAGACATCTGCGACTACAAAAGCGATACAATCGACTCTAAATTTTTTTAACGAACCTTTATGAATTAAAGTGAGTGAAAAGATTCTCTCCTTATACGAGAAGACAAACTCTGACCATAAAACAATAAATCTTTATCTGTATTTCAAAATGTCTGCAAAACTCTTCAACTTTTAAGGTAACATTTTGTGCGCTACTTAAACATGAAAAAAACAAATGTAGCACCTGTGCATTTACGGTGACTGCCGCAAGACCTCGTGAACAAACTTATTATATTTATGGAAATAACAGACATTCATAGCCAGGAACGAACTGAACTAATCCGCGAGACGTCAGTTCGTTAAATGCAGAAGTGTGGGAAGAATGAAGAATTTCCTTATAAAAAATCCTAGGTGGCGATAGGACATAGGGAATGCAAAACAGGGGAACCCGAAGAGGTGACAAGGCAGCACAACGGCAGCTACAATGAGGCGCAGCAAACCAGTAAACGAGAGAAATGAAATAACACTGAGACTTGTAAGGATTCGACGCTTCCCCTCCGCCGATAATACTACTCATTCAGGGGAGCTTTAGTGTCGTACTGTTGAGGCGTATTTTTGTTGTCGGTACTTTCCACACACTATAGTGCGTTTACTTTTCTAAGATCTCTGTGGTGTGGCTTGTACAGATATCATACGTTGCCAATTTTCATGTTATGGTAATCATATTAGCTTCATGGAGTCTACTGAAATAGTTTTCATTTCTTGAAATGTGGTTCTTTGTTTGCATCAGATATTTTGGATATATCTTATTTCGTATATTCTTCGTTAAAACCTCGGTTTCATTCAAAATAGCGACCGTTACTACGACTCTTACTATTACGATTACTACTGCTAATAATCATCCTCCGAAAAAACAAGAGCTGTCTATAACGCGAGAAGAAATAAACAATTATTCCTGTGTTAGGGATGAAGGGGCAGGTTGGGTTGCTGTCACAAAGCGAGTTGAAAAAATATGAAATCTATACAAACCTTTGTATCTACGTTTTCTGCGTTTATCCAATTTTAAAGGAAATAAGCACCGCCTAGGATATGTAAAATAAATTATACATAAGTCAGCGACCACGACAACAAATCTCATACAACAGCAGCTACTGAACTGTTTTTTCAAATTAGTATAAGACTATGACACATTTTTTTCACAATATGCAAACATGATAAAACAAATTTCATTATGGTTTCTTTATCTAATCAAAAAATTTTCTTAAACAGTGAAGTGGGAGGCATGAAAACTTCTGTATCATACAAATCTTTCATGGATCTTCATATGACAACAATGGGTGATAATGCAAAAGAAAAATCTTCATAAATAAATGGGGGCAAAAGAAAAATCTTCATAAATGGGGAGACAAAAAAATGACGAAGCTTAAGTAGCCTAAGTAAAAGTCTTACCAACACGAGGTTGATTTTCATATTAAACACTAACTGCTATCTTGAGCAAACTCGTAGTTGTAGTTCTTACTCCGCTGCGTTGAGCCTGTGTTTATGATTTGTACTCTTATGTATGTACGAATACATGCAGATAGATCGGGTGAATATAAACACTGGCATAAAATCATGGCGATAATAATTAATCGCGCAAATTCCTTTTCTTTCTGTATGTTATTCTGTACTGTATTTATTTGTGGGTCCTTATGTACCATGACAGTTTCTCGACCACCAATGGGATAGCCAGCCTAGCTGCAAATTGTGAAAGTTATCGATAATTTGGCTCCAAAATTCTGCGAACTGTCCGTTAATGTCAGTGCAGTATAGCACTGTCCAGTACAAGCTCCCGGTACTATAAATGTAAATTCTACCGTAACATCTCAACTTCTTGGACGTGTGGCACATTACTGGGTACAAGAGACATTTGGTAGCTGTACAGTCGTCCCTGCGTAAAAAGGAGACTGTGGAACAATTTCTTCTTGATATATCTATCGAGCTGAACTAGCCATTCACACTATTCTAATATAAATTGCTATCAGAACAGCTGTTGTGGATTTCCCAAGCAGCTTTACTCAGTATCTCAAATTCCTTGTCACACCAGTCCTAAGATTTGGAACCTTATACCGAATACCTGAGCTGCAGAGGCAAATCAGATGTCAACATTCTTGGAAAAGGTTTAAAAATTGAAAGCACTTCATAAGTATTTTTTATAAGCGTATCACGTCAGTCTATTTAGAAACTATGTTTGCCACGTCAGTCTATTAAGACGAAACTGCTTATTACTCCAGTCTGTCAAGTTATTACGTCATTCTATGAAGACACTACTGCTTATTATCACGCCAGCCTATCACTAACATGATTCTAGTGAGATGGAGCCATGAGAAAATCACCCTCTGTTTTAAGATCCCGGAATATCGCTCTTAATGTAAAGCAATTACAACGCACATTGTCTCCGCAAGGTCGTTACTATCACGAGTTTTAAGCTTTATCTTAATTGCGTGTAACGGACGTACGATTGAATTAAACAATAGCCTTCGGCGTGAACATCTTATTCCTCCATCCCAAAAACTCCTATTGACACCAATATTACAATTAGGTTAACTTATCCATATTAAGTTTTACGTTAGTGTATGTACTATATAGCCTGTACGAGTACACATACGAAGCCTATATGCATGAAACACGCTCACACCAACGAGCTTACTTAACCTTTCAACTATTTTCTGGATTTAAATTAATTTAGCTAGTAAAGCCACAGCAGCCTCATGTCTCTGAGATAATCAAGGACTATACAAAACCATTTCCACCCAACATCAACCAATGGCCCTCATTATTGTTATTAGGTTTGCCACTGTCAAACAAAGAGAAACTATTCCCCACTGCTATTGTTTATCCCACGGAGTTTTTTAGTTCCAACCTATTATACGCCATCGATCAATCTCTCTCTCTCTCTCTCTCTCTCTCAGAAAGGAGCCTCCCTCTCGCTGACAAAGGAATCTCTCTCTCTCTCTGAAAACTTCGTCGGGCGCTACATCGAAGTGATGCGAGGCCTTGCAAAACAGCAAGACCACGACGAACTTTACCGACGGTTATAAATGCTGCCAAACCTAATCAACAGCCAACTTTCAAGTCTTGGTGCAGCAGTAATAGAATAGCCCCGGGTTAAAATGAGGCTGATGTCACTTTCCTCGTCTTTCAATTTATGATGAACATTGCTACACAGTTGCTTTGTCTTAAGATCTTTAAAAACTTTCTGGCTGCTTGTGTTGCTCCAGTTCTTGAGGAAAAAGTTAAGTATATCTTAGTTTACCTAGACCACCGAGTTAACAGCTCTCCTACGACTAGCCAGAAGGATTAGATATTTTTACGTGGCTAGGAACCAACGAGTTACCTATCAACGGGACCTACAGCTTATTATGGAATCCGAACCACATTATATCGAGAAATGAATTTCTAATCACCAAAAAATAAACTCCTCTGACTTCTCATTGGTAAAGCTGGGAATCTAACTCGCGACTACCGAATCGGTAGGATAGCACGCAGCCCACTCGTCCAACGAGGAAATCACCACACTTACGCTGGGATTTATATATATATAGTATATATATATATATATATATATATATATATATATATATATATATATATATATATAATTATATATATATAATAAACAAATATATTAGCTCTCTTCGGTATGAGCAATAAAACCCAATTTCAAAAATAAAAAAAAAACCCGAATACCGAAAACGCTGGAACAGGGGAGAACAGAACAGATATGGGAAAAGTAACTCGATCACTTAATTGGGATCCTCAAGGAAGCGAAATGACTATAAACGTGTTAATAACAATCTTTTGATATAGTATGTTGTTTATACCTAGACCTCCTTTAGACAGAGAGATGCTGTCTATCAGGAAGTTAGTCCACGGCATCGGAAAAGTTTCTTAAACTACGCTCAGCAGGAACACACTCGAAGGGGTATCAAATGAAATCTAAAAGACTTGATAAAAACGGGATATATTGTGTCGAACTATTTCCGATTTGACTTTGTGATTCATATCAATAGAAGGGCTTTTTTTAATCAGAATTGTATCCTATACACGAATTCATCCTCAAACATAGCCACTGTTGACAACCTTAGTGCTTTCATCAACACATACAAAATATTTTTCGCCAAAACGAGATGCCAGTTGTTCATTTCACTCAGGTCCTGAGTCAATCAATCATTATAGATTCTAGGTGCCCTTATTGACACTGGATTTATTCGACTTTTCTATGTAACAGCCGCCTTAAAAGGGTTTACCAGATAACCTTTCCTAGATTTCATTACGGAATGCTGCATGGTCGTGGGGCTCTATTTCATACCAAAAAAGTTTAGTAGTATATAATTCTCTACTCAATCTTAACAGCACAAAATTATACAATATGTTCTCGCTGACAAACGTGGAAAAGTTCTTTTGCCAACTCTCTTGGATGAAAATCTCCATCATAGCGGTATAGGATTTTATAGTTATACTGATGGAAATAAACTTCTTACTAGAAATACTCATTAGTATGACCCTGCGGCGCGAAGATTTTGTCTTTGACAATTTGTCATCTATGGCACATACGAAAATACTTAATTTTGTAAATGAATTCTTTATGTGTCAATAATTAAAGTCTTACTATAGTGTGTGTGTGTGTGTGTGTGTGTGTGTGTGTGTGTAAAAGAGAGAGAGAGAGAGAGAGAGGCGAGAGAGAGAGAGAGAGAGAGAGAGAGAGAGAGAGAGAGAAATGCATCATCAAGCTAATGGCTTCTACCACGAACTGAAACTGAAGCGAAAACACAAAACCCTTTAACGCCCTAACTCTCTCTCTCTCTCTCTCTCTCTCTCTCTCTCTCTCTCTGTCAGGCTGGTCTCCCTTCTCAAGTAAACAAATTGAAACCTCCGCATCTGGCTTTCACAGGAGAACGTACTTCCCGATGATCAGCTATCGTTGCCTGAGGAGACTGTATACTGCGTCGTCTGTGGTCCCCATCTCGCCATATTGGAAGCAATGAGTTCCCTCCTGCCTTAATTAACGAACCAATAAACTCTGCGGGTGCATTTTTCTAAGCCTAGATTGGGTGGTGGTTGCGTTTTTCTTTTTTTGCTCCTGATTTGTGATGATGATGATGATGATTATAGGCACAGTTATAATTACCAGAGAACATAAAGGGGTAATGTCACCATCATTACTTGCTTTGACCATAACTACAGACTCGCTAAACTTGTGTCATCTGAAAGCTATTAGCACAACCAGAGAGAGAGAGAGAGAGAGAGAGAGAGAGAGAGAGAGAGAGGAGAGAGGAGAGAAGAGAGAGAGGGGGGGGGGGGGCAGCCTATACTACAACAACTTTTCAAACCACGAATTCAAAATATAAAAAACACTAAGGTTATTCGAATGTTTCAAATATTGAGGAACGATCATACCCAAAACAAGCTCTCTTCAATTGGAATTTGGCGAAGGACTAAAATAGCAATATCAAGCAGTGGGCAGGAAATGGATTTGGAATCAAATAGACTGAAATGCAAACCAAATCAAGATTATGCATAAGTTTTCCACGCACTGTATTGGCATGCGGGTATGAATCGTGAAATGACAACGAAACTATACATAAAATACTTTGTTTATTTATTTAACAAAGTTTTTAGACGAATTTTAGACGTCAGAAACCAGGATAGTTAAAAACCATGTGTGACGTAACGGAAATTCCGTATATAGATGTGAAAAGAATGACGGGGGATAGGGAGTTGGAGAAGACTTAAGACATGCCATATGCATCCCTGGGAGAATTGTACGTGATATTGTCGTCAGCTGTGGGCTCCTCCGTGCACCAGAATGGAATGATAGAACATAAAATTTTGGCCCAAGGCCAAGCACTGGGACCTGAAAGGGAAATCGAGAGTAGAAAGGCTTGAAAGGTGTAACAGGAGGATAACCTCAAAGCAGTTGCACTATGAATCAAGTGTTAGGATAGGGTGGATGGCAAGAAGGAAGAGAGAGGATATAAAACAGAGGCACAGTAAAAGGAATGAAAGAGCTTGCAGCCGGGGATGCTGCAAAGAACCTCAAGTAATGCCTGCAGTGCACCACATGAGGTACACCGACGGCACTAGCCCCTCCCCCCTACGTGGGTGAGGGCACCAGAAGTGTAGGAAGACCCAGGCATACTCGGATGAGAACTAAGAGGAGAGAGGCTATAAATGAGTCGAGATTTCTGGAAGATAAAGCACAGAAAGAGGTCGAATGGCGCAAAGATGGCTGTGCTTCACACAAGACGTTGCAGGCAATGATGAGATAGTCGTTACAAATGCAAAAGGAGAACCTTGACACTTGCCGTGGCAGATCTTCAACAGACAACTACGGAGTTCAGTAGAATACTCTTGTTACATAAATCCATTCTTTTAAAGGTGTACAAGTACCCGTGAAGATGAGTAGGCCTAAACATATGGATTCTCTCTCTCTCTCTCTCTCTCTCTCTCTCTCTCTCTCTCTCTCTCTCTCTCTGTAACAGCTGCGTAACAATACGCAAAGAATGCGATGAAAACTACGTGTGACGAAAAGCTTTCGTAATTTCCTGACACTAGATCTCATGTTGAATGAAAACAATTATTGTAGTGAAGAATGTACTTATCCTAACACACAATAAAGGGATTTTTCTTTTTTAGCCGCACGTTTTTTCCCCTTAAGGGTGAGGCGACTCCACGGGGTGTTATTAGCCTTCCGGTTCTTGGCAACTTGCGCATGCGCAGGTAGGAAGTAACTTGTGATTTGTTTGTATAGACATATTCAAAATTGACCACTTATAAATATATGGATGCAGATATTTACATAAAGCAATGCGCAGTCCTGAAAGTTTATATATCGCTAATAATAATAATAATAATAATAATAATAATAAATGAACTTTTTTAAAATGCCTTCAACTACTTGCTACTGCTAAAAGCACTCGTTTGCGCGCGTGCATTCATCCTCACAAGTACAGCAAGTCACCAAATCAGAATGCACGCACATCTAAGAGTTCAGCGGCGTTACAAAGAATAATAATGGAGAACTCCATGATTTCACCGAAGCCCTACAATCGTGATTCCCAAAGGGGCTACTTTTGAGAGAGAGAGAGAGAGAGAGAGAGAGAGAGAGAGAGAGAGAGAGAGAGAGAGAGAGAGAGAGAGAGCCGGCGCTAGCAGATTTATCCTAATGTAAAGAACGGGGGTTTGTTTCGTATATGAACAAACCAATTGTTCATATTGGCGTTTGCATCAACTAAAGCCTAAAGACTTAAGAGGAAACTACTCTTCTTTGGACAGCTACCTCTAATCACGATGTTCTTTAACAACAAACGACCCTGATGCTTTCTCGACCATTTGTCTTTAACGACGGTAAGGGAATTTATCAGCTATACAAAATTAAGTATATCTTAGTTTAACCAGACCACTGAGCTGATGAACAGCTCTCCTAGGGCTGGCCCAAAGGATTAGATATTTTTACGTGGCTAGGAACCAATTGGTCACCTAGCAACGGGACCTACAGTTTATTGTGGGATCCGAATCACACTTTATCGAGAAATGAATTTCTATCACCAGAAATAAATTCCTCTGATTCCACGTTGGCAGAGCAGGGAATCGAACTTCGGACCACCGGATTGGCAGCCGAGCTCGAAAACCACTCGTCCAGCGTGGAACTATCAGCTATACAAATCGTGCCCTTTCACCACACCATAAATAGTATACTATCAAAGGCCAAGTCACACAAGCCATTTCTTGAGGCATCTCCACGCTGTTTCCCCTAGATAAGAATCATGACAGTATTCCTCTCATATTTTACATAACAAACACTTGAGAAATTCATGCTGAACCATGTATATAATAGATATATAAGATATATTATAGACTATAGTAGATATAGATTATATCTATATATTTAAAAAAAAAATATATATATATATAATATATATATTATATTAATATATATATATATATATATATATATATCGTAGCCTGTTTCATTTAGACCCTTGCATTTGTAACATGTTTAAGAATGACCTCAAAGATATAATTACAGACTTCAATACAAATCAGTTGCCTTAAGAGATATCTTCGTTGTATATGCATGTTTAATATGTATTGTGAATATGTTTTGTGAATAAGTTTTTGTTTACCAAAGTTCTGAATAGCTGTCACCCTATATTATCCTTTAATTGTCTTGCCCTTATGTCTGAGCAGATTGACTTAATCTTTTTGTTTTTGTTTTTTAAATTGTACCCATGTTTATGCTTGTTTGGGAAGGTTACTCTTTCTCCAGGTGTGCCAGATTCTAGGTACTAATCTCCTTATAATCTCTATCTGTCAGTTATACGAGCTTTCCTGTACTGTCAATTCTTCATGTAAGTCAGTTTATCGGCTAAGTAAAGGACGTTGAACGTCGAAGGATCTTGCGGAAACTCCGTTGTTTATTTTTCCTTCGTGGCTTATACCTTTATATATATATATATATATATATATATATATATATATATATATATATATATATATCACTACGAATGATTTCTTTTGATTAATAAACCATGAAAATGTAAATGTTCGATATGATGGCTGCTAACTCCGACCACCCCAGGTGACATCACACAGCAGACGAGCACTATGATTGCATGGAAAGGGGTAAGCTACCTGTATACATTTCGGGAATATGCTTCCCGTTATCCCAGCATTGTCACGCAGGTTGGATCATTTGCTGCTGTTACCATAGCTTCCTTCTTTCTACAGGCAGCCTTTTATGTATTAAAGGTAGTAGTGCAATTACTGCTATCTGGCACATTTCTTTTCATTTTTATTTTCAATAACGTTTTGTTTTGGGAATACCTTAAAACCTACGTGCATGTGTAAGCGTTTACTTTGAATAAAGAAAATGGGTATACATCCAATTCATAAATGGGTTATCATATTGGAAACAAAAGAAGCAGGGCGTCAGCCTTTTGAGAGGAGGGCTAAAAGACAGGGAAAACAGAAGTCGGGAGAGAATTCTAAAAGACGACGGCACAAGAAAAGAAACCATCAATGTGCCGATCAATTCCAGGACTATTGATGTCCACGGAATAGACGATTAATTGATTGGGTATAGCTACTAAAACTGGCGTCCAACAAACACCTAGGTTATTGGCGCCGTAGTAAATAAAAAAATAGGAAACTAAAAAATTAATTAATTCAAAGTAGTTTCATATGACAAATACCTAAACATTTCATACCTCCCCCTACGGAGTTAAACAAAATCTACAGTACTACAAATGAAGTAAACACCCATTAGGGGGCAAAATAACAAGAAATTTCAATATAAGATAATGAATTGTACATATGTATGTGTGTGTGTGTGTGTACACACACATACTACATCATATATATATATATCTATATATATATATATATATATATATATATATGCAAGGCAATTTCCCAGCTACTCATCAAGATAACCTTTACATCTTTTTTTTTTATCCCTCCTTGAACATCAATGACAACAGCAGCCAAACATGTACCCTTCTCAATCTTACCTTTCCCACTGGCCTAGTGACACAATGGGAAAAGAGACATGAAAATGACACCCGTTAGCGTGACCGGAAAAGGCACACTAAACGTATCCCGGTGTCAGTCTTGTTTACTATGACGACCAAAAAAAGTTCGGTTTGCATGATGATGAATCATCATTGTCTTATTAAAACAAGTGTCCCTTTAAGTGTATGACCAATATCACTAATACATGCGTTGCTCCACTCCACACTTATTCTATGTAAAAGCCATCGTAACGTTGACCTCATCATGATAAATAAACAAAAGACATCGTAGGCTCAACTGCTGCAGTAATCCGCCAATGCAGCTTCCCCTCAACACGTGACTATTGTTCACGCATTTTAAGTTGCAGAGCGCGCGCGAAAATGTAGTGGAGTGGCACTCGAATATCCTGGTCGACATAATGTCTAGTCAGCTGCTCAAGCCCAGCATATGAAAACATCCGTCACCCATAACACACTCGAGTTATATATATATATATATATATATATAATATATATATATATATATATATATATATATTTGTGAATGTGTGCATATACCTAGTGAAAACCAGCAATGGCTTATATATATATATATATATATATATATATATATATATATATATATATATATATATATATATATTGAAAAATAAAAGTAAATTATACTACCAGTCTTTATAAATACTCACTAAATCTGAGTATGAAAAAGGCCCAACTTTCCAAATTTTAAAGAACATCCCATGAAAAATGGAAAAATACTGACAATAAAGAACTACAAGTAAGGAAACAATGTGCCACTAGAATACAATCTAAAGAGATATTCCAAGGAATATATATTCGCACCCAAGCCTCACGCCAAGAGAGAGAGAGAGAGAGAGAGAGAGCCGAAGCAAATGGCAAGGCTCTCCTTGGCATTGCCGTTAAAATCGAGGCCAACCCGCATAATAATCAAAGACGGATGGATGCAATGGATCACAGTATAAAGCCACATATACTCCAAAAGGCTTTCACACTTGCATACAAAAGGCTTCATTAAGAATGCCGCTTCAGTAAGTTACCGGTAATGCAGTAAGAATATCAAATCCTCTAAAAAAAATACATGGGCTACAAACGAACACCACACTGAATCAATCATCAATATAAAATTAACAGACAAAAACAAACCACCTCATGAAAGCTGACCGGTCAAAATTCGAAACCTGCAAAAAACGACATTTAAACGGCCTCTTGCAGACACTTTAGTAAATCATTCAAACACTACAATGAAAAAGTTAAAGTCGTTAAAATTACATTAACCTTAACCCATAGTCATAACAAAACACCTTCTCAACCATTTTTATAAGCATTGAACATATGTAATACTAAAGTAAAATGAAAAAGCTCTAGATTTCCAGCCGAGAGATTATTTTCTAAACCTTGTACGTACTAGAGCCAAAACTTAATTAGTAATCTACACCCAGGGGAACTAGGTCGTTCTTCCAAACATAAGACCTCCATTACCCAATGGTTTCACTGAATAATTTTTTAACTTTGAAAAAAAACACATTCACGATTGATTGATTATGAAATTAAGGTCTTGAGGACCACGTTCTCATTGTAAGGATTGGTGTGCGGAATGTTAATTGCATCAATAAACCTGAGCACTCGCGAGTGTAGAATGGAGAGAGAGAAGGTTAGAAACAGGATTAATGGCAACTTCGTCACAGACTGTCTTTATTCAGACAGCACGCTGGCGGCAAAGGGGATTGGTGACGCAATATGCTATCACAGTAACCATTCCCTAGGCCTAGGGCACTGGCCCAATTCATCACTGAACCATCCTTTCAACTCGATTTACAACCTTAATACCCAAAGTCGTCATGTTTACGAAATTCTTCCTGACACGTCAGCCTCAAATCATTCGCTGCTTAGCATCCATAGACTGTAATGTAATTTAGTCATTGTACGCGTGTTGTATGTAACGCTCTTTGATTTAGACCTTTAACTTTTTGCAAATAAATATAGTTACAGTAATTAAACATTCAAATGAATTATACATATAAAGCTTTCCTTTCCCAATCTTTCTTTGTACTCGTAGCTATTGCACACATCTTAAGAATATAACATGACATAGCAAGTACTTAAATACGGCGTGTAGCCTCATATAATACTCATTTTCTTAATTTTTTCCTTGGGTCAAGCGAACTCTTGTACAAGCATCATCTGCATTTAGTGATCAGTACAAAGAAGAAAAACTTAACCTGCTAAAAAAGATAAAAAAAAAAAAACGCCTAGCAACACCGAGTTCCATAAATATGTATACGTATACGTATATTTGTGTATTTAGAATTACCGCAATCACCGTCTATACAAAAATATGGTGTTCAGCTGCAACGCCCTATCTGTTACAAAGTCCAGGACAAAGGGGTCAAGCTGTTATGACATATTTAGATGCAAAAGTTCTGAAAAAAGTGTCAGTGGGCAATAATCAACTAAGATGCTTTCTCATCTTCCTGGTGTCACTCCGCTCTGAAGAAAGTGTAGTACTGTACAAGGATGTGATGAATTTTCTACAGTTGGGATTGTGGCAAAAAATCAAGACGATTCTCTCTCAATGCCTCTGGCTGTTCTCTTCCAAAAGAAAAGTCCCGTAATTCAAAGCATGAACACATTCAGGTATACTTCGAAATAAATTCAGGTTTTTTTCTGTACCTAGTATTGTGATACACATTCCCCAAGATTTCTTGAAGAGCATATATCACAGTTTTAAAAACCATTTTATGTAATCAGCTGTTAACTTAGCAAAATCAAAAGTTCTGAGAAGTATTTCTTGAAGTTTCTAAAAATGCAGGCCTGCTGTAACTTTGATGCTTCTTCCTAATGCCATGTAGCAAAAAGATCTGGACTAAGAAAATTAGAATTCAAGACAGACTTTTATGCATAATTTTGTAATTTACTTACTGGCTGGACAATATCCATTGAAATAACTACCAGTATTCTAAACTTTAGCCCAAGGTATGTAAAAGTTTTGCAACCAACATACAACCCGCATGCCTAGTGTCTGCTAGCAGATAGTTTTAATTCCAGCTAAGTTATCCAAAAATGCCAATTGGCAAAGCAATGATCAAGTATAGACGCACAAGATCAAGTGCATGACTGATAAGAATGGTAATTCCTACTACTGTAAGATGCAGACCTATAGTTTCCTAATGTTAGAATCAACTCACTACCACCTTGAATTTTTCTGCTTTCCAAAGATCTCAACTTCATAAGGACAGTTACACTAGTATTTCCCTCAACATCAACCCCAATATAAAAAAAATCAATACCACCTAGTTAACAAAAAAGATATATTGGATGGCACTTTACATAAACTCTATACACAAATGCTCACAATTCTTTGCCTATAAGCTAAATATTTTTTTATTAAAATCAAAAAAATCATGGCACTCTTTAACAATACTCATTCAAGAATATGTAAAGGTAATGTAAAGGTATTTTTCTGTCCATACTCAAGACCTGATGTAATGACTCATAACCATGAGTCATACCTCCTTTAAAGCAAAAATTGTGAACACAGAAGTAACTGAAAATTTGAAGAAATATAGCCTCACATTATTCTTTAAAACATCTGATGCTTTTTCATATCAATTTCCATTCTCACTGATGCATGGTGACTTCTGCTGTCTTTTCTAAAAGTAGAGTTTCCACTGGTTTGGTTGCTACCCTCCTGAGTTCAGAAGAACATTCTTTCAAACATAAGGCCACCTCTTTCCACAATTACCCTGTGGAAATTGGTAACCTGGAGTACCTGATTTGGCTGAGCAAGAGAAACCTTTGTCACACCTTGCCATCCAAGCTACATCTGATCTTGATGAACTGATGACCCTTTAGGCAGTTAGGGTATGGTAGAAACCATATGGGAAGTTCTCCTATGACAGCTATCAGTTGTGAGAGGACAATCTTTATCTACAGTGCGTCCCATAAAAGGGTGCAGGTTTTCCTTGACAAAATTACAAATACTTATAACATTCAGGATGCATTCAGCAAAAATTGTACTTTATTAAATGTACTAACACAGACTTCTTGTTTGGTTTGAGTACTCTAGTATCATCTGTACCATACAGAACTACCATGCGTAGTGTTCTGCCAAATGTCTGTAAGTGAGGTTACATGCATCCTTTGGATTATTTAGGTTAAATATCCCTATGTTAACATCCATTTGACCAATTACTTCATACAATAAATATAAAACCTGGACTCTGAACATTCAACGTTAACTCTGATACAATTTCTCCTTCATTAATAAATGTTAACTCATGTATACAATAACTTATATGTGATACAAACAGTATGATAAAATGTAATAAAGCAGTACATATGCCACATACATACTTGTACGTTTAGCATGACCCCTAAACTGAAAATTCAAACACCTTTAATAACAAGGAATTTCATGTGGGAAAGGCAATTTGTCCCAAATGCCTTACACACAATGTGGCAAAACTTAGCAGCTTCCACCTGGCCTTATACCTATTTACAGAGGCCAAAAGGCACAAGGAGTCATCAGCATATTCTGACAAAGCCAAGGTCAGGAGATCTTGGCCTTGAGGCCTACAACACTGTTCCCTCAATTCTGCAAACAGCATAATTACCTAAGCAGTATAAAAATTATCATTGATAACACATGGCGATTAAGCAAACTTAACATAAACACCCTGACTTTATAGGAAACATTAAAATTTAAGGGAAACCAAAGAAAGTTAGGCCAATCTCCAAACACATTCAGAAGCATATGTGGCAAACTCCATGACAAGTGTCACCGGCCAGCCAGATGTCTAATGTCAGACCAGCCAATAGAAGACACATGCTATCAAACTCAAATACTATACTATACTGCTGTGACTATCAAGCACAACTGATTAGTGTGTGATATAAAGTTATGCAGCCTAACATCTAAAACCCCCCCCCCCCCTCTCTCTCTCTCTCTCTCTTCTCTCTCTCTCTCTCTCTAACAGAACCTAGAAACAACCTCAAGAGGGTAATGCCAGCCACTGAATAGACTAACAGTAGACCTTACGTAAAAGAGATGACATACCTTTTGTAAGTGGGTCTCTTAGATATTAAATTAGATTTAGGCAAGAGACAATATCTTCGATACCTGCAGGAGCCCTATAATACTGCAAGTGACAATACAGAAAACTCAAGTATAATAATGTACCTCATATGCTTTAGGGAGTAGAGCTTACACTGCATCTTGGACTATAAACTTCTCACTATACGAGAACTCCTGAGAATCTATAAATGCGACTCAGTGGTCTCATTAATCTACTTTACAATAATAGGCGTTGTACAAGATTATTTAAAGCATTCTTAAACACAGCACAGTTAAAACCCCGTATTCGCAGACTCTCATATTTGCATAATATTTCTCTCTGGAACATATACCCCCATTATTCATGGGAAATCCACCCATTCACAGCATTTTCCCATGAGAAATATCCACAAATTCCTGTTCTTTTTTTATATCAATCTCATTATAGAATGCGCTTTTTGTTATAAAACTACTTAAAAAACCAAGTATAAACATTTTTTGTGGGCTTTTCCTGAGTTATAACTAACAAAATATGCAGTTTTAAGCGTTTTTATAGGGGTTTCAACTATTCATGAGGGGGTCTGGTATTCAATACTACTACTTGCCAAACCAAAACATTAGAAGTAAGGACTGACAACCAACAATGTACCAATGAATATTCCACAATACATATAACCGAAATTTACAGTGATAACAGGAAGTTAGTATGCAAACAAGTAAATACGCTCTACACATCTGGCCAGGATTCATCAGTGCCCAGTGGACTATTTGAAGCCTGACCAGAAAGAACAAATCACTCAGTTCCCTATTCAAAACTAAGACTCACTAGTAACTTGAGTATTGTAAACGTCATTTTTCCACAAAACATACATCACAGAGTAACTGGATCAATTCATGTAAAAATCATAAAATGATTTTCACTCAAATCTTCAAGGCAATTTTATTTCAAAAGAAATACTATGCACTAAAAGTACGTTCTACAATAAATGTGCAATTCTAGTCAAATTGCTTTGTACATTTGTTCCTAATTAAAGTAGTATTTTCAGCTTAATAGACCACTAGTGTATTCACATGTGATCTCATTAGTCCTTTGCATAAGTTTCAATACATGTAGTACTCCAAAGTTTACTAAGCTAGAGGAGAAGGTGCTCAGAAAGTTATAGAACAAAACCTTACCCCCAAAAACCCTCAACTGTTCTGGCCCAGGGGAGAAGAACTGAGGAACTTGCTAAAACAACATTCAAATAACAGCAAGAAGACTCTAAAGCATCCTATTACTTGGGGAAAAATCATGTGGCCATGTTTTTATCAATGTCACACTGAAAGCTTTGATCCAATATCTAAAACTATCGTCATAGTTTTGAGATTCTTATTAATTACATATCTTGCTGTGCTTTCCTCTCAAGGGAACTGCAATATGTCCCCTCTAAACAAAGGCATGCTGCTTCTAAAGAATTGATGTACAGCACAAGATTTACAATACATACAGTAATTCTATAGCTCTAAACCTTCCCAAGAAGGATTTTGTTTCTCGCTATCATAGACCAGAACAAAAGGTCTCTCAAGTCATGCACATTTCTATTGGAGTAGAGTTGCTTGAAAAAGCAGTGTCTGGTCCTCAAATGGTAGTTACCTTAGCTATTGGGCAATTTTGCATCTACTACTTTTTTCACATAAATGCAAAAATTGAAGATATATAAATTACTTAAGTACTATAGTAGTACTATGGTAATCTTTCTCATGACCTGCTTCTTTTGAGAAGTGGCTAATTTCTGTCTTGGGGAGGATCCTCAGCAATTATAGTGAAGTTTTCTGTTCAAAAGCATGTGCGAGACATAGGTACTACCTTATATGGTGGCAGAAGGCAGGGGAAGACTTTGAGGAAAAGCTACCAAAATCAGTGTGATTTGAGACATACATGGAGACCAGAGAGGTAGTAAAATACATAAGCAGGAGCAGCAAAGAAAGACCGTGGCAGAAGTGAAGATGATTTGTAAAACCAGAGGCAAAGGAGCCCTTTTTATATCCATCTGGTCACATAATCCATTGCAGCATTTCTAACTATGCTTAGATATACCAATAAATCCACACAGAACCAAAGATAACCGAGTCAAGACATGACTACTTGAATGCAGTTTGAATACAAATATACTACAGTCTAACCAACTGCATTAACACTGAAGCAAAATGAAATACCAGAAAAATTAAAGCAAATAAGCAAGATAGTACTTAACATACAAAATAGAAAGCCAAAAAATAACTTCTGCAAAAAAAATTCATGGGGGGGGGGGGGGGGGGGATGTGCAGGATAATTAGTGACTACAAACAGAATTGCAGCTTCAGGCCAACCTGATGGACAGACTGAGACCAAGGATGAAAGTGACACAACCTTTAAACATTTCACATGGTGAGCCATTTTCTTCCCTCATTTCATATAAACAAAAGTAGCACCTACAATCAGATGGTGCCACACACCTCTGGTAAAAGGAAAAAAAATCTATATTAGTATATAGCCATATACACCTACTGGTTTAGGAAAATTTCTTATAAGACCTATTTTCAGCTGACAGTAGATAATGCCAGCCAATCCCATACACCACCATGAAAGAGGCCTTCTTTGTCCTCATGATAGGTTAATAGTTCCCATCATGGGTAAATAGCAGTGGTTTAATGACTATGTGAGATTTAAAGAAACAAAAGAAAAAAAAAGAAAAAAAAGTTGGATTTAAACAAAATTCAAGATGAAACAGAGTTAATTCTCAATTTGGTTATTATTTTATAAATTTTTATGCAATGCAATAATTTTTCTTTCAAATCTGTATACGTACTGCTTGCATTCAGGTTATTTTCAGCAATAGTACTGCAAATTACATTACAGTACTAATACCAATTTATTTAGGTTGGAATCCATAAACCAAGAATAAAATATCAAAACTAGTCCTTGGAATTTCGACTGTTTTTGGGATGGAATGAATTCAAACAGGGTAATATTTATTACTGTGCTATAATTATCATTCAAAATATTTCGAGAGAAACCAGCCAAAAGGGTCACTAGTATCTTGTAATGCATGCTTCTACAGAAAAGTGCAAAATGCAAAGAGAAAATAAAGAAAAAAAATCTAAGATAGCTGACATAATTTCAGACTGTTTACCATAAAAAAAGTATACGGCGGGACCCCTTATTCACATTCTCTGGATTTGCGGACTCAAACATTCGCAGATTTCTTTCTGGAACATATACCCAAAACCGTTCGTGGGAAATTCACCTATTCGTGGTATTTGAGAAATATCCTCAAACTCGTGTTTTTTTATTCATTTCATCATAAAATGCACTTTTTGTGCTAAAACTAATTACAAAAAAACCCTGGCCGCTTTAAGCATTTCTATAGGGGTTCCAACTATTCGCTGGGGGGGGGGGGGGGGGGGTGGGGGGGGGGGGGGGGGGGGGGGGGGGGAGTCGGTATGCATCCCAGCGAATACAGGGTGACCACTGTATGTTGGTTCCTGGATGATAGGTATTAGATTTTAATCAAAACTCTCACTATAATACCAAGATTTTTACATATTACACTATTTACTCCCATGTCCATTGTAATCACACAGTTTAGATGTCAAATGCAATGATACAAAGGTTGAAAGTACCTACAAACTTGAGAAGCTGGTCTAAACTATACAACTAGATCCTATAGATTGTCATAACTGCTGGAGACACCTGATAACGGACATAATTGAAGGGCAGCACTGCCACAATAACAAGTATCAACGAGGCCAAGACCATCCGCTGCTCAGTAATGATATCATTAAGAAATGTCAAAGGATGCCTTGGGCACAGGAGACTGTACCATACAAAATTTCTATAACATCCAATGTCATCACTAGTATTGAAATACCAATAATTCCCCAGCTCGCTGATAACCGGGGACTGCCTGTGTGATATATATATATATATATATATATATATATATATATATATACATATATATATACTGTACACACACACACACACATATATATATATATATATATATATATATATATATATATATATATATATATATATATATATATATGTAGTACAGAGAGAGAGAGAGAGAGAGAGAGAGAGAGAGAGAGAGAGAGAGAGAGAGAGAGAGAGAGAGAGAGCACATGTATTATAATTGCATACTCCTAAATGCTTTCAATTGACCACCAGGACAAAAAATAATGAGCAAGTAAGCCTATTAGAGTTAACCACCTCTTTAAAAAATTTCCAAGTGATGCAGAAGAGGAGACTTTATTATAAGAAATCTTATATCTGATGGCCTGCTCTCTCTGCTAAACAAACTACAAATATTTCTCGTTTTTACTCACCTGAATCTAAAACCACAATATTACCAGCTACTTTACATTAATACACAGATAATGCAGATAAGATTTAAAGAAAGGCATATGGAATTTTATATATGATATGGATATGAAGGAGTGCTTCCAGAGATCCCACAACTAATCAATAAAAAGTTACTATAACTGTAGCCAGTGCTTCATTCGACAAATTAAATACGTAAGTATGAGGAAACTAGACTCAAGTACTGGAGTAAAACAAAAGCGCAATGAAAACTGATAGCATAAAATTCTTAATAAGGGCACTGAATCCTTAATTTTTCCTAACATGAGCTGAATGACCTCAAATTATAAATGCGTTCTAGTGAAAACTGTAACTACAGTAATTGAACAAATAAAGGTCTAACTAACTAAAGAAAGTCGTCAAATGGAATAAAGATAAATACATATCAGGTTTCAGCTACTAATCAGACTTGTCTCAAATTAAGTTTGGTACTTTTCAATAAAGTAGAACAAATTTTGATGCTATTGCACTGTGGCCCTCCAGTAGGATATCTAAGAACTAGACTACATTTTACTTAAATATAAGTAAAATCTCAAAGGTTACCAACATCTGCCGTGTTATGATAAAATCGACTGAGACAGAGAGCATCTGACAAATTCTTGGACTGTGGTGGAATTGAAAGGTAAAGTTTTCAGGTTTACACAGGTATCTTGATAGACTTGTAACCCAGTCCTCTTAGATTTCATAGATGTATAGAACAGCCTTAACACTGTATAGAAAATTAATGCATAAATATTTCAAGACTACATGAGAGGATGAATAATTTTTTTCTCTCAGTTCCTGACCACCTCCGAAAATGGTTGTTGCATAAAGAAGGCTTTACCCAACAATACTTATATGTCATACTTGTTCCTGTCACCCCCAGCTATGTACACTGCTTTCTAAACTTTACTTATTGTCCATCCTCTTTATACTCTGCCCACATAACTGTCAAACATCTCTGTGTAAGCTCTAAATATCAGGAGTGATCTGGGTTAACTCTTACACAATTGTAAAATAATAAAAGTACAGGCAGTCCCCGGGTTACAACAGGTTCGGCTTACGACGTTCCGAGGTTAAGGTGCTTTTCAATTATATTCATCAGAAATCATTTCCAGGGTTACGACGCCTACAACACTGATCTGGCAGATGAAATATGACACCAAAAATGCAAAATAATCAATAATTGAAGGTTTTTTTTGGTGAAAAATGCAATAAGAATGCAGTTTACATAGTTTTCAATGCACCCAATGCATTAAAAGTAAAGTTTTCTTAGTATGTTTTATGATGTTCCGGCTTACGACGTGTCTCAAGAACGGAACTCCTGTCATAACCCGGGGACTGCCTGTATTTACATTAAATCATAACTGCACTATCATTTACCTAGTTATTATACTTTCCTCTCACTTGAGAAAAAATCCTTGTGCAGCCCCATGAGAGGCTAGAAAAAAAACCCTGTTGTTTAGTTAATTAAGTAATAACTTGAATTAGTGTCTGTCCTAGAATATGCCCACCACCTGCTAGTCCTGAATATCTAAGCTAATGGTGGGAAAACTATCTATCCAAAAATCTAATCACTTGATGCCTCTCATAAAGCCCACAGTTAGGCAAGTTTTCCCTCAAAATCCTTAAATATAAAACCAAAAACCTAATCAGTTTGGTGGAGGTAGGACAACCACAATATTAATGAACCTAAAGCCAAATCTAAAATCGAACATCCTTGGTGGAGTAATATCCTAAAATAATAAACTATGTAACAATGGGCAATATGAACAAACAGATAACAGCAAAGTTAGGCCTGCTGGTAATCAAGAAAGTAAACAAAAAGAAGATCCACAACCATGTAAATGCAATGCAACTGGGAGAATGGGGGTCAATAATAAGCTAGAATTATGAGGAATAAGTAATCAATCTCAAAACAAATCATTTAGTACTAACCATGTGACTATTTCCACGTATAAGACAACCTTTAGATAAGGCAAGGTAAAAAAATTAGAGCAAATTTTCATGAATCTATCTCATATTTGTAGTATCAGAAGACTCCTAAAATACAAAACCATCTGCATATACACTAGCTTTTGTTTATTTAAAGATGATGTTATTACAAATGCTGCTTTACTTACTGTATCTTTAGAAATCAAAAAACAAAATAAACAGAGCCGATTCTATATCGTGTTTTTCTTACAGACATTGCCTAAAAGGGAAACTATTGATTAAATTGCTCTAAACAATTGTATGTAATCCAAAATTGTGCTTTTCACCATCAAAATTATTACCTTTGCATGGAAAATCAATACACATTATGTTATCCTAATTAGGATATATAATGTTACTACTAAAATAAATATCATTAAAATTTCTGGGAGATTACCACAAGATCAAAGTTGCTGTGTGCGCAACCATAAGTAGATGTCTACATTTCCTCAGCTGGGCTTGCAGTGTGCGCAACCATAAGTAGATGTCTACATTTCCTCAGCTGGGCTTCCATAGATAAAAGTTGATTTCATTGGTATGGAATTATTCCTCAAATATGCCAATAATATATAAGGTAAAAATGGTTTTATTACCTTTTATCATCAGTTTATTTCATAACGTGAATCTTTTCATTCATGTCTGTGGTTATCTCACTGATGCTGAGGCTAGCCTACCAATAATCACTTGAATTCAGAGTTTGATTTTTAGAATGGTAATATAGGATGACCCCACAAATTTCAGGGGTGAATTTTAGAGAGACTCAATCAAACAGAAGATTTGAACACAAAACCAAACCAGAAATGGATACAAGGTGTTGAACTGACTCAGTTAAGGGATCCCCTCACTGAGATGCTCTGACAACTAAAGTTCATAAATAAGAACAGAACAATATGAGATACATTAAATAGTAAAAGGCTGACAGGGTGACAGAGCAAAACCCCGATGAAGGTCAGTTAAATAGAAAGGAAGAAGGTGTTGCACTGGTCACAACAAAAAAGTTATTGGATGACAAACTGGAAAAAAGAATTTTCAGACTAGTGGAGTCAAGTTCTAACCATTCTTAAATATAGCGGTTTGCCAGATTTTGTAGAAAACCTTACATAACAGAGTTCCCCGATATAAAAAATTCCCTAAGGGAACTTGAGCAAAAATCAAAATATTCCTGACCAAAGTTATGCATTAATAAAGAAAAATTCCCATGGCAAATTTTATCATCAACCAAAAAATCCCACGGCAAAATTGCGCATCAATAAAAAATCCCAATAATAATAAATATCTCTTGCAAAAAGTGAGAAATAATTAATCACTCAGATAAGTTGAGCAACAATCAAATGATGGGGAAAGAGGTCCCCAGTAGACTTCACTTTGTGGAAAATGTGTATTGATTTGACCCTATACTTTAACTCAAGGTGTTAAAGAGGGTGACAGCAGAGTAAGAATTCAAATACTTTAACGATATTAAGAGTTTAAGCATAGAAACACTGGTTGGAAGGCTATGAGCAATCACTTTGTTTGGAGGATAGCCAGATTCATATAACTTAAATCAAGAGGAAGGGAGCACTAAACTGATATTACATGTTGTTTAAACAAAAACATTGAATCACAGAACCATCACATCATAAAATATTTTCAAGATTTTAAATAGGAAATCAGAGCTGGATTAAGTGAATCTTGTTCAGCATCTTTTCACCATAATACCAATATGAAGAAATTACAAAAGAAAAGTGGCTACATGAAACAAGCAGAGTAACATTGAATTGTGTCATGAACACCATTTTTTTAAACAGGATCTTAAGCACATCACTGCCATTACAAAATACAGTAACTACAGCAGCTTTATCATCATCATCTTTAAGTGGAGTACCTGGATATGAGGAAATGGTTATAACTAAGAAACAGACTATATGCAGTACAAAATATTCCAAGTAGGCCATATCATGAAACAAATAAGCATAACATGAGGAAGGATCTCAATACAAGAACTCTGGAACCATGTACTGTACAAAATGAAAAGCATTAGTAGCCAATAGTTGCGAACACAATGGATTGCAGAGAAAAGTTTAACCTTTAGGGCACATGAACCACGCTACTTTTTACAAGGTTGACTGCCTGATCTGGCAATTTTGACTATAACATATGAGAAGAATCTTCAAAGGGACTTAAATATGGATGTTGAACATACATACATACATACATACATACATACATACATAACGTACTTTATCATACATACATACAATACATAACATACATACATACATACATACAACATACATACATACATATACATACATATAGTACATATATATATATATATATATATATATATATATATATATATATATATATATATATATATATATATATATATATATATATAATATATATATATATATATATATACACACAACCAAGGTGCAGACAGTTGAGTACAAGGGATACATGAGATCAGGTGTTGACTTACGGGAACAGGCTAGTATCTACATTTTTTTTTATTCCGACATTTTGTAATAACATTTATTACATCCTCTGGGCCCGGAGGATGTAATAAATATGTTATTACGAAACGTCGGAATACGGAAAAATGTAATACTGGCCTGTTTCCTTAAGTCAACACCTGATCTGATATATATGTATATACAGGCAGTCCCCACCTTACGACAGGGGTTCCATTCTTGAGACGATTCATAACCAAAAAATCATCAATAATCCTATGAAAACCATACTTTTAACGCTATGGGTGCATTAAAAACTATGTAAACTGCATTCTTAGTCCATTTTTCATAAAAAAAACTTAAAATATTGATTATTCTGCATTTTAGGAGTCATATTTCTTCTGTGAGATTGGCGTCGTAACCCTGGAAATAATTTCTGATGAATATAATTGATAAATATAATGTTGTAAGCTGAACCCTTCGTAAGCCGAAGGACTGCCTGTACACACACACACACACACACACACATATATATATATATATATATATATATATATATATATATATATATATATATATACATATACATATATTATATAATTTATAATGTATATATACATATATATTGCATGGAGAACAAGTAAGGAATCTGAAAATATGGAGCAGCAACACAAAGAACCTAAATATTAAAGTGAGGACTGACAAATGATATAACACCTTTCATAATAAGAAATCAGAGAAAATAAAAGAAGAGAGGAGCAATCGGTTATGCAGTTATGAAAGTGAAAGGGCACCAGGCAGCAGAGAGTCCAAGAATATATTGAAAAAGGTATACACAAAGACCTGAACCAGATGGGAATTGAAGCATGAGTGCACAAGATAAAAGAGTATCAAGAGAACTCATCAAACATACTGCCGAAAGGGAAAACAATGTGAAAATGTGAATAATAATGATAGCCATCTTGGAAAACAGCTAAGATGATGGCTCAAAATATATGACTATGTTATTTGGCAATATGCTTTCAAGCAGTAAATTCTATTAACTGATGTAAACAACAACTGATATATACATATATTAAAATATAAGGGTAATTCTAAAGAATAACTCCACACGGACTGCAAGGAACGTAACCGTGAATACAACATCCACTAAGGATTGGAGCGTCCAATGTATTTCGCAGTGTTTAGTACTGGCCCCTGGGGGTTAATTACAATCGACCGCCCAAAAATAATGGTAAACTCTTAATAAGCAACCCAAATACTATAGGAAACTGTAATTTCCAAAGAAATACCTGACGCGGATATATCCTTTGGATTTACCAATATAAGTAATAATACAGCATCTACCATCCATAATTACATAAAATCACAAGTACTGTCTCTACAGTACTGTAGTAGTACTTGAAAAACTGAATGAGACACTATACAGTTTCATGACCTGAAGGGAAACTAAATTAGAAATTATAACCTTCTTACATTATTATAACTTAAAGACGTGAAACAAATTATATTGCAATTCATTACTGTCCAAAAGTTTTAAAACTGACCAAAATTTTTAAAAATATTGATTCATAATAACATATAATGTCAGCAACAATCATTTACCATATATAATTTTACTAAACATATTCCAGTATTAACCACTTATGATGAATAAAATTCTACTAAAAATATTCCAGTACTAACAACATAAGATGAATAAAATATATCTAAATATTCACCTACAAGCAAAACATACGATAAGTCAATCGCATCACTGCTGCATTAAGCCTGTGTGGTAAGCCACAACTTCCTTAAAAGCAATAAAATTAGCTGCAAAAGTTAGGCACCTACTATATAGCCCCCTGAATGTCACTGACACAGGCAGCAGAAGACTTGCACGTGTACGTAACTGAGCAGATTAGTTTTACGCTGTGCTTGTCGCATTAAATATATACTTGCGCGCATGTTATACTTGGTAAATGCTACCTCTTGATTTGCTAAGCGTCTTTAATATGGGGAATGCAATGCTAAAAGCTTCCCCTTCATTTTCATACATGACAGCCAGCAAAAAAAAGACTTCAAAGTGATAAGGTAAAAGTGAAATTTTAATTACATAAAATATCAGGGAATAGGCAATGTTAAAAGAATAGGTCATCTCCCTAAGCTTAGACTTCATTAGCCTGACTATCTTTGCATTCTATAAAGCATTCAAACTTTCTGAATAAATAATTTCATAATAGGGACACATCCATTCAAACTAAACATTACTGGCTATCTATTGACGCAAGAATCAAATAGACACTGTGCTAAGACCTACATAGGAATTGGATCTGAAAGCAAAATATTCAAGAGACCACCTTGACATACAGATACCACATTGAAAGCATATGGTACCCTTACTATTCAATAAGATGCGCCCCCCTCCACCCCCGCCCCAAGAACCAAAATGATGTGAAAAATTGATCATCACAAACATTCAACAAAAATGTGAATTGGAAGAGGATGGTATTCAAAATACTCCACAAATAACTGAGGTAAATGATATTAATGAACTCCTATTTCCTACACACTATAAATTTTGCAATATCCGCCAAGTGACCATGTATAGATGCCTTCATACGATGAATAAAAATTTTGAAAGCTTTTCAATAACTGATGGAAAAAATTGATTTCAGGAATTGTTTTAAAGTACCATTAAATACAGTCATTTATGGATTACTTCAGTGCATGAACATATCCTTATGTCCGGATGTCACCCTATGACAACTCATTGAATGCATTTTGCATTCTACATTTCCATGGCTTCAAGAACTCTCTCTATATTTTATATATATATATATATATATATATATATATATATATAATATTATATATATATATATATATATAGATATATATATATATATATATATATATATATAAATGTCTTGACCCTTTACAAGTTTTCTTAAATCCTGACATAATGGTAAAAATATAAAAACCACCTAATTATGGTAACATTTGCAAACTTAACAAATCCTTCATGTATTTTAAGTAGCCTAATACCCAAACTAACCTCACTTAAGGTAGATCTAGGGTACTTATCCGCGGCAGCCTAGACTATGGCAGTTGCGGTTTTTCCATGCAGTTTTACCTACTGAACAAGAATTTTAAGTAATATTCATCTGGACGACTGTAATTAGTCCCCAGGGTCCAGTACTAAACATGGCGAAATACATTGGACGGCCACCCAAATCCCCAGTGGATGTCCTATCCGCGGTTACGTTCCTTGCAGACCGTGCGGACTGCTTCTGTAGAAATACCATAAGCTAAGCTAGGCTACAGATTGCCTCACCTATAGCCCACATGCCTAAAGCTAAACACTGTGTAGCCTTAATGAAGCCTATGCATTCTGCCACACCCATTCGAGATTACAAGCTATACTTGTCCTAACACGCTACACCTAATACTGGTACCATGTTAATGTAATTCTTTAAGGTTAGCTGTCAAAACCGAGGCAACATTTCTCAAATAGGTATCTGGGACTTAGACGTTTTATTCGTCCCTCCTCGATATGGGTCTGAAACTGGAAAGTGGCTATATAACCTGGGCTAACCTACATTGCCTAAGCCTTTAAAAAAAGTAGGTCAAGGCACGATCATTTTACCAGTTCCCTCAAAACATATAGTAAACGGCATTCGCTGTAAATTCGTATACGTTTCGAGAAAAGCCGACATCGCCGCCCCTCTCTCAAGGGAAGGAAGGGAGCCTTTGACAGTTGTGGGCGTGAAACGGGACTTTTTTCCCCTAATCATTGATCAGCCTTAAGCCAGAGATCCCGCGAAGCCTAAGCAAGGCCTTATGGAATATAGGGATACTAAGCGATGCCAATTCTTCCAAAAAGAGATCTTCTCCTTTTTCATAATGGTGGATCTAAGAATTGTGTGTGTTATCTGGGAAAGGGGGGCGTGTAGCTCGATTGTAGTAGTACATGTCAGCTACAGAGGGGGATGAGGGGGGGGGGGGGTATATTTGGGCCCTCAAACAGCAGACAGACGACACTAAAATCCATTTCCCTCTTAATAATACTCACCGCCTTCAGCGCTGCAAGTCTGTCCTTCGTCATTTTTTCTCTTTGAAGGGTGGTTACAGTGGAACCCTCTCACTTAAAAACACAGCTACGTTAAGAAAAAATCACTGTTCCAACACTAAGATACACATTCCCACTCGTGGCATGAACAGTACCCAACTGAATACTGGCCAAAAATCGATACCCTCCCAAACACGAGAGAGAGAAAGAGAGACAGAAGATAAAGTGTTCTACAGACGATCACCACGTGCGCGCGCAGCACAGGCACCGCCTCTCGCAATTTTTCCGCTATTATGGGCGTTTATTATCTGTGATCGAAACTGCAACAGCTCTAATTTTGAACATCTTCCTGTTTTCATAATATTTTACGGAATTTACCGAAATATAGATCACTGATCCCACAGAATATTAGCAGCGTAATCTGGATTTAAGGCTCTCATGACGTCATCGAATGACGGCCACTGCTGCCATTTCTATCTACGAATTTTATCTCTTGGAATACTCAAATGGCAGCATTATGTAGTATGCAATATTACTGACACATAGATAATTTTTTTCTTGAATAGAGTCTATATCTAACCACTTAGCTAGAGAAGTCATTGCTAATCAACATTCTCTTTACTCAATGAAGGCCAACACCTACTTTATGGAAACGTACGAAAAGAAGAGAAATATCATTCTCGTCACGCAGTGCCAGGCGCCTTGGGAGTTTCAGTAAAAATTTGGATGATTCACCCACTCATTGATGAGTCAACACTCACATATCATAACATGTAAATAAATTTTTTACATCCTTTGAAATGTTATTAAGTAAAATCAACAATATTTGGCTTTTTCTGCAGCAGTTTGTTTTATAAAATGAGATCACGCCGACCCATTATTGTCTGTCAGTTCACTACATCCAAGTGAACTACTTTGAAGTTGACTGAATCCTTACGTAACCATTCAAAGTGAACGAAGAGTTTTTGCTATTCATTATGAAAAAGTGTCGTGTTTCTTCAAGCTTCGTAATTTGCAACTGCATTTATTGATAAAATTATAAAGAAAAAAGAAAGACATACTTCGCTCGACATCATATATATATATATATATATATATATGATTATATATTATATATATATATATAATATATATATATATATATATATATATATATCTATATATATATATATATATTATATATATATATAATAATATATATATGTGTGTGTGTGTGTGTGTGTGTGTGTGTGTGTGTGTGTGTGTCTGAAGCAACAGTTCAAGCGTAGAGCTGAAGCGCTAAAAAGATTATAGAAAATATAATTAAGACAAGTTGGATAAGAAGCGACCACCCTGTGGTAGGGGTGTAAGAATACTACCACCGTAGGTCCTGCGTGTCGTAAAAGGCGACTAAAAGGACAGCTGCTGCCTTGCACTCTTACATTTTTATTAAAAGGCTAAGCCCACTGCCAATAACTATGGAAACTGCTGCCTTGCAGTATTACTTTTCAGTAAAAGGCTAGGCACACCACTAATTACTGTGGAAACTGCTGTCTAAATGGGTGGCCATTTCTAAATTTCCAAAAAGGAGGATACCTCATACGTGTATATATATATATATATATATATATATATATATATATATATATATATATATATATATAATTATATATATATTTATATATATATATATATGTGTGTGTGTGTGTGTGTGTGTGTGTGTGTGCGCGTGCGTGCGTATATATATATATATATATATATATATATATATATATATATATATATATATATATATATATATAGAGAGAGAGAGAGAGAGAGAGAGAGAGAGAGACGAGAGAGATGACCGACGAGAGGGGAGGGGAGAGAGAAGAGAATGACGAGAGCGAGAGAGAGAGAAGAGAGAGAGAGCCAATAACCTTCACTGCTAATGAAGATAAAAAATAAAAATTAAAAACATTGATTATACTGAAATTACTGTACATAAAACTCATTTGTCTTCTCACCTTGATTGCCTGGAGGTTTATGTCTTGTATTTCCAACACAACCTCTGAGGGCTGGCTAGCGAAATCAAGCTTATTCTTCAGTTGAAATTTAGCTTGGCAAAGCTGGATTTAATATTTCTACCAAAGTAAAAACAGCTCACTACCCGCTACCAAGCTTGAATGGGCAGTGGTCGAAAGGATATATAGTATCTCGTATTTCGCTGATCTGACAAATGTGGACCTTAGCTTCGGTTTCGTCATTATCGTTTTCCTATTTTTTACCTCTTCATATGCCCCGTGTATTATTTTTTTAATTCTCTCGTTCCAAGAAAGGAGGACAAATGCACGTCATCCCTAAGGTTGCTGAGGAAGGAGGACGTCTGGCCACCCTACCCTAGCTGCCCCCTGCCTTGCAAGGTGGACTTTTTAGTCAAAGCCCACCGCCAATAACTGTGGATGTAAGAAAAGGCGCGTCAGGCAACCGACCCCTTAGCGGATAAGATGCAAGAAAGAGCAGACAATGATGAAAATAGGTTGTCTTATGGGGTGAAAGAGGTACATGAGCAATTTGCAAAATTCTGTGATGCAGTCATGATGACACCAGGGAGTGTTTTGTGAATATGGGTTGGAGGAGGGTGTCAAAAATTGCCATTTATTCCCCTTGAATAAAATTTCCCAGTTTCTATGAAAATACGTTGATATATGATTATTTTGCTCCACAGAAGTAGTTTTATTATATTAACTATAACAATGAGTTGGTATAAATTAGTACATTGATATTCAAAGTAATAAACCACTTTTTTTGCATATTTTGTCCATCTCTATAAAATTAGATGACGTATAATTACAGTGATGTCAAACTTCTTTCTGTGGAGACTATATATATTATTTTCTTATTGTAAGGGCACATGCCAGTAATTTATGCTTGCCTTCTGGACGAAACCCCCTTTTTTTTTGTATGTTGGGTTACGATTAAAGCACTTGATGTTTGTTTTTAAATTGATGTTTGTTACGTAACCCTGTAATTTTGTAAATGTGACTACTGTGTTATGCAATATACTCCTCCCGAGTTTTCTTCTAGGGTGAAAAGGTGAAGCTCTCGAATTCTAGCATCTGACTCCACGAAGGCAAGTAGAAGGAGATGTTCTTGTAGAATCCAGCCACATCACCTCGTGAATCGTCGTCGCCATTGCAATAACTTCTTCATTAGGATATTCTGAGATCCTGTTTGCCATTTATGTATTATTTCTATCGAAGTAACGTAACGTTTTGTTAATAATTTTTGAAGTAATGTGTTAGTTTTCTTGCTTCTTAACGTAATTTGAATAATTGTTCAGTTCTTTAAATATTAGTTATATGTATTAAACTTTTAAATGCGTCTTTGTGAACCCGTGTGGCATCACCCAAAAAGAATTGGTGCAGGAAATACAGTCGATTGTTTCTTAACTGCACTTTTGTTGAATAAAATGGAAGGTTTCTTGACTTTATTTAAGTTAGTAAACTCCTCAGCACTGTAACTTGGTCTCATTCAAAGCTAGTGCAGGAGGGCTTAAGGTTGAATGAAATCGTACCGAATGTGGCCCTAAAAATCGGTTTAGTTTCACCACAGAGGGAATGAAAATCCTAAGTAATGGAATGATGATTAAAACACGTCAAGTGAAAGAGGAAATGGTGCAATGGGTGACAAAACAGATCATGTGCCGGTATATAGATAACCACTCTTTGGAGAATACACACTTATTCTACATGAATATAGGTACAGAGAATAAGGTTCATAATCTAATGAACACCAGAAAAAAATGCTAATGGAGGCAATTTGCCTGTAGTGAGCGCAGTTTTCGGTCAGAGGAGAGATTATTTTGAAAACTTGTTTAATGTGGAGAAATGTGGTTCAAGACAATTTCATCTTCAGGTTTGAATTCATTAAGTTCTCGGCGCAAGTTGCTGATTTCAAGCATTTCGAGATAAATCAGTTCCCATTTGGTGACAAAGGCTTTTTGAAGAGTCATTCCATGATGCCAGACTGGCTTTTCTGAGAACGATTTAGTGTTTGCTCTAGAGCCATGTCTGTCGCAACTGATTTGAACCGTCCTATAGTGTGTTTTACAACAAACATCCCTTGACAGAAATTTTCATGTCTGTCAGGAACTGTAACCTGAAGTCGTTTCATATCCTCCAGATAAAGGGAACACCAGTGAAGATAATTTGTTGCATCAAAAGCAGCAAAGAGTGGAAGCAGTTCCTCGACAGTGAGAATGTGGAGGTCCAAGTTGCCTTCCTGATCACTCGTAATAAGGTTCACCACTAACATCACCATCTCAAGAAAGGTGTTTCAGTATGTGAGAAGGTCTTGTAGCTGTTGCAGTTCCACTGAATGAAGTTGTTAAAGTCATGAATGAGTTTGAGGGGTCTATTCTGTAATAGTTCCAGAAACTTGTGACTTTTGTCCCGGTCCTTGGCTGCCGGACTGTTCTGTAGGTCTTTTATAACAGGGATTTCATCACGATAACCATTTGGATTTTATTAAAAAAATGTACCTAACTGCAATCTGCCTATTGCTTCCTTTTGCCAATGCATGCCTGAGTGACTTTACATAATTGCGACCAGTCAAGACACTTTCAACGACATTTGGACCAAACATTGTGCTTTCAAAAAGAATGGTCTGAACACCACTGATCTTCAGAAATTTCCCAATGCAACCAAGAGCAACTTTGTTCATAAGGAAGAACCCCATACAAAGCACAATGTTTTGAAACTCCTCAGGTCTAATCAGCTGGATCTCTCTGGCTATTCTGTAAACCCCTTCATCACATGTGATTGATAAGTTTGACTGCTTCAGAGTTGGCAATAAACCTTGAAAATTTTTCAGGTCTGTGTACACTGTTGAGTACTCAGTGACTGGAAAGGGGAGCAGAGGGAAAAAAAGAGAGAGAGAGATCCTAAGGAACTGGAATGTGTTCTTTGGATCATCAGGCATTTACACCACTCCAAGAAGGGACCCTTTGACTGGATAGTTTGATTACCACAGAATCTCTTAAATCTAGCCGAAACAAGGCCCATATCTTCCATCTTCACATCATACAAGCGGCGTTTGTCCAGGGGGACATTCATTAGTCTGAAATCATCAGGCAATTGTGATCTGATTGCCGGCTTTATAAAACTTTGTAGATTTTGACAATCAAGCCCCACATGAAAGTGTTTTGGGCCATGGACCACATTTGTCGCAGGTACATTTGGCTTTCCTCGGTGGGCACCAGTCTTCTCTTGGAACACCACTGGAACGTATCATGGCTTGAACCAATACCAGATAAGGTGTTCTCATTATGACCAAATTAGTCAAAGGTTGCTACGGTGAATTTATTGGCGTCAAGACTTGAGGGCAGTGGTATGCCATTCTCAGCTGATTGTACAGTATAAGATGCAATGTCGTGATAGATATGCACCAGCTCATTATAGCTTATTCACAGTCCAAACTTGTTAAAGCTCGAGGTCAGAGTCTTATACTTTTGCATGTGTCATGGATGGTCACACTGTTCATGACATAAGAGGAGCTTCTGGTCTTGATGCACATTATAAAACATACACTGTTTCTAATTGGAATCACTGAGTCCGTGGAGTTGGTTGGATTGAATTTTAAATAACGTAAACGAATTCCTTGCCTAAAAAACTTATGTCAAGACACTTACACCATCATTCTAGATAAATTAGAGAATGATGTATAGGGAAAACTCGATTTTCATCAGATGCGATTGTTCAGAAAATTTAATTCAAATGTGTAATTTTCAAACGTGTATTACAAGAGAAGGCCCACCTTCCCAGAAGTCTACCATTTTTTTGTGAGTGTGTGTGTGTGTGTGTTAAGCCAAGACCCTATATTTATCAAATCTGAAGAGTAACTCTCTGCCTCTCTTATGCACACAGACCCACCTCTAGCCCCCAGACTACGTATAATGCATTCGATATCTGGCCACTGTTCACAGAATATTGGTGTTGTTTAATTCGTTGTGAAAGTGATTTTCCAGTTTGTCCGTAATATACCTTAAAACAATTTTTACAAGGAATTTCATATATGCAACTAGGAGAATTTCTTATTAATAAACTCTTGATATTAAAATGACTGAAAACAACATTTATGCTGAAAAAGCTTTAAAGTTCTAGGAATTACTAAAAACCGATAATTTGCTAATATTATGCTTACTAAATTCAAGTTTGATATTAGCTAAATAAAATGTTTACCTAGCTCTTTCCCATGCTACATCTACAAAAGTCCTTGGGTATTTAAGTTTCAAGGCAATATCTTGAATAGTTTTAATCTCAGCATCAATAAACTGGAATGGAATGAAATGGAATATAAAGCTCACGCCAAAGGCCATGCACTTTGACCTATGAGGTCATCCAGTAAAGAAAGGGAAACAGTAACAAGGAGGAAAACCCCCGCACTTGTGCTATGAAACAATTGATAGGAGAGGGGGAAAAGTAAGGTGGAAGAAAGAGAATATGAACAGAGTTACAGTCAAAAGAATGAAAGAGGTTACAGCTGGAGGCTGAAGGGACGCAACAAAGAACCTCAAGTAATGCCTACAATGCAGCAAGCAAGGTGCAATAACGGCAATATCCACTAAGGACATTATATAGACCCTTAAGTAAAGGGTTGTTAAGACCGAAAGCTCTCGGCAGTTCTCGTGTTTTCATTTTCCTCCGTGGCATTACCTTTATATATATATATATATATATATATATATATATATATATATATATATATATATATATATGAATAACTTGATCACGAAATATATAAAATCTGATGCTATATATATATATATATATATATATATATATATATATATATATATATATAAATTTAATTTACAAATATGGATCTTAAGCGTATCCAGTTAAAGATTCAGACATAAACCTTGCCCAGCAGAATACCAGTTTTTCATAACGGGAAACACGATTTCTAAACTACGTAATAACAGTATATCAAGACACAATCAGAGATATTTTGTGCACCCGTTGGTACTAAATAATTTTAAGACAAATTACTAAAACAAGCATAAATTTTAAAAATTACATTGCTGCTTCTTTTCGATATTAATCCAGAAAAATTCTTTTGATTTCACTTGGTACCCTAAACAACTGGGAAGTATGCAGAGAGAGAGAGAGAGAGAGAGGAGACGTTAACCAAATGAATACCAATAATTTTGATTTCGACAATAGGTAGGTTTACACCTATGCACTTTTTTGTTGCGAGCAGTTATGGCGTGGGTCCGCAAGAAGCTACCAGAAAGCGCACCAAAAGGTATGGACGCCGCTGGCGGTGGCTGGTGCGGGCCATTAAAGTCACACAGCACTGTCAGGATTTTAAAACTTTCAAATTTTTCGCGCAGCATCTGGCAGCCTGATGAAGTTGCACGAAACTGTAAGCGGTGTGGAACGCCACACTGCACGTGGCGTGGGGTGGTGTGGGTTCTTACCTCCCGTGCGGTAGTGTTACGGCGGCATGCGGTGCCCGTGCAGTGCCCTTACAGCGCCTCCATACACGATTAATACATGGAGCGCACATGTTGTGGGGCGTGCAGCGTGCATGCGGTGCATTACGGTGTCTCCCTAGGTCGATTGGATGGAAGGTTGCAGCGGGCATTCTGGGGAGGATAAAAGGGGCTGTCATGGTAAGCGCTTCATAACAAAGAATTACGAGTTAAAGGAAAGGAAAACACATCTTCGAGAAGTTCTGCAGCACGGAGGCATTCGTGCATGTATTGGAGGCGCCTGTTCTCATGATTGTTCTGGAATCGTCGGGCGTGTTGGGGAACGCAACAGGCGCCGAAGTGCCGTGAGAAACGCCGCGATTTCTGATGCAATACTTCGTCTAGATTCTTCTAAGAAGTTCTGGTAATCTCGGGAGCCTGTGACGCTCGCTGGTATCCCCGCCCCCAGGTTGCCGTATAAATACGACTGACGAAGTAGGAGTGATCAGACCATCAGTGAGAGACCAGCAGAGAGATCAGAGCAGAGATCATCCGTGAGAGATCACCAGAGAGAGGTAAGAGAAGAAGGAACAGACGAAGGATCAGAAAGGAAAAGGTGCTCGAGAGTTTGAGCGAAATCTGGTCAAGTCAGGGAGAACGACCAAGGTATTTTCGACGTTGAGCAAGCCTTGAGTGAAGAAACTTTTTACAAGAGGTTTCGGGGAGTTCCTGCCCTTCAAGTATCAAGAATAGACATTATTTTCTGCAATACGGAGTCAAGAGGATTTCTACAACTACAGTTCTCCTTTTGTGAAGCCACCACTTCGAGCATAGATCTCCGACAGCGCAAAACTTGGCAGCAAGTATTAACATTACCCCAGTTCCCCCAGTTCATGCACTGTAAGATTTTATTTTGTTATGTAAATAGGAGACACCATTTTGCATTTATCTCTGTTAGCAAGCTTGTAAATAAACCTTTGTTCTGTTAGTGTTTCTTTCTATATTCGTATCCCCAGTTTCAACTGTTGGTGTTGAATTCTTTTTGTTTATTTTCATATCAAACTTGGAGCGGACCTCTCACAGTTCGTAACATTGTGGCGACCTTGCCAGGATATTCAGCACTGTAACAGTTTGAAACAGGGAGAATATAGAAAGAACCAGAATGAGTCAGATGGTGAAAGAGTTTATTGAGTCAGGTAAGCTTCTAGGTCTAGAGGGGAATGATCTCCGTGAATATGTTGAGAGGAAAGAGAGAGAAAAGTATGAGAGAGGTGAAAGAGCGGCTGAGAGAGAGGAAAGAGCAGCTGAGAGAGAGGAAAGAGCTGCTGAGAGAGAAATGCAACAAGAGAGAGAGAAGCAATGAAAATCCAGCAAGAGAGAGAAGCAATGAAAATGCAGCAAGAGAGAGAAGCAATGAAATTGCAGCAAGAGAGAGAAATGTTGGTAATGCAGCAGGAAGAAAGAGAGAAAGAACGTATGCATGAGTTGGAAATTGCTCGGTTAAGGCAAAATACTAGTAACAGTCAGACAGGCGGGAACAAAAGTGGAGCTGATGGTTTAGGTATGAGTGCAATGCTGAAATTAGTACCAAAGTTTGATGAGGAAGATGTAACGAAATATTTCATGTGTTTTGAGAAGTTAATGGAAAGAGTAGGTTCTCCTAAAGAAATGTGGACTTTATATTTACAGTCAGTTTTGAGTGGTAGGGGACTTACTGTGTATAGTTGTATGTCTAAGGAGGAATGTGATGATTATGATATTGTGAAAGAAACTATTCTTAGCGCATATAAGCTAGTACCGGAGGCGTACCGTAAGAAATTTAGAAGTTTGAGAAAGGATGAGAATATTACGTATCTAGAATACGGTAAGAAGTTAGAAAGGCTGTTTTTTATTGGTTAACTTCTGCTAAAGTTGAGAATTTTGATGGTTTGAAGAACTTAGTGTTGTTAGAAAACTTCAAGGATAACGTATCCCCTGAGATTAAGCTTTATATAGAAGATAGGCGAGAAGTATCTTTCACAGGAGCAACTAGGTTAGCAGACAAATATAGTCTAACTCATAATTTGAGTGTTAGTAAGAAACGAAATGATCCTTCGTCTGGTAGAGTACAAAATAGTAAAGGTTTCAGTTCTAGTAATAGCAATGCGAGTAAAAGTGACTATTCCTGTTATACATGCGGAAAACCTGGTCATATGTCAGTTTGTAAGAGTAAAGTGGCATCTAGTGGCTCAGAATTAACTTGTTTCTGATGTAACGGGAAAGGGCATTTAGCGAGAAATTGTGCAGTAGAAAGGAAGGACGTTAAGAAACCAGTGTTTCTAGTTAACCTTTTGTCAAGAAGGAATGATGTGATGAGAGAAACTAGGAAATTTTTTGGTGAATTTCTGTCAGAACGTGTAGTTTCTTCTCTTGGAGGAGTAGATTCAAGAGAGGTGGTCTTGCTTCGAGACCCAGGAGTTGCTGCCTCACTGATTAGGAGAGAGATTGTGCAAAACAGGGCAGAAATTGGAAGAAAAAGTCATGTTAGGTGGATTTCCTAACACTTGTGTTCTTTGTCCTTTGTTGAAGTTGAACTTAGAAAGTCAGGTAGTGTCAGGAGAAGTGAAACTTGCAGTTGTTGACAGTTTGCCCATTGATGGAGTTGACATTATTGTCGGTAATGACTTAGCTTTATCTAAGAATGTGAATCCTGTTGTGAGGGATATTCCAGTGCCTGAAATGGTAGTAACTAGGTCGAGTTTAGATACAGACATAGACTATGGTCATAATTTGTTCATGGATTTGAACGAGAGTGTTTGTGGATTTGAACGTGAGTAAGTTCGTGGATTCGAACAAGAGTAAGTTCATGGATTCGAACGAGAGTAAGTTCGTGGATTTGAACAAGAGTGAGTTCGTGGATTCGAACGAGTGTGATAGAGGTGGCGAGGTTGATCTTGGCATGAGCGTGGCTGAGAGACCGGACTCTATCGATGTTGACAGTGATAGCCAAGGGGAAGGTGTAGCTGTCGAGGGTAACGTAGTAAATGTACCGGTATCTAGTACTAGTTACGGTGATGAATTAGGCACTAATGTTTTGGATAAGGATGGGCTAGTCAAGTTGCAGAGAGAGGATGAGTCACTAACCTGAATTTTTTAATGTGAGCTGGATGATGATCTCGATGATGTGTGTAAGGAAACTTTTGTTTAAAGGATGAAGTTTTGTGTCGTTATGTTCGTCCTAAGTCAGGTAGTAGAAGGGAAATCACCCAACAATTATTGGTTCCTAGGAAGCTTTGTGAATTAGTTTTGAATTTAGCACATGATGAGCAAGGACATTTAGGAGTAAATAAAACTTTCAGGTGTATTAGTAGGGCGTACTTTTGGCCTAAAATGAAAAGTGACGTAAAGAGGTATGTTTTAAGCTGTCATGAATGCCAAATTGCCGGGAAACCGAATCAAGTAATTCCCAGAACTCCGTTGTGTAATATTCCTTCGGTAAGCGAACCATTTGAGAATGTAGGTATCAATATGGTCGGACCTTTGTCTGTAAATAAGGGTAGAGAAGATTGCACAACTAATCTAGAGTATTATAAAAACAATTTAAGAGATGTTTGGCAACTAGCGAAGGAGAACGGAAGCGCGAGTGGAAGTCAAGGGGAAACTAAAGGGAAACTTGATCTTAGAGCAAAAAAGAGAAGTTTGTGTGTAAAAGATAAAGTTTTAGTACTAGTCCAGAAGGAATGTTCCGCTTTACCTTATAAGTTCGAAGGTCCTTTTTCAGTGTTAGAGGAGAGGGGAAATATACATTATAGAATTAATATGGGTAAGAGTAGAGCAAAGTCAATGAATGTAAATTTGCTTCAGAATTATAAAGAACGCCCCGTACCATGGTGACCGCCAGTGTTTGATGTGACAGTGTTACTGAGAGAAATTAGTTTTGAGAAAATACAAGAGGTGTTTTAGCATTTCAAAGTTTTAATCAGAGTTCAGAAAACGGAAAAAGTATGAGGAAAGGATAATGTATTAGCTGATAGCCTCTCTAGAGTTTTCAGAATGAGAAGCCTGATAACCGTTTTCTGTTTTGGCACGAGTGGTTGAGTGAATGAAGTGTTGAAGCTTTATGCAGAATTGTTCCCCTGCTGTTTAATTCTTGTTTCTCTTTAGAAAAAAATAAAATAAGTTGATTTAATTTTTTCTCTTTTTGGGGGGGATGTGTCATGGTAAGCGCTTCATAGCAAAGAATTACGAGTTAAAGGAAAGGAAAACGCATCTTCGAGAAGTTCTGCAGCACGGAGGCATTCGTGCATGTATTGGAGGTGCCTGTTCTCATGATTATTCTAGAATCGTCAGGTGTGTTGGGGAACGCAACAGGCGCCGAAGTGTCGTGAGAAACGCTGCAATTTCTGATGCAATACTTTGTCTAGATTCTTCTAAGAAGTTCCGGTAATCTCGGGAGCCTGTGACGCTCGCTGGTAGCCCGGCCCCCAGGTTGCCGTATAAATACGACTGATGAAGTAGGAGTGATCAGATCATCAGTGAGAGACCAGTAGAGAGATCAGAGCATAGACCATCCGTGAGAGATCAACAGAGAGAGATAAGAGAAGAAGGAACAGACGAAGGATCAGAGAGGAAAAGGTGCTCGAGAGTTTGATCAAAATCTGATCAAGTTGTCCAGTCAGGGAGAACGACCGAGGTATTTTCGATGTTGCGCAAGCCTTGAGTGAAGAAACTTTCTACAAGAGGTTTCGAGGAGTTTCTGCCCTTCAAGTATCAAGAATAGACATTATTTTCTGCAATACGGAGTCAAGAAGACGTCTACAACTACAGTTCTCCTTTTGTGAAGCCACCGCTTTGAGCATAGATCTCCGACAGCGCAAAACTTGGCAGCAAGTATTAACATTACCCCACTGTTCCCCCAGTTCATGCAGTGTAAGATTTTACTTTGTTATGTAAATAGGAGACACCATTCTGCATTTATCTTTGTTGGTAAGCTTGTAAATAAACCTTTGCTCTGTTAGTGTTTCTTTCATATTCGTATCCCCAGTTTCAACTGTTGGTGTTGAATTCTTTTTGTTTATTTTCATATCGAACTTGGAGCAGACCTGTCATGGTTCGTAACAGGGGCCAGAGAGAACACGGGGCATCATTTGCGCTCTGACAGCCTGTCAACACGGATACCCAGCCACTCTCGAGCCACATGACACGAAGATGCCTCTTCGCAAGACCACCCCCAGGCCTACCCAGCAGTCCCAGGTCACCCAGGACACCCAGGACACCCAGGACATCCAGCCTGCACAACCAGAGGAGACGTCTGAAGACCATGATGAAGAGCTGCCCGTAGATCCGATCCTATCCTCACTTGTGGAAACCCAGGACACTGCAGGCCCGAGTGGTATTGTAGTGCAGCCGTAGAAACGATACCACCCCAGCAAGAAGGACATATAAGACTACCCGTTCACGCCAGATGACAAGGAGATCATCGTCGATTTCATCAAGTCACACCCTACCTTGTATGACAAGCAGGACAGGCAATGGTCCAATCCGAGGAGGAAGGAGGAACTCTGGTGTGAACTGGCAGTGAACTTCACCGATTGCACCTTCCAGCAAGTTAGGAAGTACTTCAAGGCTCACCATACCGACTTCGGGAAGATCGAGAGGAGGGAGCACAAAAGTGGTTCGGCTGCACGGCACAGGACAGCACGGGAGGAGGATGTGATGACTACGTGGGCATTCCTAGGAGGTCACATCGCCCATGAACCCACAATAGCGAGCGATCGCTTCTCACCTGTATCGTCTCACAGAACCGACGCAGAGGATTCCTCCAGTGCTGACATTTCAGGCCTGTCAGCAGCTTCGATCCAGCAGAGGAGGCGGCTGAAGCAGAAAAGATCGACCAACTCGACAGAGGAGCGACGGCTATTCGCCGACACAGTTGAGTCGACTGAAGGACTGCAGAGTCAACTGACCCAAACTATGACCAGCCTCAACACACTGATGCCACAAGCACAGGACAATACCCATCGTGACATCACCGTATTTGTCCAGTACTTGACCCAATGGTTGGAGTACGTGCCTTGGCGATACCAAAAGCATTTCTTCGAGCAAGTTACCAGGCTTTGCCACAGTTTGGAAGGACCTGAAGAAGAGGATGCCACGATGAAAGAGGCTTGTGGGGGTTGTTCCCACTGGATGCCCACACGAGTTGAGAAAGGAACGCAGACGAAACCCGGAAATTCCACAGCTTCTGCACTGCAACTGATTCGAGGATCATCACACCAGTGGTTCACATCTCAACCCCAACCTGTGTTCTTCCAATATGATCCCCTCCCTCAACAGCAGCCTCAGCAGCAGCAGTTCTCTCATCAGTAGGTCTACTCGACAGGCGACATGGGTATCGACACCTTCATTCTTCCCCAGTGGACGGTTGACACCACTGAACTTCTCCCCAAGACCTTCAGCTTCTTCGCTGTCGCCTCTAGTCAACAGTCTCTTGGCAGACTTGCGGCCCCCTACCCCTGGCGCCAGTCTTGCGACCCCCAAACCTACTGCCGCAGGGGACCCCCCTACCTACGACTTGACCATCTCCCCAGGCGAAAAGGAGGACGATGACCCCGACAAAGTGGAGTGATAGAGTCAACAATGTATACATAAATAAACTTTTATTTTCTTAATATTAAATGATTTTGTACTTATTTTCTTAATATTAAATGATTTTGTACTTATTTTCTTAATATTAAATGATTTTGTACATTTTATATCATTCATAATGTTTCTTTTTGTAATAAATATGTTGAAATACTGACTTGCATTTACTTTTTCCTTATTGATGCTTAATTTATATGTCATGACAATATATATGATGATATGATTGGGTGAAATGAAATTGAATAATGAAAAAGCATGGCCATAAAGAATAATAACATAAAGAAATATAACAGGAAATATAAAATGAAATATATGTGAAATATGAAATATGAAATAAAAATAATGAAAGAGCATGGCCATAAAGAATAATATATGAAGAAATATAACAGGAAATCTAACATGAAATATGAAACATGAAATGAAATAGGACTCGGAAAAAACTTAAACTATAAAATGAAATGTAACATGAAATAAATATGGCCATCAAATGATATAATAACATACAAGGTAAAGAACAATAATATAATATTGAGAATATGATCAAATGAACATGAACACATACAAATGATCATGAAACAATAATTAACATTGATTGGACATGGTTATTAACAGGGGAACAATGAAAAATCAGTAACAGACTAAAGACATATTGACCTCAGTTGATATGATATTTGCAGTTGAAAATGTTATGATATAAAACAAGTCACAATTTCATTTTCTTACATTCTATGCTTTTCATGTTCATCTTCTTACATTCTATGCTTTTCATGCTTGTTTTCTTACATTCTATGCTTTTCATATTTGTTTTCTTTTCTATGCTTTTCATGTTTGTTTTCTTACATTCTATGCTTTTCATGTTCATTTTCTTACTTTCTATGCTTTTCATGTTCATTTTCTTACATTCTATGCTTTTCATGTTCATTTTCTTACATTTTATGTTTTTCATGTTTATTTAGTAAGTATTTTTGTTATGTCCATCATTTGTTTCTCATTTGTCTCATTATTATCAATTGTTATTATTACTTTCAGTTCATTATTTTCCAACATCATTTTTTATATGTACCAATCATCATTCCAATATTCTTTATTATATTAATATTGTTATTAGTTCTTAGGACAATACAAAAGTATGGGAGTATAAAACAATGAAAAATAAATCATGATCTTTATTTACAATTATGTACATTGGTTGGGTTAGGTTTTATTACAAAGTTCTTTGGGTCCTCTAGTCGTCAGTAGCTGGTCATCCTCGAGGAAACACCATTCGCTCTTGCCATTCCACTGCGCCTGCATCCGATGAGTAGTACTGGGCCAGGTAATCTCTGATGGCCTTCGCTCGACGTGTGTAGTTCGGTCCCCTTCTTACCATGAGTCATTCCATGAGATTCAGTGACTCCTGCCTCCAAGTACCTGGTACGACGTTATAGTGTTGGTCCTCATGGTCGACGTCGTGCCAGCACATGGGTAGCATTGCAGTGTCAGGTTGTGCATGACACATGCGCACAAAGTTATCTTCTTGCGCACCTGTACATCCTGTTGCATCGTCGTCCCGAAGATTTGCCATCTCATCTGCAGCAGGCCGAATGCGTTTTCCACCACACGACGAGCGCGAGATAATCTGTAGCTGTATAGTCGTTTGGTGGGATCTTGTGATTGGTGGGAGTAGTGCTTCATCATCCACGACTTGAGAGCGAAGGCATCGTCGGCGACTATATGGAAGGGGATGGGTTCGTCGTCGTTGGGCAGTTTTCTGTCTTGTGGGTGTCCTGCTCGGATGTATGTGATGGCCCTGGCCAGGTTGCACTTCTGCCAGATTCCTCTATCCCCAGCATCTCCTTCTGCACCGACGTCGACAAACAGGAACCTGTATTTTGCATCGGAGAGGGCCATGTGGACGATGCTGTGGAACTTCTTGTAATTGAAGTACAGTGATCCTCCACCTTTGGGTTTCTTGAACGCGATGTGCTTCCCATCCAGGGCTCCCACACAACTGAAGTAGTTCCACTTTGAGGCGAATTGTTTTGCTACATCGTTCCAGTCTTCTGCTGTCTTGGGGCACTTCATCACTTCTGGTTTGTATGTGTCGATTATGGCTTGGCGGACTAATGGGATAAACCGGCATATGGAACTCTTGGAGACTCTGAAGCTGTATGGAGACTTGTACAGTCGTTCCCACTTGCCAGGTGGCGGAGAGTGACCGCCAACTTGTGTCCCACCTCTTATGCAAGCCGCATTTTCGTGTCCTTCTTCAAAATGGGCGTCAGCCTTTTGACCATCTCCTCAAACAATTCAGGGTACATGCGTAGAAAGTTCTTGTGTCCTTTGCAGTCCTCCTTGTTCAGTTCTTGTAGCAGTTGGACGTAGTCTCCATGTAGTTGTCGCCGTGTCAGCCACTACCGAGCCCAAATCCGCCCTGCTGTCCTCTCTGCGTATTTGTGCAGGTGGGTGTGGCACTGTAGAACGTCTTCTCAATGACCTGGACTGCACAGAGACACAGGACAGCTACCAAAAATCTCTGGGTCTCCTGAGGTGAGAGACTGTGGAGGTCCATAATGCATGCTGGCTGGGCATGGAATGAAGGATGTGCTTGGCAGGCCTCTATATATACCCCTGGTTCATATCCGACATGGTGTGGCACGGTGCATGTGCAACAATCACGCACCTCTCCACGTCGTGTCTCATGCACATGTGCGCGCACTCCGCAACAACACCTGCAGCACACCACTACTAGGAGTCACAAAGCCGCAAGCGGGCTGCCATGGCATAACAACACGCACCATAAAACCGCACCAACACTGTAACACTGCGCTTAGACACCGCAACGTCACCGCAACAACGCGCTGTAACATGCCCATAACGCACCGCATGGGTCAACGGCACGCCACCCAATAACGTTCATTTTTTCTCGCACTGTCAATTTTCTGGGAGCTTCTTGCGGTCCCACGCCGCAACAACCAGTAACACAAAAGTGCATAGGTGTAAACCTACCTTATGTCGTTTATACTTCTGTCGAAGTATAAACAGCATGTAGTTGGCATAAGGATTGTTTGTTCCTATTTGTAACCCTTCACTTATCCAATTTAAAAGGCATTTGCCATCTTTTTTGCCACTCTCCTATTTTCCTTAGATCATTTCTTAAACTTTTCATTGTATTTGGGTCTGTTGCATTTGCATCTGATTTGGTGTCATCTACAAATTTGGTTGTCATGCTAGTTAAGCCTACATCAATGTCATTATTAATATCAATAAAAAACAAGAGTGAACCAAGGACAGAACCATGAGGAACTCCTGTTTTCTATTAGTTCGCCAATCTTTGATCCAGTCTGCCATTTCTCCTATAATTCCTATTTGTCATTAGTTTCTTGTGTGGAACTTTGTCAAAGGCCTTTTGGACATCTAAGTAGAGAACATCTATTATCTACTTCTGTCGTAAATACCAAGTATGTTATAGAAAAACTCCAAGAGGTTTGAAGCCTTGCTGACTGTTAAACAACAGGTTATTTCTATCAATGTGATCCACAATTTGATCTACAATTATGGACTCAAAAAATCTTACAAGGGACTGACGTTAGACACACTGTTGGTCTATAATTTCCCGGCTCTTCTGTTTGACCTTTTTTGTAACATGGGGGCCACATTAACTAGTTTCCACCATTTAGGTGCCCTTCGTTGTCCTGAGAAAGGAAATGTTGAATAAATGAATGCTGATATATCTATACTTCTGTCGAATTCAGGTTCGTTACTGAGAGAGAGAGAGAGAGATGGGGGAAATGTTGGCCTCAAACAAAATATACGGCGGATGTAAACAAAATTCGGTTTTCCGAAGAAGGAAATGCTGATAAAATTAAGCAGCATCTTGGAAAACAACTTCGCCGGTTAATTCACAAATTCAAGAATAAATATACAGTACTTGGTCATACATATGTACTATACATGTATCCCATGTGCCCAAAATAATGTCATTCTCTCTGAAAATGCGACATTATCTTATCGTTGTTATGCTAATAGGAAAAATAAAGGCGACCATTCTTCATGACAGCTGAGAAGACAGATGTTTCTACCCGCTGTCTAACTAAAACAAATGGTTATCCTCTGCGACGTCAGCTGCATTAGATGGTAGATTTTAGGCCAATGGCCAGGTGCTGGGACCTATGAGGTCATTCAGCACAAAAAGGGAAATTGATAGCAAGAAAGTTTGAAAGGTGTAACAGGAGGAAAACCTCGCAGTTGCACCGTGAAGCAATTGTTAGAAGTGGGTAGTAAGTCAGGTGGAAGAAAGAGAAAATGAAGGAGGTACAGTTAAAGGAATGAAAGTGGTTCCAACTAGGGGCAGAGGGATGCTGCAAAGAACCTTAAGCAATGCCTACGGTGCTCTACGTAATGTGTACTGACGGCACTAACCACCGCCATCTTGAATTGAGAAGGCCTGAGAGACCCGAGCATGAGTCATCGCCAGACGTCCGAGTCTGGCCAAGCGTTTCCATTCACAGCTTTGTATTTTTGGTGGCATTTATCAGTTACTTGCAAAATATAAAATTTTTGTGAAAGTTAATGATTTTTTACAGTCTTTTGCATCATCAGTATCCTCTGGAACTGGTTAATATGATTAAATATGAAGGGAAATCAGTGCAGAAACAGTAATGAGAACAAAAAATTTTCTTCACAGAAATGAGTATATAATACATTTTTATACTTAGAAAGGAGACCAAGAGCACAAAAATGGTCACAAAAGATGCCTCCCTCTTTAGGAAAAGGTATAAGTTCTATATATAATATAAATATTCAATACAATTTACAGCAATTGTTCCCCTGAATCTTATTTCTTCAGTGTATACAGCTATCTCTTTATTGTCAATATTTTGCAATTTTGAATGTTTTCATCACTTTTCTTACAATTATTGTTTAGTAGGACATTGCAGGAAGAAAATATCAGCATTTTTTAATTTTTTTCTATGCTATGCCAAGCATCACAAGCATTTAGAGGTAAGAAAGTATCATTATCAGCGAGGACAGTGAGTGAAATGTCCGTGGCCAAATTCCTCTGATACATTGATTTAATAAAATCAGGACACTGTGGTAGTTTGTTAATGGTTATATAGTTAAACAGAATTACGTTTACTACAAATTCATGCGGATAAAGAAGCCTCCCTCTGCTTATAGCCTGAATGTAACTGCTATTGTCTGTTAAGCTACCTTTTGTAGAATTCTTGGCAAGTAAGTAAGTCTTTACAGGAGATACACTTGAATTTTTTCACAACAGCATACACACAGTAGCCAGCAAGGTATGGTATAACCGCGAAAAGATCCATACATTCATCAACATTACCTTGACTGACATCCATATCTAAGGAATCGTTATTTCCGGACTCATTATTCATGCACTCCCAGTTTGTTTCTTCGAAGATCTTCAGTTCGATGTCTTTATTATTAAAAGCTATTCTGAGAACAGACATTAACCTCAGTTTTTTTCACACTCCAACACTTGTCGTAAGGAAATGTAATTGCAGCCAGCAAGTCGACGATATTTACCAAATCTATTTTCAAGTTGATCGGTTTGAAATTTTCCTGGTAAGACATTTCATTTTCAATTTTTCTACACAGTATTTTGTTATTTCTACAGTTGCACTAGTTGTGTTTTAATTCAATGAATGTTTCCCTACTCAGCTTTCTACTAGTTTTAGTAAGGCTATTCCAGAGATTTAACCAGAAATGGAATTTCTGTAAGAAAATATACTTCTCGTCATGTACAATATAAGTTAGTGGAGTAGCATATTTATTGTGAAGCCGAGTACCTTCATGTGGATGCTTTACTTTCATTATGGTCCACCAAAGATAAATGAATTTAATATAATTCACTACATCTTCAGAATTTGGCAAACTGTGTTCTTTTCCCGTTGTCAAAAGTGCTTCTATGACATATTCATTGACAATTTGTAGGGAAGGCTGACGTTTTGCCTTTCTAGACTCGATGGATTTAATGCCTTTGCATATCTGAGGAGAGAATCTGGTTTTAAATTGTGCAATTTATGCAAATTAGATGGCCTCAGAAAAAGTATCCACAGCAATACAAATTAAAAATGAATGGTTGAACAGTTTACAAAATATGAAAGTTGCAAGTACTGAGTTTTCATTTAAAGTCATCAGCAATGACTGATAATGTATTATATAATCATTTGCGTTAATAAACTCTGTTGTTTCTCATCATAAATTCTGCACTGATTTTCCACCACGATGCAGCATATTTAATTAAGTTAACCAGGTTTAGAGGATTATGATGTTAAAAACTGAAATATAATTATCTAACATAGCAATTAGATACTCTGCATAAAAAGTGATAAATAACACCAAAAATACAGAACTGGGAATGGTGCTTGTGGCCAGGTACAGACGTCTGGTGATGACTCATCGATGTGTCAAGAGCGATTTTCTTGAAAGAATAACTTATTGTAAGAGTAACAAAAGGCCTTCGTTATTATACTTCCCTGTAATCTGGTTTCATGGAGACTGACAGTAACAAAGCCGGTAAAACTATATCTTACTGGGCCGTTGCTGTCATGAATGCCAAGGATGAATTATGACAAAACATACCATACGCTTGCTCTTGTAAACTATTCCTTTACTGCTGATTACTTAGCGCCTTGTGCCCTGCAGATTGCCACCCTGTCACTGTAGTCTGAATGCCTGAGCTGAAATGAATCATCTATTCCTTAGTTTGCTGTTTGTCATTCACAACAGAAACTCTATTTGCATAATCTCATTTCCTGTTGATGGCTCTCTTAACAGAAATTTGGCAAGAAGTAGTGCAAGGTACAAATTATGAGGGAGGTCAACTAGAACAACTCAGCGTATGATTTAAGTCGATCTTTTCATTGACCGCGTTCAGCTACTTGCAACTCATTTAGAATTCTAGGTATCGTTTTGAATTGCAAATTCATTTTTAAAACGTATCTAGTCTGTCTCCTCTTGAACTGTAATTTTTGGAGGCCTTCTATTCTGAGGAAATGCTTTTAGCCTTTTACCCTGTCATTTGCTGAATATCGTTCCTGTCTTTGGTCTTCAACATGAGACCGCATCTCAGATTGTCACATAAAAACTTACCATCCATTAAATTTCTTATCCAAAATCTTAGCACTGATCTTGGTACTGTAGTTCAAATAACTCGCTGTACATGCTTTAGGATATTTTTCTCACTTATCATCCACTACATTCAGATCTTCCCAAACTTCCATCCACCAGTTAGTACAGGATGGGCATAAATCTTTCTGTGAGGTTCAGTACCACGAAATTGTCTAGAAGTTTCATTCCAGCTGTGACCTAACTATACAATGATCTCCCGAACAGTACGTATTGGGACTTTTTTATAGACGGGTTTAAGATCATTTAAAACTTTTAATAGTTATAAGTATTCTCAAATCAACGATTCAAGTCAAACAATGTGCAAGGCCCGTATACTCTCCTCAAATGTAGGAACGAGTATCTCAACTGATCTTACAAGCAAAGCCGTGTTCGGAAGACTTGAGACGTTTCCGAGGTTTTCTAATGTCTCTAGTTCCTTCTTGGGGCACTTTCAACTTCTCGGTGAATTGACGGGCACCGCGTGACAAGTTTGTGCTCTTGTATCATTTGCTGTTTTGCTGATAAAATTCGTGGTAAATAGACTGTACTTCTTTAAAATTGCAATTGCTTTGCCTCTCTTTTGTTTGAACTCTGGATGAAATGCGATATGATGAAAACCTTTGAAGATGATGACAACTATCGTAGAGAGAGCAAAGAAGTGTCACAACGGACGGTTCGTTATCTTGTGACATCATATTTAGAATTGAGAGACACAACATTTAAAGGCAAATAACATAATTAATAGGCAATTAACACAATAAAAAATGGCACAAGGCAAAAGTGACTAAAATGTTACGATGTGCAAATTCTCAAATATAGTTGAATCGGTGAACCCGGAAGTTCAAACTAAGCGAAAAGGTTTTCTTCTTTTTCTGGAATCATCCTATGAATCTTATTTCCAGGTTTATTGTTATACTTCATTTGCTTTTCTTTGTTATATATTTCATTTTTCTTTGTTACATCCCATTCAAAGTTGAATTTTTTCCGTATATCCTTTCCAGTACTGGCTTGCTTCCCCTTTTGCAGTACTGCTAATATAATGATAAGATATCAACATTGCTCTCCCTTATCTAGCAGGCTATCAAACATTTCACCTCTTGTGCCTCAAATCCATTCAAATGCATAACTCGAAGGCATAGTTTTTCATCTTATTTTTATAGATTTTTGGAGTACAGGTGCAGGATATGGGAGTGAAACCCCATGGCTCGGCTCTTTGCTGACTTCCACACTATGCAAAGCAAGATTGTTACTTTTTTCTTTTCTTTTTCAGGCTAATCACGAGTGAAACGGTGTCGTCATTGGACTCGGAAAGCCAACATTCCTCTACTCGGCTTCCCTCTGCCTTAGAGTACATTATATAACTGTACCCTAAAACAATGGCTCTCGTTTACGTTTGTGCATGTGTGCAGTACTTATACACAAAAGCAATATTCACATTATGAGTAGCAAAGACATTATCATATGATATTTATGTTCCGGCAATTCACCCATTTTGCCTGAACAGAGGTTAACCGAAGACTAATAAGAGACATTATCATGATGTTCTCATCCCTTTTGGTACGCTCATCTTTGGCTTCTCCGATAAAGAAAGTGAAGAGGTGCAAGTTGCTCTTTTGGAAGACTTATGCCCATTAGGATACGAAATTGAAGTATAACTCGGAGTGTCATAAAAAAAAATTTGTTTCCGAAGTTGTCTGTTTCCGAAACAGGTTCATTGATAAGAATGTTGACAGACAAGGATGCTGGGTTGCCAGATCTGTCGTTTTTAGGCTCGTACCTTTTTTCCTGTGGAGGAATTTTGTCTTATAAAAAAAAATGATTTGTTCGTATTTTAGCCAACAAATTCGAACTCATTTACCTTATAATATGAATTGCTGCAACTGTCACTTCTTCAAGGGGATCCGCCGCAGTTTTCAGTAAAAATGTAGTTACATGCCGTATTAAGAGAATACGAAATGTATTTGTTAAAAATGATGTTAAGGGACGTTCTTTGGCCCATGTGGTGTCTTTTTAGTAGTTATTTGTGAACTGGAGACTCCAATGCTTCTCTCCAGTAATAGTTATCTGTGACCTGGAGACTCCAATGCTTCTCTCCAGTAAGTAGTTATCTGTGACCTGGAGACTTCAATGCTGCCTTCTAATCCTGTGTATTTTGGGCTCGGACAAATGAGGATGATTTAGTCTTTTTACTAAATCATCCTCATATGTCCGAACCCAAAATACACAGGATTAGAAGTTTCACAAAGGCCATAAATATCGATGATAATTATGATGAATCCATTCAAAACTAATAAATCAATATTCTTTGAAACCAACCTACGTTCGGCCTGATACATGTTGTGACCTTTCCTTAACAATATTAAACTATTATGCAGTCTGCTACACTGCTCCGTGTGCATGAAATTCATTCTCTCTCTCTCTCTCTCTCTCTCTTTTGCGGGACTGGATTGCATTTTATCTTTGGTCTTGTGGTAGGTGGAGGCAATGTGGAGTCTGCGTTCATTCATGCCTTGGTTCTACTGTGCCTCCAATTCAGAAAGTTATTTAAAAAAAAATTGTCGGGAGTTCGAGGTCAAAATCCAAGCAGACTTCGTAACTCATGGATTTCCGCGTCATTTAAACATCGATCATTCTGTAGCATCGACGACGACATCACCAAAAAGGTATTATTAACAATCTATAATTTTATTCTGCTTCACCTGACGTAATTTTGAAAGCCCTCTTATTGGTCCATATTTGGTCCATCAGGCTTACCACGACAGGACTGATGATGATGATGATGATGATGATGATAAGGACTTTTTCTTATTTGAATTGTATAACAGATTCAGGCTTTGTATGACAGATTCAGAGACTAAGTGAACGAACTTCCGTTAATAAGTAAAAGACCACCGTCAAAGCGCTCTCCTCAAGGCAAAACTAAATAAAAAAAAACACTGATGATTATAATAAATTAATAAAACAAATCATATTCCCGTATTTTCCCGAGGAGAAAGAAACAACGGCAGAGATGCGATCGTAGAACAAATTTGTCACCAGCGGAATGCCTGACCGCAAGCACTTGGAACAGAAGATAGGAGAATTGCGGGATTGATGAGATGGAATAAATCCAACGGAAGACCCGACAGAGAAGAGAGGAAATAATATGGCACACTTCACGAGAAGGAGAGAAATAACAGTAAAGAACCAGGGAGGGGGAGCGCTTGCAAGGGAAGGATTGAGGAATATGCAAGGTAAGAGAGTAAGAATACGAGGAACAAAAGCAATGGTTCGGGAAGAAAGACAGATTTTGTAATGTGAGGATTTTGAAGATCGGATAAATGAAAGGAATTGGAATTAACGGAGAGAGGAAAGGGAGAAAGGTTACAAATGAATAACGAAAGAAAGACGACACCATTAAATACACAATGATGACACAAAAGAAATGATAATCTATGAAGCCGTCTGCCAAGAGGATACTGATAAAAAATAGTATACAAAACAAAAGATTTACAGGAAGATAAAATAAATCATAAAAAATGGATGAAAACAGATAAAAGTACAAAAATTGTTTTTGAAGAATATAGCCGGAGTAAAATATAATAGAGCAAAAACACGAAAGTAGTATTATAAGGCCTGATAGTAAAGAGAACATCATTCATGGAAGGATGGAAATACATGATGATAATTTGAACGAATAACAAAACGGAATATTGTTAATCAAATACTTAAGGAGACAAAGAACATCAAATGAGTACAACATCATTCATGGAAACAAGGCATTGATAATCAATGAAAACGAAGAATAACGTATAAACAAAGCTAAGTATAAAACTAGAATTGGGGAAACGATACAAAATTACAAAGAGGTAAAGAAAAATGAAACATACAAAAGACTTGATGGAAAGACAGGCCATAAAAGCATACCTTGGAAACAAACATAAAGTAACAAAAGGATGGAAGAACGGAACATAAATGAGTGAAAGGAAAAGAAAGCACTGAATAAATAATCAGATAAAGAATAATAAGAAAATAAACGTTTCTTGATAAGTTGAAGGAAGGGAATACATAATGAAAAACAGGTAGTTTAGAAAATCGACGGAAAATATAAATAGACCTATTAATTTCCATGCAAACCATACCACAAAAGTATTGGAGAAAAATATGTTTGAATAAAAGAAGGAATAAAAGAGAAACGTTACTATAAAAAATTGAATTTAAAAAACGTACCACAAATGGAATAATGAAAAAAGAAACATTTGACAAAAAACCGGTGGAAAAGAGTACAGCATTAAAGTTGATGAAAATACTTCTCACAGCATCCACGAACCGCACGAAAAGTGAAGCACAAAATACCCGAAAAGAAATAAATGTTCGGCATTAATGAGGATTATTATTTCAGGAACCGTAAAAAGAAACATGAATAAAACGAAGAGGAGCAGATGGCAGAGAAAGTCGGTTCAAAACAGAATTGTAGGTGAAGGGAAGGAAAAGGAATGGGAGAGCAAAAACGAATTTAGAGAGCACGGGGAATGTTAAGAAAGAATGACAGATAGGAAGGAAGTATCAACAAAGAATTAGGGGAACGGGAATAGATAATTACGAAATTACTGCAAAAGTCTGGGGATTTACAAAGGATCAGGGTATAGTTTCAGGTATTTTTTCACGATTAAGTGTCTAGACTTATCATGTCTGGTGTCCTACAAGGTATTAACTACTGAGATACAAAGATATAAAGCTTTTAGGAATTGGAATATAAAATTTAGGCCAAAAACCAATCGCTGAAAATACTGTCAAGTGAAACAATTGTTGGTAAAGGGTGGAAAGTAAAATGGAAGAAAGAGAATATGAACGGTGACAGTAAATGGAAATTAGGTTGCAGCTAGGGTATGATGGGTCGCTACAAAGTACCTTGAAATAATGCCTTCAGCACCTTGGCCTTCAGTACAACCCATGCTAACCCCCCACAGGGATGCTACTCCGTAATTTTGCTTTGACATCGACAAGACGATCATTATTATCAGTATTATCGTTATTCAGAAGATGAAACCTATTCATACGGAAGAAGCCCACCACAGGGGCCACTGACTCGAAATTCAAGCTTTCAAATATGGTGCTGTTACGAAGAAGTAAGACGAGGTAAAGGGAATTACAGAAAGAAGAGATACCACTTATCAATAAAGGAAAAAAATAAATTAACAAATAGATAAAAATGTATTCAGTTGCAAGGAGAATAATATTAGGATAGTAATAGATTACACCTTCACTTGAACTTCTTTAGCTCTAATCGCAAGTTTTCCTCTTGGAGAATGTTCCACAGCCCAATGGTGTGAGGAATCAAGGACCCCTGGAACTCTCAGACGTTCGAGACAGCGATGCACATTTACTGTTTATTAGTGTTGCTGTTCAGCGAATCTGGTTTGCTCTCGACAGATTCAGTTGTGAATGTGAAAGGTCACTGTTGACAAACAAGAGACCATGCTATAAGAAAACAGAAACCTACCACCACGAACCACTCTATCTGGCAGAGGCAGACATCAACACCAGAGAACAGTATTCTAAAACAAGTTGCAGTGATTTCATCACTTACGTATGAATAAATGAGGCCTTACGAACGATACCTAACTTTCGCACGGCGTTTGCTGAAATTTCAATTAGATGTTTCTCAAAGGTTCCGCCAAGAATAGTTCAAGCTCCAGACTCGTTCACCAAAGTTCCACCTACCTGAATAGGAGGGTGGGGTGGGAAATCTGTACAAGATCTGTTAATCAACACTGTTTTCGTTCTGCTGGAGTTCAGCCTCATACCAGACTGACTACACCATTTCCTGATCAGGTTCATGTCCGACCGAGGCTGAGGGCAGCTTCATTTCTCAAAAGTGAAGATTTTACTGCACCTCCACAAGTGTTGCATCATCAGCACACTGAACAATCTTGTTTTCCTGGTCAACAACCATGTCACTCGTATACACTCAAAATAAGAGTGGACCAAGAACACCGCCCTGTGGAACTCCAGACACAATAGGTCTTGGTTAACTAAAGATCCCGTCCACAGCAACTCGCTGATGCCTACCTGCAAGGAAATCTTGAAGTAATCCTAAAACATATCCAACCTCTCCAAGATTCTGAAATTTTTAAGTGCATTGTGACTTCCTAAATCGAAAGCAGATCCAAAATCTATTTGAATTACTATGCGATGAAAACCCTTACCAAGGCTCTTTTGCAAATGGCGTGTCAAGTCTAGAAGAGCATCACAGGTGCATACGTAGCTCCTTCCTATTTGCATTTTGACTTTCAGCTAACAATCCTTTAGATTCGTTGACTCAAGAAGCTAGGTTTATGCGTGACAGTGGAAATTTCCAATGCAAGTAAATTCAGTTGAACATGGAATTTCGCCCAAAGGCCAAGCATTGGGACCTACGAGGTCATTCAGCGCTGAAACGGAAACTGACAGTAAAAGTTTGAAAGATGTAACATGAGGAAAACCTCGCAGTCCCACTATAAATCAATTGTCAAGAGAGGGTGGAAAGTAAGATGGAACAAAGAGAATATGAAAGGAGGTACAGTAAAAGGAACGAAAGGGACTAAAACTAGGAGCCGAAGGCACGCTGCAAAGAACCTTCAGTAATGCCTACAATGCACCACATGAGGTGCACTGACAACGCTGTTCACCCTTGGCCAGTGGGAAATACTCTGACGTTGATTTAAATCAAAATTGCCCTAAACAGAATAACTTTAAACGTTGAACTCATCTGTCCAAAGCTTTACGCCTGAGATGCTGGTTGGCTTTGAGCTTTCTTTAGTTTCCGCCTTCATTTAAGAAAAGAAACCCTCATTTGGGGAGTTTTGTTAGAAGTATATCACGATACACTTTCCTTCTTGCTAGGAGAGCGACAGTCCTTTATTGCTATGTTATTCTTATTGTTTTGTGGACTTTGCTATTGTTTTCCCCCCTTTACATCTTCAGGTGAAAACCCTCGTGGACAGACAGACTCTCATCCCAACAAGGGATAGCAGAGAGAGAGACAAATTATACGAAAAGGTGATAAATAAATAAACTCTTGGATCGAGCTATATCATCAGTGAAGTTTGGGCAAATATGAACGTCGTCTTGTGGCACAAACGTAAACTGAGTTCATTATGTTTGTTGCATAAACTGTTCTACAACGACAAATATCCTCTGTTCCTGTTTTTGCTCACAACGCTATACCCTGTTCTTTTTTCCATCTGTCCACCCGCCTGTGGTGTTTGTATATGGTAACACTGCGTCCTGGGCTTTAGATAGTGACATTCAACTTACACTCAACAGTAATAACAATATCCTATTTCGAATATTAACGGTGTAATTCGCATACAGTAAATGATTAAAACACTTTTCAGGTGCAAATGTACACCCAGATATCCTTTTATTTGCCTAAAACTTACACATAGCGTAACTATTTAAAGCCTGGGACGCAGTGTTACCATGCGAAAACGCCACAGGCGGATGGACAGATGAAAAAAAAAACAGGGTAAAGAGGCATGACGGCATATTGCAAACTGCCAGAAGGCCGGACGTGGACTTTCACATTTGTGAATACTTTTCTGATTAGGGTACCTCTTGTGCCGATTGTTCTTAGTATGATATCTACCGAGCTATTCGTAACCTACCAAAAACTAGGATGCTATCTACCAAACCAGTATAGGCAGGCTGCAATAGAAAACAGAACAGATACACCTGACATCAGGAGACATCGGAAGAAAGCATGAATAAATTTGCCTCTCGCTTAAGCATTTGGAGATCAAGACAATTCCAAAACTGCACTATGCAAACCATTCAACATTCTAGTTGTAGTTCAAAATAAAACTCATAGCAAACTGAGTAGTATTAAACATGATGCCAGAAAACGACACACTCTGCAGCGGCAGCAGCTGCCTAGTGTTGAGGAAAAACAGCTAGGTCAGGTAAAAGCAGCGTGCAGCGAATGTTTGTCGTTGTAGTACATTTTATGCAACAAATATAATGAAATCGCTTTACTGCGCCTATGCAAAAAAGTCAACATTAAGCATTGGCAAAATTAATTTGACTGATGATATAACTATTCCGAGTAGCCGCGGGAGTAAGATGTCTTTCTGATACTCTTGAAAAGTGCAAGCCTATAGCGCGATGTTCAAAATGAATACGAAGAAGAGAAAAGGAAAAGAAAAAGAGGATCATAGTGTAGAAATTTATACAAGAGAGGGAAAGTATCAGAAAAGCACACAGAGATGGAACATTAGAGCGAACACTGGAGGAAGATGAGTCATCCATAAACATGGTAGCGGCAGTGAGGAACTTAGGAGTATCTATTGATTATCAATTGTCGATGAAAAACCATATAATGCATGTTGTAAACACCTGTAACTATCATATCAGAAACATAGCATTTATTAGAAAATATTTGAACGAGGATACTCTGAAAACAGCAATTTGTAACCATATATTTTCGAGGCTTGACTATTGCAATGTTATATACTACGGTCTTCCTATAATTACCCACTAAGAAAAACGCAAGGAGTGCACAGTAGAGTCGCCAGATTAATAAAAGGATTACGATACTGTTTCAGAATAACCTCGGCACTAATCGAGCTACGTTGGCTCCTAGTAAAAGCAATAATAGAAAACAAAAGACTTCTTATAGTCTTTAAAGCGGTAAAATATGGTGAATCAACATATTTGAGAAACTGCTTATGTTTCTTTAGCTCTGACAAGAATATTGTGATCAGAGATGCAAGTGAAGCATATAGGCTATTTGTCAGTCAGGCGCGAGAGCATTTGAATATTGAACGCCAAGAAGAAAGCAATTTCAGAAAGCCACTAAAGACTCTCCTGTTCTACAGGAGCTACGATACTGATGATTCCCAGAGAGGGAATCATCCATGTGGAGGGAGGGCTGTACATGAAACCAAACAGTAAACAAAGTAAGAGAATCAACACCCGAGGAACACACCGTAAAATACTATCACTCCAAACAAGAGAAGCGCCTCAGTAGCGTGATCGGTATGGTCTTGGCCTGCCACCTCGGTGGGCGTGAGTACGATTCTCGGTCATTCCACTGAGCGGTCAGAGATGTGTATTTCTGGTGATAGAAGTTCACTCTCGAAGTGGTTCGGAAGTCACGTAAAGCCGTTGGTCCCGTTGCTGAATAACCACTGGTTCCATGCAACGTAAAAACACCATACAAACAAACAAACAAACAAGAAAGACGAGGAGTTAAAACCCTTAGATGCAATAGGTTCATCATGAAGCATTATAAAACGTTCCCGCAATAGTTACACCTAAAAACCTGTCATTTACATTTATAACCGCACCATTGAAATGAAATCAAGATGCAGATGCTAAAGTGTTCTGGATCGACTAACTATCATACTTTGAGTTATATAACGTACTGGCGCTTTGGTGTAAAGACTATACTTTTTCTACATCTTGACTCTATACAACAGCTTGTTTACAATATAGCAAGAAACAAAGAAGGCCTTTAAATGGACAACGTAAACACCACGTGCTATGCGTAAGAATGATTGGCATCGAATGAGCGAGGGACATGGCACTTGACGCATAAAATAAATCGTTTCACTGTACCCATTTACTAGTATGTATTGCAAGCACGGTCTATCTGGACCGTAATTGCAAGCACGACAGCATTTGTCTCCTCGAGGCACAGAAAGTCTTAACGACTGTTAATACAGACTATATTGCTGGTTGTGGAGAACAGTCTAGATAGAAACCTTAGCATTGGCGACTTACTAAGAAACGAACGAAAGCAAACAGAAAATAATCGACTAAATACATACCCAACTTTGCTTAGATTAGCGAACTCTTAAAAAGGCATCACAGAAACCAGCGTAGTCTAATTACCTCGTTTCATACATGACAATAAGACTGTTACAACGATAACTTCAATTGTTAATCATTATCGAGAAAATGAAACTCTGTACTTGTCGTAACTTTTTGTTCATTTGGACTGAAGATGAATCCAGGGAAGGGTTCGAAAGCTTTCTGTAAAGTCTTCAAAATTATACACGGACTTTTTACACTTTGTATTATTGTGGACCCTTTAGAATAATGAAACTAATATTATAACAAAGAAAACCCCTCAATTTCGACGGCACTAACAACATGAAGACGATATTATTAACTTGTACAAGAAAGTTAGTCATAACCGACTGCACAGAACGACGCACATTTGCATTTAATCTTTCTTTATCCTACTCATGCAAGTGTCATCACGAAGCTATTTCATTGATATGAATTCGCAGAACAATCAAGTTTGCAAATCATCACGTTCCTCATGATACCTGATCAAAATGATCTCTATTTGTTATATCTTATCAAACCATTTTTTATGGTAGTAAGTTTTTCAAGTAGAACAGAGACAGTTTTTTTTTTTTATTGAACCCACCTCTAAATCTCACACAAAATCTCCTGAACGAAAGTCAAATGAGAATATTATGGAATTGTGTTTACTTATTTGTTAGTCGGGAAAATCCTCATCCAGATATTCAATGTGCCATTAGAATCATGAAATAAGGCGGTAACAGATGTAGCCGTCGGACGCAGTAACAATGCAGTTTGTACAGCATCGTTCGTTGCACAGTTTACGGATTACTCCACTGCTAGAGTCCAAACCAACCAAGGTACCCTGTGTATTATTTGCTTCCCAAAGAAAATGTTTTTTCCAAAGTCAATGTTCTCAGGGCAGATGTTTGGAAATAACTGTCCAGTTAAGAGACGGAAGTGGGTCTATTTGTCCAGGTCATACCTAGTCACTAAGGAAAATTTTATTGATGGCAAACTTACCTTCAGGAGTACTTCATGAAATTTAAAATAAAATAAAAGCTAAGAGTTGACTAAGCATTACGTGGTATTATCTTTACATTATTCCTTTGACATATATAAGTATCGGGATGAAATACAGCAGCCATTAGTCCGTCTGGTTGCAGCAGGCCACGCACTTTAAAGTTCATGTAATCATTACTATATTTACTTCTTTGCTTACCCATATCAAAAGTGTATGGAAAGACTATTTGCCCGGGCAGAGCGCCCGACGCCTTAACCCATGTCTGTTGGAATTTTTCTGATTTCGTCACCAGTGCAACCAGATTCCTCTTTAAAGTTTGTATTTCTGAGTAGAACTCTATTACTTGACAGGTTGTACCGCACAACTAAAATGTCAAAATTCAGTTCTCAAGCACTAAACAACTACCGTATAATTGCTGGTGCTTTTATGGTAAGTTGGATTATCTAGAGCGCCAACCTTCGTCAGAAAATCATAAGAATCTACAAAGAAAACTAGAAAATTATACGAATCTACTAAGAAAACTGCCAGCAATAGCGATCTTTAAAGAATAATCTACATTTAAAGTAAGGGAAGGGTTATTGGTGAAAATTCTCCATGCTTGAGTCAAAAATCCATTACGTCTGCAACTTTTAAGATACAATTTATCTCACTGTTGTTGTAATCGTTAATTTTTGATTGATTAGCTTTGTTGGTTTTCACACATTTAGACCATATTTTCGGAAGTTGCTCTTGTTGCGTTGAAATCTTGTTCAAATTCTTATATGTTTCTTAACTGTCAACTCGGTTTATGAACTCTGCATCGTAAATCTAAATTGTTCATATATTTCTCCAGAACAGAGGCATTTACGAATGGCCATGGTTCTATAAAATTTGAAGTGTAGTCACTATTATTTTTGCTATGAAAAGGACAGGAGACTTCTGCTTTGTTTGAGAAAGAAGCTTCTTGCTATTCTATATCTATCATTATACACCATTAAACTTTCTTAGTTATTAAGTTAGGTTTACATGAGAAAATATGAGTAAGGTTCATGCTAAATTTGGAAGTGCCCACACGCAGTAGTAATTTGTCCTGCTTCACTATCGCATATTTCTATTTAATAAATACTCATTTATTTTGTATTCCATCTTTATCAATATGTGCAATAATTGAGATCTACCGTTTTATCCTTACAGTATACTGTCATGAAATTGTACCATACTCCTAACAGTTAAAAAAATTAGACAATTGCCCTCTCTTTCTCCTTAATCTTAAATTCCAATAATTTTTTATGTGCACAGTATTCTCTGTAATTAAACCGTCAACCCTTGATCAATGCCGTAATATTAGGAATAATTCGTACGTCTCTTTTCAACTTCAAAATTTATTTAAATAAAAGAACTGCGCAGTCTAATAGACTTTTCTGGACCATGCAAGTCATTCATTGACATACCTTAGCTCAAAAACATTAGAACAGACGAGATAAAAAAAAAAAGTCTGTAATTCAATGGTCTGTCGAGTTGAGCTTAATGGGGTCTTGGTAACCTCTCTCTAAGGAGTTCTCTTTTAGTTCCCCTAATTTCTTTCGTGGTGAATTCGACTAAAGGAGTCCACGAACATTATTTTTACCGGTTTCAATTTTTCTGTGTATTTAATTACTTAACTAATACATATGTTTTTACTCTCATATTAATTTTTGCTCAGCAGGTAAATGACCAACCATCTAAATTTCCTCAAATCCTTTGCCTTTGAGCCTCAATCTCGATTTATTTCTTTGTCCATGAATCCAAGTAAAAAAGTCATAGGTAAAAAAATCACAGCGAAAAAGTCATAATTTTTTTTTATGGTGGCCGGTAATAGTCATAAGAAAAAAAAAATCACAATTTTGGCTTGGATAAAAAGACAGGCAATCAAATAAAAGTATTACAGTCATTCACAATTAAAGTACCTTAAGCAATTCAAGTAATAAAACAGATAATAGTTTAAATCAGTTATTAACTGGCAATACCTGACTTGTACATATTGGCAACACTTTTCATATACGATTGGTTTACACGTATGTGAACAAAAGTCACGTTTTCTTCAATATCTCAAGCAGATCAAGGCACCCCTAACAAAAAATATGTCAGCCATATATTGACAGTACATGATATGTACGGATTGAAAACAGCTTACATAAAATCGTGGTATTACGTGTACATTCAATGTTTTTAATGCTGATGTATTGCCAGTTAATAAATGATTTAAATTAGTATCTGTTTTATCACTTTAATTAACCACTTGTGACTGACTTGAATATTTTTGTTTGATTACCGGACTTTCTTTCCTTGATAAAACTGTAAACACTTTAACGAAAATTTCGAAATCTTACCCTACTTTTCTTTTCACTTTCCAATCCAATATCCCCACTCATAAAGTTAACAAATCTTCTTTTAGAATTTTTTCGAGCTCAGGCTACTTCATACTTGATCTAGACAGGTCACTTTGCTTAAATGGCCGTATGTACCAAGAACCGGGTTTTATTTCCATGTCCAGCGTTTTTTCCTTCATCCAGATCTCTATAAAACATTACATAGGTCTTCCTCTTTCCATATTGGGAATATTTTTCAAATGATTGGGCTGCCTTTTCCTTGGTCTTTTATCCCTCATTTACCTACGAGGTCTTGCTGTCTCTTTGCTATGAACACTGTTTCTTCAAAAGTTTCACAGAGATGAATGTGTTCCTCTTTTTTGTTGTAGAGGGGGTTTATAACATTAACCAAACTGCGACTTACCATATTTCCTTTGGAAATTCGCTCGCTTCGGTAACTGTTTACGTGGCTAAGCTGCCAAACTTTGTAAATAGCTTCCTGCCTCCGTACCAACTTTTTTCTTGCTTAACCTGACGTTTTTCAAAAGCTTCTTCATATTTCTTCTGTCGGTCACGACACAAGGGAGAGCATTTAGTTACCCGTCGCAGTGATATTTACTCTTAAAAAACTACTACGAAACAGTCACCGCAGCTTGGTGAGTTGGCGTCTTCGAACTAGAAAAGATAACGCCAGTTATAGCCGCCCGAAATATATATATATATATATATATATATATATATTATATATATATATATATATAGATATATATATATATATATATATATATATATATATCATGTATTACATTTAACTACATCTCTTTGCTTTCCTTCCATTTTACAATATATTCTTTCAGTTTAAGCAACTCAAAGGTATCATTATGTATTGTTTAATATTTGTATACAGTGTACAACTGCGTTGTTATTTCCAGAAATATTCGAATTCAGCTGGACAGAATATGGAACTACTGAAAAAAAAAACAGTCAATGTAATGTACTTTTTCTTTATCGCATCTTGCCTTACTTAAATTATTGGCATGGCAGTTCCACTGCATACGTACATACATATATATATATATATATATATATATATATATATATATATATATATATATATATATATAATACACACACACCACACACATATATATATATATATATATATATATACATATATATATTGCCCCCCTCTTGGAAAATATGCTGCTTATGGAAGAATCTATACCAACAATAGTATGACAATAGAAACTAGCATTACAATTATATTTTGCCCACTATCAATGATAACCAAAACTTTGGTTGCGCAATGCTAACCAAGATAGGGAAGATACTGATGCCGCTTGCTCCGCCCACAAAGAGAGTATTGCCTACAAAAGCTGGGTGTGGACTGTTAACTTTTTCAAGCCCAATTCTGTCCCTCTGATTTATGAAAACTTCAGACAATGCAGGTTTTTATTTTTCAAACAAAGGTAAAACCAAAATTACTACTTGGTAGTCATTAGGTGCGTAAGCAAACTTCTTCCGGACGCATAATCCTACTACAGTCTGCATTCCTCAATCCGGTCATAAAATTGTACTGGTCCCTTCCAAAGGCTGTCCGATAGAAAGTGACCGTTCCACGACAAGGCCAACTTAATCTACAATCTACCATCGCTTGAGGAGCCAAGAACAATACCCGCCCTGATGAATAAAAAAACAAGCTTTTGCTTAAAGCAAAAGCTTGTAAGAAAAACAAAAGCAAAAGGTAGCAAAAGGCTAGGCAAAAAGTAATTGCTTAAAGTCTTATGAATAAAAATCATCAACGTTTGCTACCTTTTAATTAATGGATGCGGAGGTTAGTTTGGCTTTGATTACCATTCTTTTCAAGCAGAATGAGTTTAATTTGAATGCAACATGGACAGGGGCCCGGGGACACAGTCCTATTTTTAAAATATGAGCAATTATAGGATAATTTTACAGGCACTTGTGAATGCAAATTTCAGTCATTTTATTTCTTAAGACTAGGTGTACATTGACAAATTGAAGATCCACTTAATCCAGTTAAACATGATGATGAATGGTAAAAATGAGGATAACAGTAATGTATTCTGATGGCGATGTTGAGGGAGTTGAATGAACCAATAATATTGCAGGAAGGGACTCCATTATGGGAAGGGAGGGAGATCAGTGACTGGACGTAGAACAAAGTTTGGGGCGGTAGAACAGAGTGAAAAGAAGTTAAAACAGTGAAGGGAAGGTAGAAGAGAATGAAGGGAAAGTAGAACATAGTGAAAGGGAGGTAGGACAGAGTGACAGGAGGAAGAACAGAGTAAATGGAGGTAGAACAGAGTGAAGGGAGGTAGAATAGAGTGAAAGGAAGGTAGAACATAGTGAAAGGGTTCAAGGGAGGTAGAACAGAGTGAAGGGAGGAGGAACAGAGTGAAGGGAGGTAGAAGTTAGAACAGAGTGAAATGAGGTAGAATAGAGTGAAGGGAAGGTAGAACAGAGTGATAGGAGGTAAAACAGAGTGAAGTTGTGAGGGGCGGTAGAACAGAGTGAAGGGGAAGGTAGAACAGAGTGAAGGGGAAGGTAGAACAGAGTAAAGTGAAGTTAGGGAGTTAATTTAATATTAATGGAAGGGAGAATAGGGAGAGGAAGGACCACAGACCGCTCTGAGATTATAAACAAAACAAAAGCATTGGTATTATTGTTGATGTTAATACACTTGTTAGTAAGTAGGGCCTACACTTAATACTTTTCAAGTTGCTCGCTTGCTCTTACTGTCCTCCAATTTTCGACGTGCCTTCTTGGCAGCAAACACCCCTATTATATCTCTCATATCAATTTTATCCAGCACTTCTGATTCCACTGACATTAATACTAAACTACTGAGCCTGTCTTGGCTCATCGTGCTGCGTTAATAGTTCTTCACTAGCTTTAGCTTTGAGAAGGATCTTTCACAAGAAGCAATAGATGTTATGGCAAGTAAAATTCTGATTGCTGATGCAAGATTGGGGCAAACATCTTTTCCATAACTATTGATTTTTTCAAAATATCTACTGGTAGTTCTCTAATGAGAAACATTACATGTGCATCTATTATATCACTGAACAGGGAGACTGGCTGGACATCGTCATAAAAGGAGGCAAAGTCCGTATGAGAAGGTCTATACTCTACGATTGGGAGGGGGCCCCTGGAAAGCCCAATTTCTTTCACATAACGTTTTTGTTCACAAAATTGGAAATTGGGGCTCTTTAGTGGGCCCCAAACCTTCTGGTCCAAATATAAATGGGGCCATTGAATTTAGCTTGTCCCGTCATAGCAGCAATGGTGAAATTTCGCATTTGGGGACCCCCCCTCACTTTGGGGCCCGGGGGCGATTTCAAACAGCCCCCCCCCCCCCCCCCCCCCACCCGCCTCTGGAACGCCACTGAATATGGAGCAAGAGAATTATAAATAATTCTTGAAATAAATGCTTCTTGGGTATCCTTAACTTCAAATCAGATTGTTTTTTTTTTTCCAAAATTTATGGGAATGTTATTTTTTCCCTTTCCGTATGCTTACTATTAGAGGATTTGAATACTTACTATATTATGTGATTTTAAAACAACAGATGCGCCGACTAATACCAAAAGTTTAAATATTACTTTACAATGACTATATCGGCAATGAGAAATGGTAGGAGTATTTGCGGTACTTCTAGTAGTAAAAGTTAAGGAGTGTTGCGGTCGTTGCTATCGTAGTGGTTCTTTTACCTGCTGCTTAGGTAGAATATTCTATTAACGTGGATAAAATGATATATTTGTCTATCATATATATAGATATTATAATATATATATATATATATATATATATGTGTGTGTGTGTGTGTGTGTGTGTGTGTGTGTGTATAACTGAATCACGAAAGTTAGGAACGTGATAAATCCATAAATAAAGATATATGCCACGAAGGAAAAATAAACGAATGAGTAACTCCGAGACCTTTCGACGTTTCCACGTCCTTTACTGAGCAGAACTCAGTTCTGCTCAGTAAAGGACGTGGAAACGTCGAAAGGTCTCGCAGTTACTCATTCGTTTATTTTTCCTTCGTGGCATATATTATATATATTTTTTTAAAAAATATATATATATATATATATCTATATATAATATATATATATATATATATATATATATATATAAAGTATAATACGTTTAATCACACACACATATACATTGTATATAATTATGTATGTATGGATTGTATAGTTATATACATAGACATACTACATACATATTTATATTGTATGTATATATATATATATATATATATATATATATATATATTAGGTACCTATGTAAATCAAACACACACACCCACACACAAAATATATATATATATATAGATATATACATCTAATATATATATATATATATCTTAAACACCATACAGCAATTTTGATGAGTTTTCCTTTAAGAAATCTGAAGAAAATCTGCCATCACGTGAGGAGCGTCAAGCACCTCATGAGCTGCCTTAAACTTTTGAAAGCTATCGCTTCGAAGGTAAGCAATTGCTAGGTTTTATTCATAGTAAATGAAGCAATTGCTGATAATTACCAAGCATTTGCTTGATGCTCAAGTATTAGCTGCAAGCATTTCCTCAACGTTTTACTCATCATGGCCACTGTTTTTTCTTTCTTTATCGCATTGTATTATTTATTTTCGTCAGCGAGTGGTCTAGATACTGGGTATTTATATTATTCGTTTAGCTGGTTAGACACTAAATTATCCCTTTCCCTACCTATTATCAAAATAGTTTAAATGTGTGGTTTCAATCTATTTCATTTAGTTTTTTTTTTTTCCTATAAATCATCCTTTAGGCGTCATCAAATTTTAGTTCCTTCGCTGACTTTCGTCTTCACTGTCAGAAACGCAGAATAATAGAGCCACGCTGTTGACCCTTCCTGACCTGGTATTATAGACCATGTGGAATGGAATATAGAATTTAGGCCACAAGGCCAAGTACTGGGACCTATGAAGTCACTCAGCACTGAAAGGGAAATTGAGAGTTAAGTTTTTACTCTCAATTAAAGGTGTAACAGGAGGAAAACCTAGCAGTTGTACTATTGAAACAATTGTTAGGAGAGCCTGGAAAGTAAGATGGAAGACAGAAAATATGAATGAGGGTACAGTAAAAGGAATGAAAGGGGGTGTAGCTAGGGGCCAAAAGGACGCCGAATATAAACTTTAGTAGGTAGCGACGTTTTTGCCACGTCTACATGATCTCCCGACTGAGGTCAAGGTTTTACGAATCAAGTTTGCAAGACGTGGCAACGTCTACAACGTACTGCACGTTCGTAGTCATTTGGGTTTAACTATACTCTGTTTTTTTTCCATCTGTCCATCCGCCTGTGGTGTTTGCGCATGGTAACACTGCGTCCTAGGCTTTAAATAATATCCTATTTCGAATATTAACGGTGTAATTCGCACACAGTAAATCATTAAAACACTTTTCAGTTACAAATGTACACCAAGATATCCTTTTATTTACCTAAAACTTACACATAGCATAAATATTTAAAGCACGGGACGCAGTGTTACTATGCGAAAACACCACAGGCGGATGGACAGATGGAAAAAAACAGAGTATAGAGGTATGACGGCATATTGCAAACTGCCAGAAGGCTGGACGTGGACTTTCACATTTGTGAATACTTTTCTGATTAGGGTACCTCTTGTGCCGATTGTTCTTAGTATGATATCTACCGAGCTATTCGTAGCCTACCAAAAACTAGGATGCTATCTACCAAACAACCCAATTAAGACCTATAACAATTACTTCCTCAAACTATATATAAAACTATTTAGTCAAAAGTGTAGTATTTAAATAATTTGTATTACCAAAACAACCCACTTTAAGACCTATGGCAACTAGTCCATCAAACTGGATTACAAAACTATGACAATTGCTTCCTCAAACTATATACAGAGCTAATTTCAGAAAAAAAAATCATTCTAAAAAAAATTTCGTTGAACGAACTAAGCTCAGACGAAATCTAACCCCTCATGCTGGCAAAAGATTTTTTTTTTTTCCCAAAATAACCTCAAGTGAAGATGAAAGTCTTTTTACGACCACACAACCTCATTGACCAAGTAGATGTACCTCCGTGCCATAAATGCGGAACACCTATGTAAGAGAACAGAAAGAATTGAACTGAATTGAATATAGTATTTAGGCCAAAGGCCAAGCACTGGGACCTATGGGGTCATTCAGCGCTGAAATGGAAATTAAGAGTAAAAGGTTTGTAAGGTGTAACAGGTGGAAAACTTCGCAGTCGCACTATGAATCAAGTGTTAGGAGAGGGTGGAAAGTAAAGTGAAGAAAGAGAATATGAAAGGAAGTACAGTAAAAGGAACAAAAGTGGTTGCAGCTATGGGCCGAAGGCACGCTGCAGAGAACCTTAAGTAATGCCTACAGTGCACTACATGAGGTCCACTGACAGCACTACCCACGTACGGGGGAAAACAGAGAGAGGAACAGAACAGGAGAATTCTGGCCAATATTGAGATGCTCAAAAAACGGGTGTCAAGCATATCGATCGCTTTTAATTTTTCAAATAAATTGTGTATGGTCTTTAATAATTTATTTTTTACAAGTAGTTTATCCTTTCTTTCTGTGTAAGTTACAATGCAATTTATAGCAGCAATTGCTTAAGAAAATAAATAGTAGATATATATACTATATTAGAAAATTGGATGGGAGATATATTATAGTAGAAAATGGATGGCAGATATTATACCACAGTAGACAATGGATGGCTGATATCATAATATAGTAGAAAATGAATAGCAGATATCATACTATAGTAAAAAATGGATGGTAGATTCCATACTATAGTAGAAAATGGATAGTAGATATCATACTATAATAGAAAATGGATGGTAGATTCCATACTATAGTAGAAAATGGATGGTAGATATCATACTATAGTTGAAAATGGATGGTAGATATCACACTGTAGTAGAAAATGGATGGCAGATACGATACTATAGTAGAAAATGGATGGCAGACATCATACTATAGTTGAAAATGGATGGTAGATATCACACTGTAGTAGAAAATGGATGGCAGATAACTGATACTATATGAAAATGGATGGCAGACATCAATACTAATGGTGAATGGATGGCAGATGGTCATACTATACTATGGATTGGCAGACATCCAACTAAATAGGATTGGCAAATGGATGGAGATGATACTATAGTAGAAAATGGATGGCAGACATCATACTATAGTTGAAAATGGATGGCAGATATCATACTATAGTAGAAAATGGCTGGTAGATATCATACTATAGTAGAAAATAGATGGCAGCTATAATACTATAGTAGAAAATAGATGGTTGATATCATACTATAGTAGCGCCGAGGATGCTTTAGCTTCATCAGTCCATACTCTCGCAATAACATTTGGTTTAAGCAATGACTTAAACTATTCTTTACTTCCAATTGTATGCTATGTTCCTATCAATATTAAAAAGCACATTAATGGCGAGAAATAAAAACGTGTTCGGATTCTTTGTGAAACCTTGAGACGTCTCAGAAAAATCTCAAGTCTTAAGCAGTATAAATCTAATTATCTAGACCTTTTTATTTGTCTATAATAGGTTTGTTATAAAGTACTTGAAAATTGGATAGCGAAAGCAATTTATTGCTATCAAAGGTATTGATAATTATATAATAAGGACGTGCTCAACTTAAGTATTCTTCAGTTCTCTTGGATTGCGAAAAAATGACGTTGTTTTAAAGGCACAAGTCACGAATCTTAATTCAGGAACACAAAGTTCCTATTGATATCCCTAGTAGAACTCTTTAAAGTATAGCCTCCTAGCAAGAGCATTAGTCATTTTTGTAATTAGCCCTGAAATGGGAAACAACTTATTAATGAGACCATAATTACTGTACGTACTTAGCTGCCACTAACATTTTTATTAAGCAATGATAATGAAAAGGAATTTGATTTTTTTTATTTCTTAAAATCAATTAATGTCAACCATACACCCGTGTCCGTCTAACATTTCTAATTCCTTGCAAGGTCCCTCAGGTATTTTAGTAAATTGATGTCTATAGCCTCATAAGTATAATTGAGAACTAAAAAATTAACGTGGAAAAAATGTGATGTAAAATGCTAGCATAGAAATAATGCTTTGACGAATATATTATTTCGGAACACGTTTTCCTATAAGTTAATTTTCATTAAGTATGGAAATGTTAAATGTCAAAATATTCACATGTTTGACTGCATATGAATGTGTTCCATTCTCTTGTTTTCTTTGATGTGTTATCGTTACATTAAAAACAATTTTCCGTAAATGTAAACTGATACTTGAAAAAAAAAAAAAGTTCGTATTTCCACAGTTTTCCTGTGTGCTATTTACTTCTTTATTTATTTATTTTTAGTATTATTTTGTCCTTGTAACAACAACTTCAAGCGTGACAGTTTTCGAAGTCCATGAAGTCAGGAAACTGGAGAGACAGACGTTCGCTCTCTTCAGGCTTCAGTATGGCCTTAACTTTTTTTTTTATCACGGCAACTGGAATCTCTTTTCTTCTTTCACCGTCAAGATATCTGGAGAACGGGAATTTCACCATGCTCGTCTAACGCCTATACATCTTTAGTGAGCTTTCCTTTCCTCTGTCGGCACTGAAGCAACTAAACTTTTATCCCAAAACATGCTACGCTGATTAATTCGGAAATGAACTCAGACGCTTTGGTTAATATTATTAGTGGCTTGTATACCAATTCAATTATCTTTATACGAAGGACGCTTTAAGCACCACCTCAATTCACTGCTGGTATACTCGGAGCACTTCCAAGAAATTCGTATATCTGCTAATGTTGCTCTGCATTCCCTGCATACGGGGAGTGGGTCAATCATATATCGATGGGTCAAACAAGTGTAACAAAAAAAATCTTTTTATTATGGATAACACAATAATATGAAGTTTAATCTTTTAATTTATTACCATAAATCAATGGTTTTGAATTATGCATTTGGTTTCAACGTTCGGAATGCCAACATACAATCTGGTCACAATAATCGTGGTCTTGGCTGCTTCACCGTAAATGCGTCACAAGCCAGTCAAATGGGGATTTAGAAAGGAAAAAGTTTACCTAAAGCTGCAATTTGTTTTATCTCCTTCATAATCGGGTACTTAATAACATATCAATTTTGCACACCAGTATCGGTTGTGGCCACCATCTAGAAAAAATGGCGGCCAAAAATAACAAATTCTTGGTAATTTGTATTTTTCCTAGCTATACTTACCTCTAAACTATTTTAATAGGAGAATCCTAGATGACAATCCAGTACCGACCAGAAAAATCCAGTTACCCCTTCTACACCTAGTCAGGTACATGCCCCGAGGGTCACAGCCATGTGACCCACAACTACGACCTCAGTGCTTTCCTCTCCACATGGTTCCTGCCCTGCGGTGCCTTCAAGGCACTCGGGCCAAGACTGCTCAAAGCTCCTGATTAGCATCGACAGGTGCCTGGAATTCCCCAAATCCAACCCTTTCAGGAGGAAGACCTGGCCTAGGGCAGCCCTGACTTCCTTCACGGCTGCTACCGAGAGGCCTTTGTCCAGTCTCAGGTGCACCAGGAAATCTGCTATGTGGGGAATCTTGGCCTGCAGAGGCTTGAGACCTCTCCCTCTGCACCAGTTCCCGAACGCCGACCATTTGGCCTGGTAGACGGCCGCAGATGATTTTCTCAGGTACACTGACATCTGGGAGGCTACTCTCTGAGAGAAGACCTCTTTACTTAGCAGCTGCTCGACAGTCTCCACCCGAGAAGGGATAAAACCGGGAGATCTTCGTGGAACCTCTTGAAGTGGGGCTGCCTTAGAAGGTCTGGCCTGAGGGGCAGCTTCCAGGGACCTTGTACCATTAGGGCCTGGAGATCCGAGAACCATTCTCTGTCTGGCCACATGGGGGCCACCAACGTCACCTGGGCACCTCTTGAACTTCTCAGGTAGTTTAGAACCTGTCTGATCACTCCGAAGGGTGGGAGTGCATACACATCCAGCCCATCCCATGGGTGCTGGAATGTGTCCAAGCCGCTGCTGGGGAGCAGAATACTGGGAGCTTGGCATTTAGCTTTGTCATGAACAGGTTCAGGGAGGGGGAGCCCCACATCTCAATTAGCTCTGTCGCTAACTCGGGGCGTAGGGACCATTCTGACCCTATCACCTGTCCCTGCCTGCTTAGTCCATCTGCGATCAAGTTTCTCTTTCCTGGAATGAGCCTCGCCGTCAGGGTGTTGCCGATGCTTGCGGCCCACTCCAGGATGGTCTCCGTGAGATTGCACATGTAACAGGACTTCAGCCTGCCCTGTTTCTTGACGTAGGCTACCCCTGTGGTGTTGTCACACATCAGAGCCACCACCCGGTTCCTGATCCTGTGCTTGAATCCCAGCAGGGCTCTCTGGATCGCTAGCAACTCCAGACTGTTGATGTAGAGCTGTCTCTCCTGCTCTGTCCAGACCCCTTCCCTCATTTCAAACTGTAGGTGAGCCCCCAATCCCTCCTTCGATGCATCCATGAACAGGAGCATCTCTGGAGGGAGGTCTGAGAGGGGCACTCCGCGGAGGGTATTTGACTGGTCCAACCACCATCAGAGGGCCTTTCTGGTGTCCTGCGAGGGAAGGATGAGCTTCCGAAGAGGGTCTTCCTTCAGAGACCAACCCTCCTTCAGGTTCCACTGGATGGGCCTCAACTTTAGCCTGGCTTGGGGGACCAGCTTCTCCAGGGAGACCAGATGTCCCAGGAGTCTCTGCCACTCCCTCACTGGGAGGGGGGAGTTTTGCAAGAATAGTCGAACTATTTTCTGCAGGTTGGCCAGCCTGTCCTCTGCGGGTAAGGCCCTGGCTACCCTTGTGTCCAGATCCAACCCCAGGTACACCATCCTGGTGGTTGGGACCAGATGGGACTTCTCCCAGTTCAGGACTATGTCTAGGACCAAGCAGAAGGCTAGGAGCTCGTCCCTCTGCTTCTCTAAGGCCTCCCTAGAGGAGGAAAGTAATAACCAATCGTCCAGGCACCGTGGAAGATGGATCCCCTCCTGCAAGCCCAGGATGACATGAGGGAGAAGACTCTGGTGAACACCTGCAACGCTGTGAACAGACCGAAGCAGAGAGTCCTGAACTGGTAGGACTTGCCCTCCCATCTGATCAGTAAGTACTTCCTGCTGCATGTCCTTCAAGTCCAGGGATAACATGAAGTCCCCTTCCCTCAGGGCCGCCAGGACCGTCCTCAAGGTCTCCATCTTGAAGGGAGTCTTGAGGACAAACGTGTTTGGGGCCAACAGGTCTATGACTGGCTTCCACCCCCCTGAGGACTTCTCCACCAGGAAGAGGCGACTGAAGAACCCAGGGGATTCGTCCTCCACCTGTTGGAGGGCTCTCTTCTCCAGCAAAGACTGGACTTCCGACACCATAAAGCTTCCCCTTGACTGGGATCCCGGGACTCGAAGGACCGTGCTCCTGGTACCTCTGTCAGGGGAGGCTTCCCGTCCTGGGAGGGGATCCGGTAACCTTCCCTGAGGACCCAGACTGTCCAGGGGTCAGCTCTGTGATCCTCCCAGTTCCACCTTAGGTATGAGAGACGGAAGGGGGTCTTGCATCCTACTTCCTTCTGGGGAAGTGGCCGTTTCAACCTCTTCGGGAGGTGGCAGGTCTGGGTCTAAAGGAGGCCGAGGAAGACGAGTCCCTTGTTCCCCCCCCAATCTCCAGATATTGGTTTGAGGTTGGAAGAGGCGGGCTATTCCCCGTGCCTGTGCTGAGGTCTCGGCCGGGGGGCTTCCTGAGCCCTACGAAGCGGCCGTTTCAACCCCTTCGGGAGGTGGCAGGTCTGGGTATAAAGGAGGCCGAGGAAGACGAGTCCCTTGTTCCCCCCCAATCTCCCGATATTGGTTTGAGGTTGGAAAAGGCAGGCTATGCCCCGTGCATGTGCTGAGGTCTCGGCCGGGGGGCTTCCTGAGCCCTAAGAAGCGGCCGTTTCGACCCCTTCGGGAAGCGGTAGGTTTTTGTCTAAAGGAGGCCGAGGATGACGAGGGGGCCCTGAGTCTCTTGTCCCCCCTGGCCAAGACTTCAGCATAGGCACGGGGCGCAGCCCACCTCCTCCAACCTTGAACCAATATCTGGAGGTTGGGGGGGACAGGGGAGCGGGGTGAGCCATGAATCCCAGTGCAGGGTGAGCTACACTCCCTGGAGCGGGGTGAGCCCTGCTCACCGAGCAGAGAACAGACACAAACACTTCAGCCAATGGAGGTCCCTAAAGGTTGAAGTGGGACCACACCGCTTGCAGGAAGCCATCGTCCCTGGGCTGCACAACCTGTATAGCAGGAAGCCATCGTCCCTGGGCTGCACAACCTGTATAGCAGGAAGCCATCGTCCCTGGGCTGCACAACCTGTATAGAGGACATGGACTCATTGGACTCTGCAATAGGCAGAGGCCCGGCAATGAACTCACCTAGGTCCCCTTGCTGGGAGGGAACAAGGGAAGACTTTAGAAGCGAAGCTGGCGACAGAGCAGGTCTAGCTGATGAGGGATCCTCCGAGCGTGACTTCTTCACGGAAGACCTACCCTTCTTCTTCTTCCTCTTGGTCGAGACCAACGTCCATTAGAAGGGAGGCCACGACACACTCCAGACACGTGGACTCTGGCGAGCAAGGCCCGCCCCAACACAAGTTACACAAAGAGTGGGGGTCAATCTTTGTCGAAGATAAGAAAGGCCCACACGACTTGGCCTCCAAAGGGCCTGGACAGCGGCGCTGAGGAGTGACGGACTCCATGAAAGAAGGCACACACAGACACACAAGGAAAAAACACAAAGGGGGATTTAGGCTGATACACGAAAGACAAGCTGTGTGTAGACGGGTCAGCGACCAGGAGAGCACTGAGGTCGTAGGTCGTATGGCCGTGACCCTCGGGGCATGTACCTGGCTTAGTGCGGAAGGGGTAACCGGATTTTTCTGGTCGGCACCGGAATGACATCCAGAATTCTCCTATTAAAGTAGTTCGAGGTAAGTATATGGCATCAGAACAAATAGTTTTTTGTAAATATCTTTCTTAATCCTTATTTTACAGGAAACATATCGAAATACAAGTTGCTCTACATGAAATTTCCTACAAACAATGTTCTATACACTTTTTTTTGTATATTGCATGGTTTTGATGCTACACACACGAGAAAGTTGCTACTTTTTTTATAGACCCCATTACTTGAAGTACCTAAGAAAAATAATCTTCCAGAGGTGTCCTTCCTCCTTTATTCTCGCTTAGGATAGACAGTGAATATTCATTGGTGGAATTACCACCCTTATACCCAAACATCTACCCAAAGTACATAGTATGATAAATATCTCAGCTTTTTCTCTGCTCTGTTTCATGAATTACGCCTCCTGGCACTAAGAAGATTTCTAGCATTTCATCCATGGGGTCATCACATTCCTCTACATCTGTGTTGACATCAGAGTTGGTACAAGATAACCCTTTACATGACACACATATTACAGAGCATATTAATCCTGCCCTTCTACAACTGCAAGTGGCTGTCATACATCCTTTGAGACATTTGCATGATATAATGTTCTAAAGATCTAGAGGAGCAGGATCTTTATCTGTAGTGATTGGGGCTAGTCCATTTCCAGTCATCTTCCAACCCCAATCTGTATGTGACAAGTCAATTCTTAACCATCTCTGAACTTGGAGATAAGTACGTAGAGAATGAAATCGAGCAGCAGCGTCTGTGAGAAGTACGGAAGCTAAATTAAATGTAATTTAACTCAGTGATTTGGCAAAACATTGATATCTTAAGTTGCCAAGGGATTCACATTCTTTGTTCTCATACAACCGAAGGATGAAAGATTTTCCCGCTTCACCATTCTTTGCAGGATCTGCATGTAGTTTCTTAAACACAGCTACAAGTTCCTGAAGTTCTTCATGCTTTTCAAGGAGGTTAACAAACTTTAGTTTCCCTTGATTCAAAAAGGCAGAGGTGGTTCCAGCCCCGCTAAATGCATGCAAGAAAAGAATGTCCTTAATGTCTGATCCATAGTTCATGGAGGCTTGTGTCTATCCTTAGTGAGCCTTAGTGGGAATAAAGGAGGAAGGACGCCTCCCGGTAGATGATTTTCCTAGGTACTTCAAGCTACGGGGTCTATGAAAAAAAAGTAACAACCTTCTCGTGCGTGTAGCATCAAAACCATGCAATATACAAAAAGTGTATAGAACATTGTTTGTAGGTAATTTTACGTAGAACAATTTGTATTTCGATACGTTTCCTGTAAAATAATTATGAAGCGAGATATTAGAAAAAAAATATTTTTGGCAGCCATTTTTCAAGATGACGGCCAAAACCGGGGCGATACAGGGGGGCAAAATTGATAGGTTATTAAGTACCCTATTATAAAGGTGATAAAACAAATTGCAGCTTTCTGTAAATTTTTTTCTTTCTCAGCATTTTCTTCGTCTCATTTGACTGGTCTATTACCCCTTAATCCCTGTATGAGCAAGAATCGAACATTTTTCGTTATCTACAACAATTCCGTGCAATTTACATAATGAAAACATGAGCGGCTGTATGTGAGAAACTTAGGACAATAGTTCTGAATGGCTTCTATAGCTCTGAGGGAGTAACTGAAATGAAATAATATTACTGGATAGCTTTTTTTAAATACTTATCTGTCCATTATCAGCGCGAGGAGAGAGAGAGAGAGAGAGAGAGAGAGAGAGAGAGAGAGAATTCGGTTAGACTATATATTTTCTATCGTTCTATTCCCCCCCCTTCCCACAGGGGACTGACTCGAAGCCAGTCAGTCTGCTTCTGCTCACTTTCAATGTGGGGTGATAGAGAGGACAACTATTATGAAAGAGGTATTTGAAAAATAAATCTTAGATTACGTATACCAAATATTTATGAAATGATGCTTACCTCTTCATTATATAGCTAATTCACACATAAAAAAGGATGTGGAGAAAGTTTAAATCAGCCGTACCTTTAATAGCTACTTAAAACGAAATAATTATGTACAAACAAGTGATTGTTCGCATACGGAATTCAATCCGTCAGCTAATACTGCCTCCTTAGACGGAATGTCAGTCATCCATCAACGAGGGCCTCATCGTGAAGATACCTGAAATCTCTTTGGAAGGTGCACCCTTCAGCAGGAGCTAGGGTTAGGGTTACTGTGCCAAAACCTCACAGAGCCAAAGATGGATAGGTAACACTTATATAGACATGAAGATGCACTTCTTATACTTAACCTTAAGCACCTCCAAACTTTCCAGAAAGTAAATCCAGATATAAAAATAGTAGAAAGAAAAACCTACTCACAGAATCCAGACTTAAATCCCTTGCACAAACCAGAGGAGCTAACGCACTGCTATAACCTAATGAATCTCCACATCGTGAAAATTATACATAGCAAAAACAGAATTACAACGCCATTCAGACTCCAATTTTTTCTAAGAAAGTGTTCAAAAATCAAACTATGTAGCCACTGCTCATTTGCCATGTGACTTTACTTTCAAGGAAGGTAAGTTGCCAAGTTCCAAATTAGCATGACAGTCCCTATCAAAAAACGTAATGGAATAGGACATTGGATTCCTACTCACAGGAAGTTCTAGCTCCCAAGCACTACAAAGCAGATTCTTTACTCTAGCTCTAATATCTTAGTGTGACTCAGATAAATCCTAAAGCCTCGTTATTCCAAGCTGGGTAAAGAGACTGTTTTCGGTAAGAGCTTAGCAACCAGAGCAAAAACAACTTACAGAATCGACTAACTTGATGACTTTTTTGGATTATAGCAAATGAGGGAAAGGCAACAGTCCAGACCTGACATGAAATCAACCGCACCTGCCAGAGGATCTTGAACTGGTGAACAAAAAATGAGCAGATGATTATTCCACCTAACTGCAAACAGGTCTATGAAGGGGGACCCAAACAGCTTCCACAACCGGCTGCAAAACTCCTGGTGTAAAGCCTACTTTGTTGCTATTACTTGATCCTTGCGCCCAAGTACATCTGCTAAAATGTTACTTTTTCCAGGAACAAACTCGGCAGTAAGGTGATGTTCCCGCTCCATAAAAAGATTTGCCTTGTCGATTAGAAGAGCAGCCCAGACTTCATCTCCCTCTTGTTGCTTGTCCAAAGATACCACCACCATTCAGCTGCACAACAGATCTTCCAGGTTTCGCAGTCCTTTCTATAATGCCAACATTTCTAAAAGATTGATATGAAGCTTGTCATAACAGGTTTATTTCATAACTAAGATTGTTTTTTCTTACCTTTGTGGCAGAGAAAGATGTTATTTTCATAGTATATGCTCGACCCATCCATACTTCGTCGCAGTGGTTCGAGGATGAAGGCCGATAATACAACGATATCTTCTTGCTTCTATTTTTTTTTTTTTTTTTTGTTTCAGAAAAAACTTCAGAAGCCTCATCTTTAACCTTGCCTCTGTAACAAGTTTCTCCAATGAAGACATGTTCCTTAACGGGGACAACCAATTCTTTGCTGGTACAGGTCCAAAGCTTAGACATTCTTCGTGTGTTGACAGAAAAGAATCTATATGCACTTTTCGTAGCACACACCCTTAAAATTTATCTTCATTCCAAGAATAGCAATTTCCTCTTAAGGAGAAAGAATCTTACTTTTAAAACTTTATTACTATCCCTAACAACCGAGCTAGATTTAGAAACACTACTTTTGGCCTTAGAATGCCCTCCAACATAGAAGCCAGAAACAGCCAGTTGTCTAAGTACAGTATCATCTTGACATCTAACAAATGGACCCACCTTCCTGAAAGTCTAAACACGTTGCCTTGAACTGGAAAACACTGTTCCTGAATGTGAATATCAGATACTTTTTGGATGCCATCTTGTTGAAATATGAAAACAGAAGAAATTCTCATATCGAAATTTACAGAAATAAAAAAAGTTATCTCTAGCAGCTAAGGTTGATATAAAAGATTCCCTTAAGGGAAGAGGTTGATTCCCATGTTCTCTTCTTAATTACAGACATGCAATGCTATACCATAAAGATTGACAAACTTTACAAAGGCTAACACAAAACAATGTGCATAGCCCTAACAATTTTATCCTTCTGTCCTTTGACCTACAAGTGATCTTGTTTGGTTTTATGTAGTCCTCCACAGGGACGAGTCCCTCTCTGGCGGGCCCTTGTACGTTTTCAAAATAAATTGGTACTTATATTATTTTATAATTGTCTTTTAGTGTTTTCTCGTTAGTATCGTATCTCCTGCAGAATAGGAGTCTCTCGTTCTTTATAAAATTTCTTTTTTCTCGTGTGGTCTTTTCGGGCAGATAGTGGTCAATTGTGCCAAATGCTGCACTTACGTCGAGCATAACCAGGATACCACATTATCTACTTGCCATAATTTTTATCATATCATTTGTAACTGCGCACAATGTAGTTTCTGCCGAATGGTTTTTCTGAAAGCTGACTGATCTTCAGGTATAATGTTGAGTTGTTTCAAGTGTTTCCACGGTTGTTCGTGAACTTCCGTTCTATAAGTTGTGATAAGTACGATAGGTTCGATAATGGCCCATAAAAGCTAATATTTTCTTTACCACTTTTTCCCTTGTAAACCGGCTTTATTCAAGCAAGCTTTTCACTGTTTGGGAAGGATGCCTGAGCTAAACTCATCAGACAATATCAAAATATAGCTCTTTCAAGTCACTTATGGGAAAGTGGTCCTTTTCACAGCGGGCATTTTTTACTTTACTCACAGTTTTTTCAGTCATTCATGATCTGTAAATAGTATTCCAGTATGATGAAGGGGTTTAATGAAATTGACCCAGTGTTCGGGTAAATTTGTCATTTTGGGATAGTGAAATGCTAGTGTTGAATTTCTTGCATGTCAGACAAAACCCCACAGTTCTTTTAATTACTTGATGCATATCAGGAATCCCAAATTCACTTGTTCCAACCAGTGCTGGTACTTCACTCTGGTTCTGGTCCCCAAAATTTTCCAAGTAGGCTACCACCTGAGCAAACCTGACTTTCTGCATTCCGTTTATTCGGTACAACTTGAGACCAAAACATTTCTGAATGGCAACCAAGGTTTGACAAAATTGACGGTGAAAGATGCAGATACTAGGCACTGCAGGTTGAAATGAATTGAAATGAATATAGAATTTAGGCCATTGGCCAAGCCAAGCACTGGGGCATTTGAGGGCATTCAGCAATGAAACGGAAATTGACATTAAAAGGTTTGAAAGGAGTACCAGGAGATGTTAGAAAGTAAGATGTAAGAAAGAGAATATGAAAGGAGGTACAATTAAAAAAACGGAAGGGGTTGCAGCTAAGGACTGAAGGTATGCTGCATGGAACCTTAAGTAATACCTACAGTGCATTGCACGAGGTGCACTGATGGCGCTACACATCTACAGGGGTGTTGAGTTTGCTGCCTAAAAACAGCAGGGAGAGAACCCAGATTATTATCTGGCCATAAACTTTGATAAGTGGAAAGCCAGTCTGGACCATCAACCATAAGGGAACTTGTTTGATGAATTCACCATACAAAAGACATCTTGGGATAAGGTTGCAAGAATTACCTCCACTCTTGACATATTTGATTAACTACCATAGCTATCTACTAGGTTCTTTATGAACATGATATACGTCAATGTGACTGCGAGTGAAAATGGTCCTGGTAGTGAATGATTCAGCAAGTACCCACTGTGACACAATATGGAATGGAATGGAATATAAAATTTAGGGCCAAGGCCAAGCATTAGGACCTATAAGGTCATTCAGTGCTGAAAACTGTAACAGGAGGAAAACCTCACAGTTGCAATGTGAAACAATTGTTAGGAGGGGGTGAAAAGTAAGATGGAAGAGAATATGAAGGAAGTACAGTAAAAGGAATGAAAGGGGTTGCAGCCAGGGGCTGAAAGGATGCTACAAAGACTGATATGCAATGCCTACAGTGCATCGTGAGAGGTTGGCGATGGCATTAGTTCCTTAACGGGCTGTAACACAACATCAAAATCAACAATTGTAAAATCTTGAAATCTGACTGAAGAAAAGCCTAAAACTATGGGAATGCATGTTGCATAGGTAGCATTCTAGACTTGGTGGGAGTGATGTGAGGTTTAGCAAACATTAACTATGAACTGTCATTGCAAACATAAATAGAAAATCTATTCCCTGACTTGGAGGCATTAAACAAGATTCTCAGAGTTGCTTAAATCTTCATTGGCTTGATTGAGGAAAGGGTAAGGGAAATAAATGTGATGGATCAAAACAGTGTTGACAGTAAATTTTTTAAACTTCTTTAGTATAATTTCATCCAAAGAGGACTCTGAATCTTCTAATTCTCACACGAATAGTTTCCCGTTGTAATAACATGCAAAAAAAGACCCATAGGCGCAAAAAAGTTTTGAATTGAGATAATATTGATCCCTTATTATTAGATGAGGGATCAACATATTGTCAGACAACTGAATGGAACCACTTTCCTTTAAATACTAGCAACCTAGGACTCTCTCATAACTATTGCCATGAGTGGCAAACCTACCATCCCATACATGACAGTTCTATTATCAGGCAACTCCTTTGTAAAGGTGCGTCCTCAAGGTCGAACAATGCCCGAGAGCATATTCCTGAAGTCTGGATGGAAATAGACCCTCTCAGATATTAGAACCAATCAGAGGGTGATTTGTAGCGGTGACGTCGTGAGACTCCGCCCTCCTAGCGCTACCACGTATACACTTTTCTTAATTCTTGCAGAAACACCAGTTATATTAATCTTATATAATAGGTTTAATATTGGTATACAGAAAATATGTATACAGAAAATATTGGTATACAGAAAAGATGTATACAGAAAATATGTATCAACTATGTTGTACCAGCTAATATTTACGCTGGCGCTTATGCATCATAAGTTACTGAGATATGCAAGGACATGGGACCATTGCTCAATGAAACACGCAGAAAGCCATGCCCATGGCAATCAGCCGCTTCATTATCTAATAATTCATGCAGAAGCACCAGTTTTGAGAATATAATCTTGTGAGAGGCTATAATATTGGTAAAAATAATTATTAAAAAAAGTACCGAGATACGCAAGGCACATGGCTGGCAACATTGCTCAATGAAACAACACCAGAAGGGCTATGATCCCATGTCAATCAGCTGTTTCGTTACGTAATACTTCACCCGTTGAAAAAATGACTTAACTACTTATATTGGCCTCGACAGGAGGACTATGATCCCCTGGCAATCAGCTGTTTCGTTACGTAATACTTCACCCATTGAAAAAAGGACTCAACTACTCATATTGGCCTCGACACTTAGGCATTTAGTACATGAAGTAGGCTGACAGTTTAAAATTTTTGTTACTTTGAATTTTATTTGGAATCATTGTACCCTTCAAAATACACAAATTTTGCCCTGTTGATCATATATATTTCTTCTGCAAGTTGATTTGTTCTTTGCTGCTTACATACATATATATTTTCTATTGTTGTTTTGTAGTTTTGACTCAACGTTTTTGAAATGTACATATTTAGTCAGGTTAGGCTAGAATACGGATGGTAATTCATTTTCGGAAGTATACATAGTGTGAGACAGGAAATATAGACCTTTATTTTAGTTGCTAGGGTAAATCTATGTTGCAATAAAAAAAAGCATATTCTTTTAATAATATCCATACGGAAATGAATAGCAAATTCATTCTAGTCAAAGAAAAATATACCAGAAAAAATTTTCAATTTGCACAGATATGTAATAAAGCGCAAATTTACGCTGCGTATTACAACCAAGGCCATGCTCAGGTTTTGTTGTGCAGATGTCCTAGACTATGCAAAATTTTTGCTTTGCTTATATTATACATATTACCATTGCAGCCTCGGATACCAAAAAGCTTTCCTTTGCTGATATTTCATTGTAAATTTGAAAATCAACTGCATAGCTTAGAATATACGGGAAAAAAACATTATTTACAAAAGATTATTTTATACAAAAGTTTATTATAAACAAAAGATTACTCACATTGTACATCATACCAAAGTTGATTGACTCCAAACTGCACAGTTCCATTGTCAACCAGATACAATAAAAATGGAATAATTCATGTCTTAAGAGCTATAATAAATACATAAAATTAATACGTTGCCTTAACACTAATCAAAAACTATTGTGAAGTGTGAGAAATATGAATTCGAAAATAGGTTTCCTATTTTCCACTTGAATCAAATATATGCCAATAAAAAAAAACATAAATATCACTATTTTTCACTTAATGATTTGTGCCACGAGATTTCCCATTGGCCACGTTGCAGGAAATGTTGTGAGCCAAATTACGGGGACGTTTAGGATGTGAGGACACAGCACCTGTCGGATGACGGCCTTTACACAGCGGTGCAGCTCCCCTTGGCCTGCCAGTTCAGCGTCTTGCAATGTATCTTACCTCGCCCAGCTCCACCATTACTTATTGCACTTCCAGTGTATTGCAGCAAATATTCAACTGGTTTGCAATTTTTATGGAATCCAGATGCCTGAGGAACTTCTTTAGTTTGTTTACATTGAGCAATGGTGCCATATAGTACCTTGCGTACGCAGACTCTCTGTATCTTTTTATAATAATAAGCGCCAGCGTAAATACTAGCTGGTACAGCATAGTTGATACATATATTCTGTATGCATCTATAATAACTAATATATTTACCAATATTATAACGTATTATATACGATTAATGTTTTCAAAACTGGTGCTTTTGCAAGAATTAAGAAAAGTTTATAGGTGGTAACACTAAGGAGGGCGAAGTCTCACAACGTCACCTCTCCAAAACACGCTCTGATTGGTTCTAATATCCGAGAGGGTCTATTTCCATCCAGACTTCAGGAATATGCTGCCCGAGAGACAAACATTGTTACCAAATCATAGGCGAAGCAGGATGACGTCATAAGTTTTGAAACGATGGAAGTAGATCTGGCAACAAACAGTGGTACCAGATGAGATTGTATACTACTGTTTTTTTTACTTTGCTCACAAGGCAAAGACCGGCAGAGCTCCAGGAACGCAGATAAAATCCACCTTGCTTCAGTCTCTTGAAAACATCAGTAGGGTTACCAGTGACGTTGAGGTTGTCTATTAAAAGTTTTCTTTTAATATTTGTGAAAACTAACCATTCCCAATCAGATTAGCATGATTTCAATAACACAGTTTAAAATGAGAGGATTGGCATTAAAGCCAAAAATGAAAAATTTGGACCTGTCTGCAACCAACTTATCTCCATCCTTCATGAAGAAACAAAACTTGTTTTTATCTCTTCTTTGGCTAATATTATTTGTAAGAAGGCTTGCTTGACATAATTTAGTGTGACTATTCATTAGATATGAAATAAATAACTTCATAATGTCCTACTTTAAGTTAACTTATGTACAAGCAGCTTGTCGTAGAAGAGAATTATTAGTTATCAGTGAACAATACAGGCTAAATCTTACTGGTGACGTTGGCCTTAAGGACAGGCCTATGTGGAATCCAAACATTTTCAAAATCCTTATGTTCAACATTTATTTTCAAGCTGTTTCGTGAAGACTTCTTGCAAGTAGTCAACAATCCCTTCTGCTCCAGATTATTGAACACTCACTTCAAAACAGAGTGAATTATTTTATGATTGGATGGGACCTTATCAATTTGGTCCTCCTTCCCAGGGAAACTGAAAGTGATGCCCTTTTTGAACTCTTCAATTTTGAGATGATTGATCAGACTCTTCTGGAGAGCCTAAATAGATTCTACTGAACATTTTGAGGACTTGTTCAACAGAACTATCAAGGGAACAAGGGCTCTAATGGAGAATAAGATGATTTCTTAGGCAACAGCGCAAAGTTGATCCGAGTAGAGGTAATATTCTCCCTGACGTGGAAGGACCTCCTGTTATTCTGGTCTAGAACATTTTGACACATGATCATGTGAGCTGATAAGCATCACCTAGTTTTGGTAGACAAAATGTATATATTACATTTCCAAAGGGAACAAGACCCAATGTCGTTTTCCAAGCAGAGCCTAGCATGCACTTGGCGATGTGAAGGTCACGAATAAATTGTAGCAAGTCTCCTCCTACTAAAGCTTCAGCTGGTAATTGTACCAGTTGTTGTTGACAAGCACATCCAGCTGTGAAACAGGCAACCAAATGTAAAACACCTATTTACACCATGACAGCAAAAAAGTTTGAGGAAGACCCTTCAAACTGGTGTTAGGACACAAAGCTGAGTATTCTACTACAATGTGTTATTACCAGGGACATTTACTTGATCATATTTGCTCCTGGTGCACAACTCACGCAACCCTAATAAAGACCCAGTCTTCTGGTGATCTGCAGCTCTCAAATTATGTGTAATTGAATAAACTGTGACCCAATACACTACAAAATTTGCAATATTTAATGTTACAGTTATTTACATTGCTATTTACAGGGATATTGCCCTTCGGAACAAGATTAGCCTCTGCTAAGGTACCGAAATTCTCACAAGTTGATGAGAATGGGTTTTCTGCGGTCTCTGAATTAAACCGAGGCTTATTAGAAATTTCCATTACATGTTTTTTTTAAAAAATGTCTTTCTTTTCAATTTTAACAGATTTTAGGATTCGAGGTATGTCAAGATCTGTATGATTTCCTTGCAATGTTCAAACTAATTGCAACCTGAAAAGTTTACATTAAGAGATCTATTTGGGACCCTTTCATTTCTTCAACTATAGTTTTGAATTCACTAATATGAGTGCAACCCGTTGTAGGTTGGGTCAAACTTGGTTGAAAGAGCAAGCAGTTGTTTGAAACTTTCAAACAACAGGAATATCAAGAAAGTCATCAGTATGCAAGGTTAGAGATAAATAGTCAGAATCAGAAATGGAGATGAGAAAATACATTAAAGCATAACTTGGCAAAAAGAGAGAAAAAAAAACTGATTATATAATCTACAATCTACTTGTTGGATAATTTCTTTTACCTTGTTTGGATCTTCTTCACTAACATTCTTAACTACCAATGTCTAAAATTTCTTCAGTCACAATTTGAATATTTGAGAATACTCCAATAGTTTTCTTACGCTTCACGAAACTTCGATTTACTGTAATTCGTTATCAAAGAGGGCTCCCTAAGGCTACTGTAATATAAGGGATGCAGTCTTATTCGGACCTTGGCTGATTCGGACCCATACTAATAATTTTATACTATAGCAATGGGTATTTATATATAAGCATTTGGCATCGTTCGTCCCCGGGAATACGAAAGCCACTAGGAATTGGGGCGTCAAATGTATTTCGCCGTGTTTAGTACGAGCCCCTGGGGGTTAATTACAGTCGTCCGAATAAATATTACTTAAAATTCTTGTTCAGGAGGTAAAACTGCATTGAAAAATCGGCCAATCATATGAAGGTCCGAATGAGCCAGTGCATGGTCCGAATCAACCTGGTCCGAATCTGCCAAGGTCCGAATATGCCTGTTCCCAATATAAGAAGTGTGGCTTACTTGTTGTATAATGAGAAGTGTTCAAGGATCCTATAGATCACTTATTTTGCCCAAACACTTATGCATAAGGGAATAGCTTATAAAGTTGAGAACATCAATGAATCCGAAACACTGTGCCTTCTAATTAGGAAAACAAAAAACTTCATACAGAAATCTGCTTATACTTGAAAAGACATTATAACGCCTGTTGCAAGGAGAGAAAAGCGCAGAATTGGTGTTAAAAAAAAAAAAAAAAAAAAAAAAAACAACCTTAACATTTAGGGAAAAACCATTCAGCAGCAGCTGCAGCGAAAATATTCTCAAAAGAACAATTGCAATGGCGTAGCAGACTACCTAACTTAATTGTTGAAAAAAAAAGAAAAAAAAAATCATCAATTCCAAGAGGCAAATGCCAATCAAGTTAGGTCAAAAGGCCAAGCACTAGAACTATGAGGTCGTCCTGAGCGGAAAATGCCAATCAACCGTAGGCTATTACAACGTAAGGAACTTGATATAACTTGTCAGCGACATATAAAATATCTGAAAAGAAAACCCTCACAAGTAAAAATAAATATGTGGTAACTTTCAGAGACGGCTTTATCGATTGTTTAGAAAACTAACAGGTAATACAATCTGAAAGGAAACGTGAAAGTGAACTCTGCGAGGAAGGTCAAGCCTAACAAACAATTTGCAAGGATAGTAGCCTTTGCTCTCTTTAAATGTAGTTTAGTTTCGTAACTAACCTTACATGCAACGTAGTACGTTCGTGGGAATGTTTAGTTGTTTCGGGGTTTTCTTTCGTCTTGAGGTCTTTCCTTAGGGGACTAGCGTATTGTTGTGACTGTGACCCATGTGGCATTTTTATGCTGTTGTATAATCTGTTGTTTTGCTCGTAAAATTTTTTGCTGAGTAGAATATTTTCTTGCAACTGATAAAACTTGACAGCCAGTATTTCTTGCAACGGGACCAACGGCTTTACGCGACTTCCTAACCACGTCGAGAGTGAACTGTCACCAGAAATACACATCTCTTACACCTCCATGGAACTGAGATTTGGACGAAAAGCTTCCAAGAAAGGTACGGCCCTCAGGGAGTGAGTGGAGAAGTGTAACTGTGTATGAGCAAGGGTGTTTTATTTGCTTTATGACGTAATTTTCAGAGTCGAAACATTATTCTTATGACGAACAAATGGAATCATTAAAGTGAACTATATTAAAATGAAAAAAAGGCATAAGAAATAATTGAGTAAAAGACATGAAATGCATATTTCTCACGGGTTTCCGAGATAGTTCTTGTAGCCTATTAGATTTGGACCCCAAAACTTGGATTGATGGGCATTGCTTTTCTTCTTCACTTGCAGTTCTATAACATTGTTTAGTTTTCTCTAAAATATTGATAAAAAGTAACCGTTGGAAAAAATAACCCGTCACCAACTTGCACAGTTTTTAAATGAACTCTTCTCTTGGGGACCATTTCCCCTGTGGATGCAATGGGTTAAACTTACCTGTAGCAAGCAGCCTACTCATAAAATGTCATCGAAGCACCTTGTGTGAATATTGTATTGACATGGGTTCACGAATATAAATTTTTAAGTGATGTGTTCAGCTGCTATTATGGATCTTTCAAATATAGAAAACTGCAGTAGTTATGATGTAGATCTGTTTTGAGACCAAACTGGTCTGGCATTAACAATATTTCAGTACTACATAAGCAATTAACACACAAACAAAAGTTTATATCTATTAACAGGCAGCGCCACAACCTTTACAAAAATTACTTCACTAGAATTTATTGTAGATTTAATAAATATGACTTGTTGGACTATTGCATGAGGAGTGTGTGTACTAATATATTTGTAGAAAATTTTTTTGTGTTCCAATATGTACATTTTTAACTGCTGCTTCAAAGTTCCAGTCACGTTTTTGTATAATTTTCAATTTTATGAAAGCACTCCTCTAGACAGTCGATACTCCTGGGTACTTGCCTGATGTGTTACAAATGTCATGGGTGTTGATTTTGAGAAATCAGACTTATTTATCGAAAAGAAGTTTGAAACACGAAGGACATTTGGCTTACAGGAAAATGATTCTTATATACACTACTGTCCAAAGACTTCACTGCATATTGATATAAGAAGTCTCTTCGTGTAGCAGAGTTCCATTCTTTTATGTATCTTGCATGGGCTATTCATTTTGCAGTTCGTATAATTTATTTTGTATTTGGTGTCTCGTCCATTTCTAGCTGAATGCCCACGGTAGTTTTATTAGTTGCGACAATTTACTAGAACGAAGCCCTTCATGTTTCTTAGAATTTTAACGAAGTTACTGGTAGTACTGACATTCTCCCTTGTGTACTTATATGAAGTAAAAATTTTTAGGCGTGCATCGAGAATTTTTCTCGATATTGATTGAATACTGTATATTTAGAGTTCAAGGCCTGATGTTATGGGATAAGATGTGCATGTGCAGTCCCTATGACACAAATGTAAACCAGAATTACAGGCGGTAGGATGTCACACAAAGTTAGAATTTTACTATTACAAAAAATTGAATCTGTAATTGCCCTACATGCACACATTTATATTAATATGAAGATACGTAACACCAACTTAATAAAACTAATTCAACCTGGCGACCACTTTACTAACAAAGGGTGGACCTCGTGGCACCAAGAAACGTGCACTGAAATATATAGGATATTGACAGTTATTCAGTCTTTTAAAGCCCGCTCAGCGCGTTGTTAAAACTCAAACATTCGAGTATTCATCATCATCATATCTTATCGTACCAACATTGTATCCACAGATTGGCCCATGTTCACACCCATGAAGTATGTGATCCATTGTCCGGATGGGATGATCACATGGACTCTCAGCATAGGGGGCAAGAACCCACTTATGAAATTTGTCTACAGTCCTTCCAACTCTAGCTTGATTAAGATGGACGAACAGGAAGTTTTGAAGACTCAGCAGTATCTGAAGCTGATAGTAGACAACATAGATGATCCTGAATGAGCACTCTCCATGTTGGATCATTACTATGCCCTGTTGATATTAAGAGTAATGAAAATAGTACTACACGAATGAATGTGGCCCTACTTATCCCTTAAACGCCGACTGGACGTATTTTACGTCGACATTTTTTGTCTCTCGGGTGCCGACTGGACGTATTTTACGTCGACATACAAAAGTTTTTTTTAAAATTCGCGGAAAAATACTTTTAGGCCTACCAGCCGAAAACTCTTGAATCACACGCCTTGGGGGATGCTGGGAGTTCACGGATCAAGGTGTTGTTTTGTTTACAATCGTTACGCAGGCGCGCAAGCGCGAATTTCTTTCTTGCCGCACTAAAAAGTATCTGTGACACATCTCTGAAATTATTTCGTCACTTTGACATAATTTTTGTACCATTTTAAATTAGCCGTTACATAGAGTATTATATATGAAAATGTGCGCATTTTTATGTAGAATACAACAAAAAAATACTCATGATTGTAGCTTTTATCAGTTTTAATATATTTTCATATAAATAACGATAAGTGCCAAAATTTCAACCTTTGGTCAACTTTGACTCTACCGAAATGGTCGAAAAACGCAATTGTAAGCTAAAACTCTTATATTTTAGTAATATTCAATCATTTAACTTAATTTTGCAACTAATTGGAAGTGTCTAGCACAATATTTCGATTTATGGTGAATTTATGAAAAAACTTTTTCCTTACGTCCGCGCGGTAACTCTTCCGAAAATAATCATACATGCGATTTTGTGGTAATGTTTGCACCATTTAAATTAGCCGTTACTATAAAGTTTTATATATGAAAATGTGCGCAATTTCATGCACAATACAACTAAAAACAACCCATGGTTGTAGCTTTTTATCAATTTTGAAATATTTTCATATAAAAAAATGATAAGTGACAAATTTTCAACCTTCGGTCAATTTTGACTCTAACCGAAATGGTCGAAAAACGCAATTGTAAGCTAAAACGCCTATATTCTAGTAATATTCAAGCATTTACCTTCATTTTGCAACAAATTGGAAGTCTCTAGCACAATATTTCGATTTATGGTGAATTTATGAAAAAAATAACATTTTCTTTACGTCCGCGCGGTAACTCTTCCGAAAAAATCATACGTGCGATTGTGGTAATGTTTGCACCATTTTAAATTAGCCGTTACATAACGTTTTATATATGAAAATGTGCGCAATTTCATGTATAATACAACAATAAATAGTTGAAGGTTGTAGCTATTCTCATTTTCGAAATATTTGCATATAAATCACGATAAATAGAAAAAAAAACCACATTCGGTCAAATTTGACTCTACCGAAATGGTCGAAAAACGCAATTGTAAGATAAAACTCTTACAGTCTAGTAATATTCAGTCATTTATCTTCATCGTGAAACAAATTCGAAGTCTCTAGCACAATATTTAAATTTATGGTGAATTTTTAAAAAAAACTTTCCTTCCCTCCGCGCGCGGATTCTCCGCCACAAATCTCCGAAATGCGTAAGTCCCATTCTCGGAATATTTGCTCCATTTCATATTAGGCATTTCATAGAGTTTTATATATGAAAATGTGCGCAATTTCATGTAGAATAAAACGAAAAATATTTGAAAGTTGTAGCTTTTCTTATTTCCGAAATAATTGCATATAAAAAATATATATATAAAAATTCGACATTCGGTCAACTTTAGCTCGTCAGATATGGTCGAAAACTGCATTTGTAAGCTAATATTCTTACAGTATAGTAATATCATTTGTCTTCATTCTGAAACATATTGGAAGTCTCTAGGACAATATTTAGATTTATGGTGAATTTTTGAAAAAAATATGTGTTTACGTAAGCGCGTTACGAATTCATGCATTATTTTGTGATAATATTTTCTCTGTGTTGCTTTTATCGTTTTACAATGTGTTATATATCAAAATGATCGCAATTTAGTGCACATTACAACGAAAAAAAAAGTAACTTGTTACCTTCAACCGTTTTGCGCTCAGCGCGATTTGAATACAATTATATATGAAATTTCGTTTTTGCGCTATCATATATCGCATTATTTATATATGATAATGATAATTTTTTTCATTTCTGATGGTTGCATACTAGACTTCAAGCAATGAAAAAAAAAGGAGCCAAAAATGAACTCTTAATCTTGAAAACTAAGCGCGCTGTGATTTTTTGAAAAAAATATTTTTTCCGCTTACTCTCAAACCCCTCCGGCATACGGGAGTCATTTTTTTATTTACCGCTCCGGCGTTTAAGGGTTAAAACGAAGAGAGGAGAAAGGGTGCTACGATAAGTTGATGAGAGAATTGAAAATTAAAACTCCAGGACTGTACTACCATAACTTTACCAGGATTACAGAGGAACTTTTCAATGAAATTGTTGAATGGGCCTTGCCCTATGATATAACCATACCCTGCGCGAAATCTGACAGCACATGAGCGCATCCTTAATTACCAAATGAGCAGGTCAAGTCGTACAGTGGATAGTGCCTTTGGCATACTAGCAAACAGGAAGATAATGTTAACAATTATTATACTATCTTTATTAGGTCTGCTTTTCTAAGTTTATTAATATGAAACACTTTTGTATAGAATTTCTTTTCTACAGGAATAATACGTATGTAACATGAAATACCTTTTGTATACCATCTAATAATTAAATCAACATTTTCCATTTGTCTCACACCCCCATACATCTTCAGCATGACTATATCGAGTCCATGGTGTTGGCTGCTGGTGTTGCACAACTTAATTTTAACAAGACATCGTAATGCCACAAAATGAGGCAGATCAAGAAGACTCGGTGCCCCATGAGGTCATACCTCATATGAGTGTCACCGAGTCTTCTTGATCTATGACAGAACCAGCTTGGACATCTGACGATTTATCAATACTAATCCTAGATTTAGGGATGAAAGCAGAGTTTTCTGAAAGTTCTCTGTGCATTGTTCTTTCGTTGAACGGATAGTTAATTGTCTAAATAGAGCTTGATGTTGATCCTCAAGAGATGTTGCCATCCTGCCATGGGGGGCAAGTACCTGCGTAAAAACTTGAGGAACCGTCAGTAACCGAAAATATTGATCCCGAAATTGAAATATCTGGTCCTGAAATACGAATCTTGGGTACTTCCTTGTGTCCCTGGTGTATTTAAAGGTGGAAGTACGCATCCTGCATATCTGCCGAGATCATCCAGTCTCCTTGACAAATGGATGAAAGAATGAAATGATTTGTCTCCAATCAAAACTTTGTCTCTTGAACAAAAACATTCAATGCCCTTATATCCAGGACTGGTCTCCATCCTCCTGATGACTTGGGAAATTGTAGAAGCCTTCCAAGTTTACATCTGTCACTACCTCTACTGCCCTCTTCTCGAGGAGGGAGTGTACTTCCTCTGCGAGGGCCGAAATCCTCTTTGAGCCTACGAAGTAAGTCGTCAAGTCTTCCAGGTTTAGGGGAGTATACCAGGGACCTTTGTCTAGGAGAATAGGTGGGACAGGACGCCAGCTCCTCCACCACCACTTCACTACTATCACCTACCTGAGCCATAGTATTCACTAAAAATTCAAACTTGCAATCAAACTTTGCCTCGAGGTTGGCAATGGCATATCAATGGAAGACTTAAACGACACCTAACTAGCAATAGTCTTGTCATGTTTGATAATTGCTTTTTTCTTTCTATCCCTGGCTAACTTTGATGGATAAGAATTAGACTCCTCCAATGTTTAGAATCCCAGTCCTTACACTCAGGACAAGAGTTCTCTACTGAGCATACTTGACCCCTGCAAGTCTTGCATACTGTATGGAAATCATATCCAGCTATGGTTAACCTTGTATTATGACCTTTGCTGCAATGACAAGTGCTAGATGTACTACTTATGCCTAACATCGTTGGTAAATAAGTCCGCAGAGTCCAAACAATTAAGTCACAATCAGTAAATCAAAATCGTGAAAAATATTAAGGTTTTATTTAAAACCTTACCTAAATAAGTTGCCACAAGGCTACCAAAAGCAAAATAATTCACCAATTCATCAGGACCAGAAAACCAGCAAAGTACTACTATTTGAATTCCAAAATTCAGCTGCTGCTCACAACCTATGTTGTATGCCAGCAGAAACAAATTCAGGCCAGTACTTGCTCACTTCTTCCTCTTCTTCCATGAAAGTGGGCGGGACTCATTACTTACACCAAAACAAAAGAATCACTACCACAAATTTCAAATTTTAGCTGCCAATGCTTGAAACTATCAGCTAAATGCTAATTACTTGGTAAGTTACTTATATAAAATTACTTAATGCTTGTAAACAACTTAAATAATATTGTTGCATTTTCTTGTCTGTATCAATTAACTGTGAATGTACTATGGTTTAAAATATGCATTATAAATGAGATTCAAAAACCATCATAATATATTACTGTACAGCAGCCGCCGGTTTATTACGGATGCGGGTTACGACGTTCAGAGTTTACGATGCTTTTTAATTATATTAATCAGAAATTATTTCCAGGTTTACAACGCACTTTCCAGGGTTACAAGTCTGATCTGATGAAAGAAATAGGGCTGAAAAAAGGCAAAATAATCAATATTTGAAGTTTTTTAAATAAAAATGCAAGAAAAAGCTGTTTAGATAGTTTTCAATACACCCAAATCATTGAAAGTAAGTTTTTCTTAGGATTTTTCATGATGTCTCAGCTTACGACATGTCTCAAGAACGGAACCTGCGCCATAAACTGGGGACTGCATGTATATTCATCCTACTTGCTGTGTGCATTGGTGCTCATCAACAGCCATAGTGCGAAGTACCATAGCTCTTGTTGGCTCATCTCTCAAGTGACATCCTTGGCTACCAAATGTTCTCCTGGTTCTAGCCACAAGTGCTCATCCTCTTATTTGTCTACATGTGTGCACTTTCCCATCCATTCTCTTCAGTCAAGAACTGTTCATACTCGAGACATGTACAAGGCTCACCCAATCAGCGAAACATTTTGACAAGCAATCATCATGTACCCAATAAGGAGAATTATTCATTGCAAGGAGCCAATCCCTCAGTAGTTCCTCCTGATATATTATTTTTGTCCTCTGATGATGTAAGATCCCTTATTTCTGCCTGTATTTCTCTAATGTACCTGGTTCACTTCCACGAAAGCAGGCTCAAGTTTAAAAAAAAAAAAAAAAAAAAATCTCAAGGCTCTTGGTATCGTTTCAGCTACCATGGGGAGATTTGATGCTAATCTTTAACATGACAAAACTTTGCTTATTAAAGCCCTGAGTTACATTTTGAAGGCTCTATATAGACAGTCTAAAACTCCTTGGACAAACTTGGTTGCAGAACCTGGGTCCAATATGAAGGCAGAAGAACTGTTTATTGATTTACACTCCATAAAGCTGTAGCAGCAGTTGTGATAATTTTGGACGATAGTATGAATATAAAGTAGGGCAAAGGCTACAAGTTGGGTTATGACAAACCAAGGACTACATGACAGATTTCTCCCTGCCAAGTGCCTAATTATGTTGGTTATGTAAATAGGCTTTACAGTTACAGAAGAAAACTTGTAGTTTGCTATTTAATTTATCTTTCCTAAATAAAGTATACATAATGTTGGCTTATAGCAAATTTCTCACCCCTAAACACCCATTAGCTGAAGGAAGAAACGAGTGACCAGCCTTGTAATTGGCTAGGACTACCCTATACTCATCAAATACAACTACCCTGAACCAGCTTCTTCTCTGAAGATGCCTTATCTCAAGACCCCAAAATTTCAGTTGGGATTCACAAATTTAGATGTTCCAGAAGTTAACAAAAAAATTTTTCTCAAGTATTGCCTGATGGCAATTGAATTGAATATATAGAATTTATGCCAACAGCCAAGCACTGGGACCTATGAGGTCATTCAGCGCTAAAACAGAAATTGACACAAAAGGTTTGAAAGGTATAACAGGAGGAAAACCTCGCAGTTGCACTATGAACTAATTGTTAGGAGAAGGTGGAAAGTAAGATGGAAGAAAGAGAATATGAAAAAAGGCAGAGTAAAAGGGAGGATGGGGGTTGCAGCTAGGGGATGAAGGAATGCTGCAAAGAATATTAAGTAATGCCTACAATGCACTGCATAAGGTGCAGTGATGGAGCTACCCACCTACAGGGTCGCCCAATGGGAAGGCAGTAGAGAGCTCCAAATATCTAGAACATGAGAATGTAAAGAATGAAAAAAAGGGCGTTACTCCCTATAAATGTACACTCGGCAAGGAAATTTAAGATAGTTCTTTTAAATCTTCTGACATATATTGTTCAATAATGCCACACCTGGCAACTCTAGAAAGGGGGCGGAGCTTCAAAATCATAGCGTTTGTTTCTTTCTAGATTTCCATTAACTTTACACCATAAAGATTCTGTAGAGGTCCTATAATAATTTATACTTCAGTGTAGAAACAGGCTCTATATTATTCGTTAATGTTGGTTTGGTAACGTCAGTTCAGGGTAGAATATTGATCATCCTTTTTTTAAAACCTACCGTGAAACCGTATTTATAAGAAATGTTTGACACTAAACTGACATAAAATTCATACATAATTGAAGACGGATCTTATACAACAAGAGAAAGTGTTTTAAAATTTGGGCAGTACTTGTGGGAATCGTGAAGAACAATACAATAAAGAATGAAATATTATGATGAAAGAGAGAGAGAGCATGCAAGCATAGGCCTATCGATAGAGATACTCAATTCATTTACTTGGAGAGATTAAGTGATAATATTTTTTCAAATGTTTCAAAAGTGGGTGGAGAGAGAGAGAGAGAGAGAGAGAGAGAGAGAGAGAGAGAGAGAGAGAGAGAGAGAGAGAGAGAGAGAGCAAAATCGGCTTACGTGAAAGTTTAGGCCTATTTATAACTACTAAATTCCATTACATTTTCTTTGGGAGATTGAGTGGTAATATATTTAAAGTATGTTTTAGAAGTGGAGAGAGAGAGAGAGAGAGAGAGAGAGAGAGAGAGAGAGAGAGAGAGAGAGAGAGAGAGAGAGAGAATTATAGTACTGGTGACGGACTTGTGAAGGGGGAAAGGCAGAAAAAAAGAGCGGTGACTCATTGCAAAGATACCTGGGAAACAGGGCGATGTGACTGCCAAGATCGTGCTGCACTATGCTAGATAAAGTTAATTCTCCAAGAAATTCATACCCTAATCTTTATTTCATTCGACAGTTGCCGTAACATTCAGATTTTAAAAGACGTGGAAAATTTTAGACGCAGGCTGCGGTTATTCTTGCTTTCTGTACTTTTGAAAATCAGGTTTCATCCACAAATCATTCACGAAAAAACTGTGTTAAGTAAAAATATTTATTACTACAAATAACTCAATATGTATTGCACAGGCAATTAAAGTGTGTATTGTGCAAAAAATGCTGATGTGTTGGGAGATCTTTCAGCCTCGCGGCAAAGAAATGCAGTCGAGTAGGGCTGTAGGCTACTACGAACTGCTTTGTAATGGGAGCATATAGCCAGGAAATCTTTGAGCTGACATGCTACTTTAACCTTGATAAAGATTTATGTTTATAGACAGTAGCTTTGTAAACAGCAACTAGCATTCGATCCATGTCAACGTCAAAGTAATCAAAGTGTGAAATCTGCACGTAAGCCAGTATCCAGTGACTTGCGCTTTCCTGCTTGAAGTTCTAGGACTCCTCCTCACATCATAGAAACCGCTCTTGCGGATGCAACTAGATTTGCTCAATCTACCTTAGCCATCGCAACATTGACTGCCATTGACGTCAGCTAACTTTAATCGCTTTGGAATAGAAACATGAGTTTGTATAAACTAAAATAATTGCATTCATCACTTACGATGATGCAATAATATCCCTGTCCATGAAGGAAAATGAGTAAATATTGTCGTCGTGATACATAGTACTACAATGAGATAGTATTCACATTCTATCTACCAGATCTCTATGAACGAATCCATCTGAGAAATTCCAATTACTTCGGACATATATCGGTTTTTAAGTATCTGAACAGTTTTGTTTTGCAGTTTTAACTTATATGATATAATTTGCAGTGTATTTTCATATTTTAAAGTAAATTTAGCAATATTATGTCGTTTCAGTAAAAACAAATGGGAAAATCGATGAACGAAAGCTAATAAAAATTGTATCTTCACTTTTCTTGTCGAGTGTACCTTCCCAGTCATGTATGTGAGCAGGGAATGGACGACTCCTGTAATACTGCCTACTATGTGTGATGGAACAATGCAGAGCCTGATGCCAGAGTTCATTATTTTGTATAAACACTATACTTTGGGAAGTTAGTGGAACCTCCTCTGACTTCATTGGCTCTTGTGAAGGTGTAATGTACTGACCTTGTTGGATGACTAGTATGCCCAGCTTACTCACACTAAGGAACAAGGAAATGGGGTTCTTGGACACCTTCCAATTTCAGTAATATCCCATATCTCACACTGATCATCATCAACAAAGTCCTAGAGGGAAGCTATAATAAGGCTATCAAACTTTGGGTATGACACTGACAAAAACCATATTTAGCAGCAGTACCAGTATCACCAACCAGGAGGGCAGCTGAAGTCCTTTTTGGAGACATAGGTGTAATAGCTCCTGTAGAAAAAGAAGATGCCTTATAGTCTTTCCATTTGGAACTGAACTTTAGCCACTAGATATCAAACCATTCTTTTTACAGTAAAACCGACCCCTGCACATAGAACAAAATACACGGTAATCAATATTATGGGGCGACATGAGCCTGAACAGGCATGCTCTGGACAAGTAACTGAGTTAGACCTTATCTCTGTCCCAAGTTTGCAGAGCAGTAACAGGTAAACTTCACAGTATGTACTGTAATGGGAATCCTACCTGGCATCTCAAAACTCATTCCTGTAGCTAAACTGTTAATTGTTTTAATGACAAACCCAGCACACATTTTAAAGATACCTCTGCAAAAAGGATTGTACCTGATGTACTTAGTGACTAAGTGAAGGATAAATTACATTTTGTTATATTTCAAGGGTGTTTTGCAAACTTTTGAAGTGAATAAAGCTGCATAAAAGTCAAGTTGTTTCACATACACAAGCAATTAATTTAGAATGACTCAATAGACTGGAACTTCCTAACAAACTTTAAAATAAAGTTTGATTTACAACTATTTCCTAAAAGTTTTTAATGGCACCATAATTTCAACACCAAAGTTCTTTACCTACATGTAAAAATAGTATTTTACCTGATCTTTTAGCTATATATACTATATTGCCCAGCTGTTAAGAGGCCGTAACAACCTGGTTGTCAAATGAAGTGTACATGTAGCATTGTTACATATAAAACCAAGGACATGAATACATGAAATATGGACCCTATGGCAGGTATGGTATACATCACTGCTGTATGATTCTCATGCAATTACCTAATCCATTGATGAATTACTGAGAAAGGTCAATCATCAGAGACAACCGGGTGCGACCAAGGCCAGAAAAGAAACTATGGTTGCCGTTATTAAAAATTTCTTGCTGTCAAACACTAGTCAGCTTTCCGATCAGACAAAATATGCTAGAAAATCTAGAATTATGCAGACCAGACCTGCTCAAAAGATGCAAAAATGCCACCCAGGGTGGACAACCCCTTAGTTATGTCTCTGGTTATAAGCAATGAATAAAATCCCTTGCAGTAGAAACATTATAGCACTTTATCCCACACATGAAGATTAATTATAACCAAATCTGATGTATTGTAATGATAGCTAGGAGAATATTAGTTAGGAATAGTGTAAATATAAAAGAGAAAAAAAGTGAGTGAGAACCATTAATAGACAAATGATAGACATAAAAAGAGAATGAATATGTAACAGAGAAACAAGACAAGAGAAAAAGTAATGATCAGGAAGTGTCGTGAGTATCAGTCAAAAAACTGCCTACCCATCTCACCTGTCACCTGCCCTTTCAACTTTTGCTGGAACCGGTGACATCAGTAGTCCCACCCACAAAGGAGGAATTAATTCAATTAATCACATCCAAGGGACAAGGGACGTTGTTAGATAATCTTCAACCCCTATGGACCACTACAAAGAACAGAAGCAAAGTATCCACTCACTGTGGGTTGGACTTTTCCTTTGAAGAAGGCAAGCAGTGAGAAGCAGAAGGAGAGAAGCAGAGAAGCAAAAAGAACAGAAACGAGAGCCTTAGCGGTGAGGTTGAGTGCCTTCATAGTTGTGGAGAAGAAGAATTAAGAAAGGCTCACACTTTGATTTGTAGTCATATACTTAACTTGTATTTTTATGTATTATTTTACTAGTGTAGTAATGAAGTAAGAAAACTGCACTGTGTCTTCCTAAGCCACCTGAGACTCTACCACATAACAACAAACAAAGCAAGAAACGATAAAGCAACTGAAAGGAAATATAAACTACTTCAAGTAAGCGGAAGCAAGAAACATTACTATAACAAACATTACAAAGATAACAATAATATAATCAACTTCTTTACTTTGGTAACAAAATAAATAAATACGTATAATAAAAGACAGTCCGTATTACCAAAGAAAAATTCTTTGGTAGTACAGTTTTTGGAATGTAGTAGTTATTGTATGTTGTATATTTTTAAGAACAACAACTACAGGTGGTTGTTTTGTTTGTATGGTGTTTTTACGTTGCATGGAACCAGTAGTTATTCAGCAACGGGACCAACGGCTTTACGTGACTTCCGAACCATGTCGAGAGTGAACTTCTATCACCAGAAAGACACATCTCTCATTCCTCAATGGAATGGCCGGGAATCGAACCCGCGACCACCGAGGTGGGACGCAAACACCATACCAACCACACCGCTGAGACGCTCTACAGGTGGTTGTGTTATCTCAAGCAGATGAAATAATTAATTGGCTATGAGGGTATTAAAGCTGTAATTAGCATGGTACTCTTTGCATGACAACTTGCAGAAAATTGCCTCATGTGGTCTATTGGTGCTTATAGTGAATTTCCCAAGCGTGATGATCCTTGTTATAAGCAGTACCGTAACTAGCATTAGTGGCCCCTGGGGCAGACTCTCAAAGTGCACCGCCATTCCCCTGCCAGAAGAGAAGAGACAAGCGGATGCAACCAACGACGAGAATGAAATTAGGTTTGACCTTGTTAAAAGTCGCTTGCTGTCCAACAGCAGTCTGTCAAACACTAGTCAGTATTCCGATCAGACAAAATACGAAAGAAAATCTGGAATTATGCCAGACCAAACCCACTCAAAAGATGCAAAAGTACCACACAGGGTGGACAACCCTCTCCACCCCCCTTTAGTTATGCCACTGGTTATCAGCAATGAATAAAAACCCTTGCAGTAGAAACATTACTTTATCCCACACATGAAGATTAATCATACACAAATCTGATGTAATCAGTACAGGGAAAACTAAAGGAACAACTCAGTGAAGCCAAAGCACCTTCCACTACACTGTCATAGTGGCCACAAACATTTTAATTAGTGTAATGGCGTGTCAAATCCAATAGCAGTTGAAAAGCAAAACAACCTAAACTTAGCGTTCAAATGGCTGTGTAATTATGCTTTAGGCTGCTTCAATTTCATTCCCTTAGTCTTTAACCTTGAAACAGAATATAACATTCTATTGTGAGACCTGAGAAACAGCAGTGTTCTTTGAGGTGTGGGTAGGTGTCTTAACCTCTGAAGAGACACATGATGCCATCTCGTCCTTTTCCATTTGGAATTCAACTTGAGCCACGGGTACAAATCAGCTTTTCTACAGAACTGCAAAAAAATCCTTACAGTAACCCTGACCCCTGCTGAGAAAAAGAATACATGCAGATAAATATGGCTTGAGACATGAGCTGCACAAGCATGCTCAAGACACGTAACCGAGTCAGGCCTTGTCTCGGTCGCAAAGTTAACCAATTAAAGCAGACCAGTAATATGTGAACTTCTGTGTAACAATTTTTCTTTATTTTTGCAGCCTATTAACTCAACTGTGCTTAATGCAATTCATTTAAACTTTAGAGGGTATGCTTTCCCTTCCTAGACATCCGTTTACAATCAACTGACAACATCTTGCCAAGATGTATGAACTAACCTTCAATATCCCGAACATCAGTCAGGTTTAATAGCATGATGAGAGACTCGTCTTTGAGTTGCTGCTTTGTTTTGAAGAACTTGTGTGCATTCTTACTACTGTACCTGGTATTCAATACTCTTAACTGACAGAAAACCTTCAAGCAGATGATAAGTTTACCTATGCATCAACAACACACAAATATTCATTCTTGTTGAACTTCCATGTACTAGTACCTATCAGAGAAAAATATTAGTTATTTATAAGTACAATATAGAAGAACTTGATTCTAAAGTGTATAATTTCAAGATATCCACATAAAATAACTGGGAATGAAACTGGGTGCAAAGAGGCTTCATGTACGTACTTCAATAAAGGCTGTTTAGGACAATAGTACCAAAATCCAAATACACCAGGAGCTTGCATACATGACGAGAGATAACAGAAAAATGGTACCTAACTACTTCCAATACATGAGCATGAAAATCTAAAGAACCTACAAATAATGGGAAACAAAAAAACATCAGATTAGTGTTTCATGAATACAAATCAGTCTTGAGCAGAGGGTTGGATCCTCCATTTGAAGCATCATGCTTACAGATGCAGCCTAAGGTTAATTGGTCAAACATGTTTAACCAGGCCCTCTAAATACAAAATTACCTGCAATTATGATTAAAACCAATTTAAAAGTAATGAAATTCAGGACATCACATACACTGCAGGCAGCTAAATTCTATGAAAGTTAGAAAGTCCTAAGGCAATGATTGAATTAAGGGAGATCCACTTTCCTTTCATCTCCTGGACTTGTATGTACCTTCACCGTACCTTTAATTAAATTTAATAGCCTTGAACAGACCGTTTCCCATTCTAATGGTTGTACGTATACTTCTCAATCCACATAAATCATTCCTGTTAATTTTCTGGTAGTGCATGTTTGTATGTTTTTACATTATGGAACCAGTGGTTATTCAGCAATGGGACCAACGGCTTTACGTTACTTCCGAACCACATCGAGTGAGAACTTCTATCACCAGAAATACACATCTCTCATCCCTAAATGGAATGGCCGAGTATCGAACCCGTGACCACTGAGGTGGGACGCAAACACCATACCAACCACACCACTGAAGCGGTAGTCTTTTAAAACTTGAGCACTTCCGGAATATTTTGCATAGGAACCAAAAATTATGAATTGTTAAAATAATCCTGACATTTCAATTCTCAGAGCAGTCAGCACCCCTAGTATAGAGCACAACCACCTAGGTGTACCCTAATTATAAACAACAGGCATCATATCCACACATTTGCAGGTTATGATTGTTAATCTGTCAGTTTGACAGTCATGAATAATTTCCAAATACACTATCTGGGGTATGGCATGGCCTTAAATTTGCAAAATGGTACTGCTGGTGTTCCTACTAATCAATAATGGAAAAAAAAAAAAAAAAAAGGTGCACCTACACCTTCAAATATCACAACACTATAGGGGGCTGAGGCAGCTGGTCCCTGACATTATTTTGTTAATCTATCCCAGTAATAGTCCTTGGTTTGTTTGTATGGTGCTTTAACATTGCATGGAACCTGTGGTTATTCAGCAACGGGACCAAAGGCTTTAAGTGACTTCCAAACCAAGTTGAGAGTGAACTTTTATCACCAGAAATACACATCTCACACTCCTCAATGGAATGGTCGAGAATCAAACTCGCCACCACCGAGGTAGGACGAAAACACCATACCACTGAATTTGTTTGGTGGTTTTTACATTGCATGGAACCAGCGGTTATTCAGCTATGGGACCAACAGCTTTACGCAACTTCCAAACCACCAGTGAACTTTAATCACCAGAAATACATCTCTCTCTCTCCTCAATGGAATGCTCAAGAATTGAACGCTCAGCCACAGAGGTGGGATGCCAACACGATACCAACTGCGCCACTGGGGCATTTATCAGAATGTAGGGTTGACATTAGATGACCATGAGAAAATTTAGTGTATGGCACAGTTACAATTTTAGATCTCTTTTTGCGACCGAAATCTATGGGTACACCTCAGATTTTCTTTCTTTCAGCCTGTTTGAGATCTGTACTGAAGACCAATCCATTTGTCAATCTTGATGTTGGAGAGTTGACAATTTAAACATACCATGATACAGGGGGAATATGAAATATTAGGGGCGGCCGGCCAAGCAAAATTCATACAATCCATGATGGAATCAGTGCTCTCTATGTGGTATGACTGCTGGCATAATAAGTGAAGCGGTTTTCATTTTTTACTTCAATAAGTCATTTACAGATTTTAAATGTAATTACTCCTTTGACCTTACAAGTACCTATATGGTTACCATTATTCCACAATTACAGCAACAACATACAAACTAGGAATTAAGGCAATCAATAAAAATGAGAACCTTACAAAATTAAGTCAATCCCTTTAATGTTACCAATTTACCATCATTGACGAAACTTGTAACCTTTGCAAATGGAATAAGTTTAGCTTCAGCATCTACTGTACAATTTGACTTGCTCCACAATTAAAGCAGCCTCTATGAGACAATACACTTCTTTAAACCTAAGTTTCAAGTGATTACTGTTAAACAGATTAATATATTTCCCACAAAACAATAGATGCCAAGACACAAAGAATACAACTCTGAAGTTTGGGCAAGAAAAACTACAGGTTATAAAATTCTGTATTTATTATAAATTTTCTATACACTGGAATCTCTAGCTCTCAGTGACATTCCTTGGCATACGACCACAGAAAATTCAACTTTCCTCGGTGTAAGTTCTGACATTGCCTATAACAATCTGTGCCAACAAGAGCAGCCTTAACTTAAATCCTTATATACAAGACAGCTGAATTCTCCTAGTGAAAAACCAAACTCCTCAACAAAGACCATTTTCCACATCCTATTATTAGTTAATTTAGATGTTATCTCAGCCCAAGGGTGTGGGAAAATGTCCTCATCTTAGCGTCTGGGTTTCCACTGCCCGATGGTATGAGGCATCCTTCCACCATATAAAATATTTAGAAGGCGAACAAAAGCAAGAAAGCCATCATAAGACAGAACAAACCCATAGCCTCAGACAAGGCAAATCCTAAGATGGCATAAGAGAACAACTGCTGTTTGAGAGATGGGTTACGGGCATAACCGATGATCAAGGAACCGAATACTGAACCAATACCAGCACCAGAGCCTGCAACACCAACAGTGGCTGCTCCAGCACCAATGAATTTTGCTGCAGAGTCAATATCCTTTGATGTAGTGGTGGTCTGGAAGCTGCGTGTCAGTGGAGCCACAGCAAGAGGACGAACTACGAGCGGGCTCCTCACCTGCAAGGAAAATTACTTCATTAAGATAAACACAGCCATGAGAATTATAATTTTTAAGGTTATAGAGAAATATTATCAATGGTTTCTTAGCATTCTACAGGACATTGTGTATACCTGTTAATGCAATGCATTTAACATGAAAATATAAACTCAAGACAAAAATGGCAATTCTCTGCTTAATGTGAGAAGTGAATTACAAACTAAAAACCATTTACTGTAGACCAAAGAAAACTTTTAAACACTTTACATACAACACAAGTGAATCGCTAGGTAATTCATAATTACAATAGTTACCTTAAATAAACCCCTAACAGCCTTCTTTGAAGATTGAAAATCAACTATCGTGTTACAAGACTACTAGGATTATACAGCTGGTCCAAAGCCATGACTGATTATATGAAGATGCATTTCCAAAAATAGCATTGTAATACAAACCATGCAATGGTACAGTAATTTGATCGGCTTGCTTACTTTCCATCTAAAAATTATATTGTACTGGAAAGGCGAGTAGTTACTGCTTACATGTGTTGGTGACTTTACAGGAGAGCATTTAAGAAAATTATTTTAAGTAAAAAAATTATTTTAAGTAAAAGGAAGTATGTGGCAAGTACCGAACAATAGTTACAATCTTAAATATGTGGCAAGTACCTAACAATAGTTACAAATTATTTTAAGTAAAAGGAAGTATGTGGCAAGTACCTAACATTAGTTACAATCTTAGTAAATGACAGATTTGTAACATTACCAATGGAGCTGAAGAAACTTTCAACAACCTTACTTATAAGAACTGCATGTACAAATTCCTACTAACTTTTTCTTTTCCAAATTCTATGCTGCAAATTGTTTAACCAAATTTGTTAAATTGTATCATTGAGGGGAGTGAACACATTGGGCACACCTTCAGCTATTCAGCACTAGAGACAAATGAAAGGACAGCATGTTATGGAGTTGTAAAATAAAATGGGAAAAATACAAGGTGAGAATCTGCTACTCCACTGTTGTATTCAGTAATTGATGAATGGAAGTAATAACAAAATTGACGAATGGAAGTAATAACAAGTGATAAAATTGCAAATGTGAGGCTAAGGTCAGAACAGATGCTGCAAACACCATTTAGTTTATACTTACAAAGCAGCATGAAGTGCACTTTTTTTTTTTTTTAAATACTAATTGTGTATATATTTAGGGTTTAAGGTTTAATATGAAATAACTGAAGTGTATATTTGCAGGGAAAGCCTTGTGGGCTCATTAGCTGCAGCAAAACAGGTTACATTAAATTTAATGAGGTTAGTTTGTTTAATGGTGCTTTTACGTTGCATGGAACCAGTGGTTATTCAGCAACGGGACCAACAGCTTTACTAATTTAATGTGGTAAACCCAAGGCTTATCAGGGTTTAGGAAAAATTTCCTCAACATGCATTTAGTCTCTCCATACTTTAAGATTCCTATGGATGCCGCTGTAATAAAGCCTTTGCTACTGTTACTAATATAGAAAGTTTCCCTACATCTTAACACTGTCCAAATTAAACTAAATGAAAAATATCCGTGTCCCAAGTTCTCAAAGGAAACCCTTCTTGAGTGGATTCCAGTAATCCTGCGCCACACTGTTCATTTCCAAAACATTAGGCTGCTTATAACCGATACGCTGCATTACACTATGTTCAACCAACAAAACTAGAAAAATTGGTAGCCTTAAACGTTTAATCTGCTCTTACTATCCACTCTCTCCAAATACTGATGAGCAAACTCATTGTCAAGGGTATTTAACTGCGAGCTCTGGCTAGAGATTTAGGCTAGTAAGTGAAATACTTTCACTGAAAAAAAAAATGCTTCATACAGTACATGCAAATCTTGAAAAACTCACTGAAATGTAAGAAATTCAGTCTTTTGTTTAAGTTCTTACATAGAAAAGCTCTGCAGGATGGAATGTTTATTAGCAGTCACTTATGGTCACCTGAAAACTCCACAAAGTAAATTTTTCAAGTTATAGCCATCACCTGTTATGCACCATATGTACCCTTTTACTACCGTTAAAAAATTCCTCAATAAGCTGTGCAGGCTCTTCCATGGAATGGAAATTTTAAAACAAAAGATACTTAGTTTTGTCTAATTCTAAGACCTCATTCCACGGTAATGTAGACTATGGCAGTTAACGTTTTCCTACGTTACATTACTTACTGAACAAGAATTTAAAGTAATATTTATTCGGATGACTGTAATTAACCCCCAGGGGCCAGTACTAAACTGCGAAATACATTGGATCCCCCAATCCCTAGTGGAAGTCGTATCCACGATTACGTTCCTTGCAGTCCGTGCGGAACTATCCTTTAGAATTACCCTGCCAGAAACTTAACCGCAAATACGACATCCACAAGGGATTGGGGCATCCAATGTATTACTCCGTGTTTAGTACTGGCCCTTAGGAGTTACAGTTGTCCAAATAAATATTACTTTAAATTCTTGTTCAGTAACTAAAATAACGTAAGAAAACGTCAACTGCCATAGACTACTTTCCCGCTGAATGAGGGCTTAGAAGTACCGAATATTCTTGGCAAACTTTTGTTCTGGCAAGAGGTATTGTTTTGCTGCGTACACTAAGTGTTAACATCTATTGGGTACGTAGAAAAAGGAGATGGGTAAATCTAAGGTACTTATCCGCCGCGGCCTTGACTATGGCAGTTAAGGTTTTTCTATGCAGTTTTACCTACTAAACAAGAATTCTAAGTAATATTTATTCAGAAGTCTGTAATTAACCACCCAGGGGCCAGTACTTAACACTGTGAAATACATTTGACGCCGCAATCCCTAGTGGATGTCGTATCCACAGTTACGTTCCTTGCAGTCCGTGCGGAATGCTTCTGTAGAAATACCAGATGTAACTGCTTACTGCAGATATATATATATACTACCCTTAGCTTCAACTACTAACCATACTTATGCCTAAACATTTGGGTACTGGCCTATTTTGGCCTATTCAGGAAGAACTGCTTCTCTTGGGTGTAATGAATAATTTCAGAAACCCTCCGACTAAAAATTTACGTTAATAAAATTGCGGAGTTACCACTAACAATCCTCCAAAGCATAAACAGTTAGCTGGAAGGCTTAATAAGCTTTTAAACTGCGAAAAATTTCAATTCATAGCATAACCCTAAACAACCCGGAGATGAGCTACAAAAATGTGACCTAAACTATAGGTAAAATCCTTCTAAACGACATTATAACACTACAGAGACTTGCTTGGTAATACATTAATATCAAGGCACAGGTAGATAAGTTGTTTAATAATAAGGTTACGTAAGTTGGTTGGCAAGAACCGGACCGGTCGGGGGGGTAGCCATTGTAGTTTCTCCCCTACCAGCCGGCTTTTACCTTTACGACAAAGTTATCACAAACACTGAAAGAATATACTTACACATACAGTCCTGGCGACGGGAAGAACGAGTCTGGCAGCAGGAATCATTTTGGCGATGTGTCTGAAAATAATTTACACCGGTTAGTTAGGTAGATCACATACGCCGCGGCCATTTTCGGGTTCTATCACCTGACCGACAACAGTCTCGCCGGTGAACAAAATCCGCAATAATAACAGCGTGAATGACAATATAACCAAGTCTTTGCAGTACACGGAAGTGAACACAAGAGTGTACTACCTTTTAACCGGAGTGTGGCAGTGGAACACGGGCTATCAAAAGAAAATTGCAAGAATTCTTACCTTTAGACTTTCTCGTCCGGTAGCTGAGCGGTGGAGGATAGGAGTGCCGAGACCGACGACTGAGCAGGCAGACGATTAGTCGATATGGCGCATGCGCACAACACAGCTGACTGCCAACATGGTCGACAACCATTTTGGGATTAACCAATTTTTGGCAGATTATTTCTCTGATCAGTTGCCTCCGTTTTTTTTTTCTAACTCTTCGTGATAACTACATTAGCCCAACGAAAACGATGGAGCTTGTAAAGCGTTTTTCCGAGTAATTCATAAAACTATTTGGCATCAATCCCTTTGATCATCGATTACTGGCGACCGTGACAGCGTTCACAGTTGAAAAAAATTAATCGTAATTTCCTTTTTTACAGATAAGGAAGACCTTTCTGGTCCTTATATATATTTCAAATAATTTCCCAACATAAATATCCTCCTAACGAATCTTAAGTAATAAACAGTGCATGCGTGCTGGTTACCGCTCACTGGTTTCTATCTTGAAGCCTTAAGGCGTATTTGCGTACACTACGTTGAAATCTAAGGTATTCTTTGTACCTGGTTAATTATCAATGAGACCTGAAGATACAAAGAGTGGTATTCTATCGATTATTAATCAATTCCCATACTGAGCATATGATTACATTTAAATTTTAAGAAAAAGGGTTCTCAAAGTGATCCAGTAAACCATTTCCGATCGCTTGCACAAAAAGGTTTCTTGCGAGAAATCGAGATTTGATAGAATTGGGTGTCAGATATTATGTATTGGCACCGAGTTGGTTTCCCAACGAACAAGCAAATATAGCCTACATTTAAATTTCTAGCGTGATAGAAAGGATAAGAACGCGTCTTTAGGTCATCCCGGAAAAGTCGGCCTAGTAATGATAAAATACATATGCAAAAGTGAACTAAACTGGAAGAATGATATTTCAGAATGGCAAGTCCGTTTATTGATGCCATAAGGTTTCTTGTCAGTGTAAAAAATATTTTCTTATTCACAGATGTATTTATTTGTATCTGTAAAGTCAAAAAATATTTTTGTCCTTCAGGAAGGCGACCATCAGAGTTGCCATGGTAACGACACATTTGAAAGCCCTCTATAAGAAGTGTTTCAAACCTTGGAACAATCTGTCAAATTTTACCCTGTGATACTTGGTTTTCGGCAAAATTTTATATTCATTATACTTTGATTGTACTTCTAAATTAATAGATTCGGGTAAATATAAGAAATGTTTATTTTACTGTCATAAATAGCCCTGTATTTCATGAATGAACTCGAATAAGAAACAGTGGAGCAAACGTAGCTCTGGTCGCCATTTAAGATGTAGACAGTTTTTTGTGGCCATTTATGGCGGTTATTAATTACATTTTATTAATTATAGTAGTATTGCTCTGGAAATGAATGTTATGGTGCATCGTGCATGGACCTTGTCAATGGCAGCAGCAGTCACTGCTAGCAGAGCACCGGCTGTCGATAATAATTATTCTTTGCTATATTAAGAGCTTTGCGCAATGATATTTCATGCAAGATTACACGTTGAATAGAGACTATTTGGACATGAGTGCCCCCATATCTCAAATTTTATTATTACAACCCGAACAAAAAATCTATGTTGGTGTTATCTCGTACACATATCAGCTGTTTTAAACATAAGACTGCGCTAAAGCGCACAAATGTTTTCTTCTGGTTTCATTGTAGGTAGCAATGTGTCTGACAAAAAGAAAGATGGTCTATGCGTATATATTATTATGAAGTCGGGTAAATTTAGAGCAAGAGATCTACTGAGAAAGAGTGCATTGAATTATTGTTTGTAGAAAAATTAAATGATTCAAGCCAAATATTATCTTGACACAGAATTAGGTCATTGATATAAACCAATATCAAGCGAATAAAAATATGAATATTCACATTTGTTGTCTCGTTTTTTTGAGAAGCTATTTTTGAATATATATATACATAAAATATATATATATATACTATGATATATATAGATATATATATATATATATATCACTAAATACCGAGTGACAATATATTTAGCCGAGGCCACAGGAAAAATAAAAGGAGTACCGAGCGCTTTCATGTTATTTCAACACATTTTCGAGTACAAGGTATATATATATATATATATATATATATATATATATATATATATATATATATATAAATAACTGTGTTTAAGATAAGTCCATAACATGAAGTGACCAATAAAATCCTTCCAAAGACACCAAAGAGTATTGCCGACAAGAAACGTCCATCTTGTGTCATGACCACAGACGAGTGTATAATACAAAACATAAACGGATAACATGGCAACATCTTAATGTTCGATGCTTCTACCAGCGATAACCGGCGACAGAAGGTAACCGGTCCACAACACTTACGTAACTAGTCAGACATATATAATAGAACGCCGGGCCGGGTATGGTGCCCTAAAAGTTGCCAACTGCCAAGTCTGACTCCAGCAGCAATGTCTTCCGGCTAAGGCCGTCATACATGACGAGTTTGTTGGGAGCTTTCTTAAAGCACTGACGGGGGTTGCTGCTAACTTCGCAGCCAGATCATAAGTGAATATTAATAATAAATACATGGATATTGTGATTCATGTAGTGAATTGAAGAAAGGCCGATATTCGCAGTTGACACTATATCAGGGACGTCATCTCTCCCACAATGTCTCAAGATCAGGTTTCATATGATTCCGCGGACTTTTTGATAGCTTACGATATACTTATTAATGATGTGGAATACTGTAAGATATAGAAAAACCTTCCGGTGGCTCTCGAAATCTCTCTGCAAAACACTTACGGTTATTTTTTTTAAATTGTATTGCTCACATTATATTAATAATAATGATAGTAATATACTTAGATGAACATTTTCTGGTACCGTTAAATCTAATTCTTGACTGATGTAATTGTTTACTATCTCGGAAGAAGAAGCCCCTCTCAAATAAATTTCATTGAATAGAATGGCTGTCTGGATGCCATTAGTTAGTATCGTAGTTGCTCACGAAGAATTTCCTGTTGACAGCATGTAAATATTATACAACATCTATCCATAGTTTATTTATACCCTGACGTTTCGGTGGAGCTTTCTACCATTTTTCAAATGGCGAATGATGCCAGGGTTGCTGTTGTTGTTACCTGAAATTAAGCTAGCCTTGTACTAACGCTGACTCTTGCTCCTAGAGCAGCCCCATAACTGAGTGAAAGCCAAGGGTCGTTTTGGATTAAGCCACTAGTATGGTGGCCCGTGCTCTTGCTGGAAAAAAACCAGGGGTACAACCGGGCCATATTTATATCCGCTAATCGGCAAGCGCGCTTACCGGGTAGGCGCTGACTAATCCTGGGGGCGCTGGCTTGCTGGCGCCAGGTCTCTGTAGTTGCCTGAAGTATGAGCAGCTGAATTGTTATCCCAGGGGCGCGCCTTGCCTTCATCCTGACGGTGGTTGGGAGACAAAGGGTCTCCTGCATAACGATTATTCACGGTTTCCATCGGAGGATGCGAGGGCATCCGTATTGTAGTCGCCGTTCAGGATTTTCTCTGTCATTTACGATTTGCTGGAGAAATTCCGCGGCATCCAGACGGCCATTCTATTAAATCAAACAACAACATTATTATTAATCCCGTCAAGCATCTCTGTAATGAAAACGAGTACTTTCAGGCGGATGGACAATGGCAAAAAAAAAAAAAAAAAAAAAAAAAAAAAAAACAAAAAAAAAAAAAAAAAAAAAAAAAAAAAAAAAAAAAAAAAAAAAAAAAAAAAAAAAAAAAAAAAAAACAGAGTATAGTGTTAGCTTTTATCTCTGCTGGAATGGAATATGAAATTTGTGTCAGAGGCCAGGCGCTATAGCTCCTAGGAATTCGTTCAGACTAAAAGGGAAATTGAGAGTGAAAAGGTTTTAATAAAGGTGTAAGAGGAAGAAAACCTTGCAGTTTCACTCTAAAACAATATCATTGTTAGGAGAGGGTGGAAAGTAAGACGGAAGACAAAGAATATGAACCGAAAAAAATAGATTAAATATAAAATTTAGGTCAAAGGCCAAACTCTGGGAACCTTGTGGTTATTCAGCGCTGAAAGGGAAATCGATGATAAAAATGTCTGAAAGGTGTAACAGGAGGATAACCTCGCAGTTGAGATGGAAGAAAGAGAGGTACCGTAAAAAGGATAAGGAGTTGCTGCTAGGAGCCAAAAGAGCGCTGCAAAGAACCTTGAGTAATGCCTACAGTGCACCGCGTGAGATACACTACCTCTCTATAGGGAATATAAACGGAGGTACAGTAAAAATTGAGAGAGGGCTCCACCTAGGAGCTGAGGGGACGCTGCAAAGAATCTTAATTAATATTTATAGTGTACTACTGATGGCACTAAGCGGCCCCCCCACAGATTTCATCTCTGCTGTAATGATGGTTTTGTGGAACAGATTTTTTATTTAATACAATCCATTCTATTTTCAACAGTCCACATACCTGTTTCAGCTAAAACGCCCAATAGCGCGTACAATTGTAGGTTGTCCCAGCATTCCTTTCATGATTCTGTACTTCATCTCCTCAAATTCCTGTATTTCACATCTTCAAGTTTCTCCGTTCTTATTTCTAGGGTCATATCTCACAATTTTCCTCCATTTCCCCATTTCACAATTTCATGAATCGTGAATCCTGCACATCTTTTTCATACTTACTGTAGAGCAGTGATTTTCAACCTTTTCTAATTCTCGCCCCCCTTCATTGAAGGGCACATTCTATGCCGCTCCTGGCCCCCTTCCTTAAATACTATAATTTACTGGCATAACCGCCACATGTCAGTAATTCACAATATTACATACATACATACATATATACTATATATATATATATATATATATATATATATATATATATATATATGTATATATGAATAACTTGATCACGAAGTATATAAAACGTGATGCTATGTATAAATAAAGGTTTTTTGCCACGAAGGAAAAAATAAAAAAAGCGAGATAGCCAAGTACTTTCGGTCCTGTTAGGACCCTTTATATATATATATATATATATATATATATATATATATATACACATACATATATATATATATCATAATATATATATAGATATATAATATATATATATATATACATATATATATATATATATATATATATATATGATGGTAAAAATGTTCTGTAACAACAGAATTCCATCTACTAAAAGGAGCCCATAAAAACACCAAAATGTAGAGAAAAGTACTATATTTCAGAGACTGCTGTCTCCCTCTTCAGGTAGATGAATGAGAAAAATTTACAGAAAAGGTGGTATTTATACCAAGAGGTCCATCCACAGGCAAGCCAATTTTGGTCACCACTGCTGATAATCTTCCTTTAATCTTCTTAAGTGTTGGTTGAATGAAACCTTGTCGATTGTATCTGAAATCCATGCTCCTTTTGAGGTGTTCATTACCTGCCTCTCTTTTATTAAGGCCGATTCCATCATTTGACTCTTGTACCGGCAGTTGCTGCTATAAATTACACGTGACAAATTCCAGTTCATTCTATGGTTATGTTCATTTATATGGTTGAAAATAGCCGAGTTCTGTTGTCCATACCTAACTGAGCGTTTGTGTTGTATTAATCTCTGGGGAAGTGATTACCATGTAAATCCGATATAAGATTGGTCACAGTCCTGGCATGGGATTTTGTAAACCCCAATGTCCTTGGGAGAATGTCTTTTGTTGGACATTATCAGGATTTGGCTAAGGTGTTTGGGTAAGTAAATGCAAAAGGGTTAGATTTTCCGAGGTTGTGGGTTACTCTCTTAATCGTGTCCAGGAGAGGAATTTTTATTTTATTGTTGGGTGTGTCAAAAATCTTCCGAATGTTTAATGTGACTGGGAGAAAAAGTGCCTAAAAAAGGGGAAAGGAGGCCAGCTAACCATTTAGAAATTTTGTAACTGAAAGCTCTGGCACATGAAACGTTGGGTCTGAATGGAAGATTGTCTTTGTGAGTTTTGGGAAGGCCAATTCACAAAGCAAACGTAATTTTCTACCAACTCCCTAAAGACAAGCCACCCAGAGACACCAACAATAAAATAAAAACAATTCCTCCCTACTGTGGGACTGGTGTACCCTGTATCACTAATACAATATTTACAGGTACAGTAACAGTTAGGTTAGGTATTGAATGGCCCAAATTGTTGTATATCATTGTTTATTGGTCAATTTAGCTTTATTATAAAATTTGGGGTGGTGTTTTTGTAGGGCTTGGAACAAATTAGGCAATTTACATGTAAAACGTAGTTCTGGATATGAAAAAATCAGGTTACGAAGGCGCTTCAGAACGGATTAATTTTGTAACCTGAGGCACTACTGTATATGAATCACACATAAAATGGCTATGTGCCGCAAACATTTGACTTTGTTAACATGGCAGAGGGGGTTGAATATCAATTTTATTACAAATACCTGAGTTCGACAGTGATTTGTAAGGCCAAAATCAGTATCAACCTCACTTGTTGGCCGAGTCGATGTCACTGAAGTCATGATTTCTCCTCAGTCCACTGGGCACTGGTTCAAACCCACAATAAGACAAAATTATTATCGACTAAAAAATTCCCCTTCAGTTAACATATATGAAAATATATTAATTCTGAGGCAGAGCGAAATGATATTGTTAGTATACAATAAAGTTTTGTACATACTTACCTGGCAGATATATACTTAGCTTAGGTCTCTGACGTCACGACAAGAAAATTCAAAACTCGCGGCACACGCTACCGGTAGGTCAGGTGATCTACCTTACCCGCCGCTGGGAGGCGGGTGTAAGAACCAGTCCCCCCTTTCTTGTCAGGTTATTTTCTTCCACCTGTCTCCTGAGGGGAGGCTGGGCGGGCCATCAATCGTATATATCTGCCAGGTAAGTATGTACAAAACTTTATTGTATACTAACAATATCATTTTTGTACATGAAACTTCCCTGCCAGATATATACTTAGCTGATTGACACCCTTGGTGGAGGGAAAGAGACACATACTTACTTAGAAAGTGGGGACAACACATGTTAAAGGAATACATAATATAAAAACCTCTGTTCTTACCTGATTTAGGCAGAAGACTTGATAGTTACTGTCTATTTAGTCTGCGTTGCCTAAAGAGTCTCAGCGAGGGCGTGACCTATGGCTGAAGAACTCTTTGGGTTCCCTACCAATGGGAACTGAGTCCACTTACTTGGCAGAATCCAAGCAGGATCTGGTCAATGGGGATCAACCCGCTTACATGCCGAGCCTCATCACTAACCATTGCAAGGAGCCTCAAGCACAACCGATCACTAACCAAAAATACTAACATTAGTATACGAAAGAAGGAGCTGCCTCCTGCAACCTCCTTCGTACAACCAAAAAACTCAAACTTAAAACTAACAGGGAAAAAGGATTAAAAAGGATGTGTTTCAGCTCCCTGCCCCAGCACTGAATCCGCGATACGTACGGGCCTAGCCCAAAACACTTATCATACGTAATCGATACGTCCCTTAGGTAGTGATTAGAGAAGACTGATTCACACCTCCAAAAAGTGGCCTTCATAAGGTTTTGTAATGACAAATTCTTCTTGAAAGCCAAAGACGTCGCGATGGCCCGTACTTCGTGCGCCTTGACTTTCAGAAGGTTAAACTGTTGCTGATTGCAAGAAGTGTGTGCTTCTCTAATAATATTCCTGATAAAGAATGAGAGTGCATTTTTAGATAAGGGCCAACTGGGGTCCCTTACAGAGCACCAGAGATTGCTCTCATTAGCGGCAAGTCTTTTCTTCCTCTGAAGATAATATTTCAGGCTTCTCACCGGGCAAAGAGATCTCTCCTCTTCTGTCCCAACTAAGGAGGATAAGCTTTTGATTTCGAAGCTCCTGGGCCACGGCGAAGAAGGGTTTTCATTCTTGGCTAGGAAAGCGGAAGAAAAGAGCAAACCGCGGAGCCTCCTTGGAAACCTACCTCACCTTCTAGAGCCTGCAGCTCGCTGACCCTCTTCGCTGACGCTAACGCACAGAGAAAAAAAGTCTTCATCGAAAGGTCTCTGAACGAAGCAGCATGGGGAGGTTCGAACCTTGAGGACCTCAGGAAGAGCAGCACGACATCAAGATTCCAGCTAGGCACTAAGGAGGAGGTTCTTTTAACCGTTTCAAACGATCTGATTAAATCATGGAGGTCCTTGTCCTCAGATATGTTTAATCCTCTATGACGAAAAACTGAGGAAAGCATGCTCCTGTATCCCTTGATGGTGGAGACAACCAACCCGCATTTTTCCCTCAGGAAGATAAGGAAATCTGCAATCTGAGTCACAGAGGTACTGGAGGAGGAAACTTTATGAGTCCTGCACCAGCGTCGAAAAACAGCCCACTTCGACTGGTAGACTCTAGATGTGGAAGGTCTACGTGCATTGGCAATAGCCCTTGCAGACTTTGCCGAAAAGCCCTTAGCTCTGACGAGACTCTTGATAGTCTGAATCCAGTCAGACTGAGAGCGGGGAGGTTTTTGTGAAACCTGTCGAAGTGGGGCTGTTTGAGCAGATCGACTCTTAGGAGGTAGGGATCTTGGACATCCACCAGCCATTCCAGTACCTCTGTGAACCAGTCGTGGGCGGGCCAGAACGGAGCTATCAACGTCATCCTTGTTCCCTCTGACGCTGCGAATTTCCTTAACGTTTCCCCTATAATCTTGAAAGGCGGGAACGCGTAAAGATCCAGATTCCTCCAATCCATCAGGAATGCATCTATTGCCACTGCTCTTGGGTCTGCAATAGGGGAGCAGTATAGATCTATCCGCGCATTCCTGGAGGAGGTCGCAAATAGATCGAGATGGGGCCTGCCCCACGTCCTCCACAGCTCCTGGCATACGTCCGCGTGCAGAGTCCACTCTGAGGGAAGGACTTGATTCCTTCTGCTTAGCAGATCCGCTCTGACATTTCTTTCTCCCTGTACGAACCTGGTGAGAAGCCTTATGTTCCTTTTCCTCTGACCACAAGAGGAGCGATCTCGCTGTCTCGTACAGGGAGAAAGAGTGAGTCCCCCCCTGTTTCCGAATGTAAGCCAGGGCTGTAGTGTTGTCGGAGTTGATCTGAACATATTTCCCTTTTACGAGGGGTTCGAAGGTCTTGAGAGCTAACCAAATCGCTGTTAGCTCCTTCTTGTTGATGTGCCAGGACACCTGATCCCCCATCCAGGTGCCTGACACTTCTCTCGACCCGAGAGTAGCTCCCCAACCTTTGTCCGAAGCGTCTGCATACAACACTAGGTTGGGGTTCCGAACCTGCAAGGAAAGGCCTTCCTTGAACAATAGAGGGTCTAGCCACCAACGTAGATCCTCCTTTATCTCTTGCGAAATCTTGAACGCAAAGTTCAGACCTTGAGACTTCCGATCCCAGTTCCTCGTCAGGAAGAACTGTAGGGGTCTGAGGTGCAACCTTCCTAGAGAAACGAATTGCTCCAGCGAGGAGAGTGTCCCCAACAGACTCATCCACTCCCTCGCTGTGCATACATCTTTCTCTAGAAAGATTGCTACCTTCTCCAAACCTCGGGTTATCCTCTCTGGGGACGGATACGCCCGAAAAACCTGAGAAGCCATCAGAATCCCCAGATAGATACGCTCTTGACTGGGGATTAGCTGTGACTAATCGAAATTCACTAGCAAACCCAGAGAAGCTGCTAGATCCAACGTCACTCGTAAGTCCTCCAGACATTTCTCCTTGGATTTGGCCCTGATAAGCCAATCGTCCAAGTAGAGGGAAATCCTCACTCCCTCGAGATGAAGCCACTGGGCAACGTTCTTCATCAGTCCTGTGAATACTTGGGGGGCCGTGGAAAGGCCGAAGCATAGGGCCCTGAACTGAAAAACGTTCCCCCTCCCCACATGAATCTGAGATATTTGCGAGAAGAAGGATGGATCGGCACATGGAAGTAAGCGTCCTGAAGGTCCAGCGACACCATCCAGTCCCCGGGACGAAGAGCTGCTAAGACTGATGACGTCGTCTCCATAGCGAACTTCCTCTTCTTCACAAAGACATTCAGGGCGCTTACGTCCAGAACCGGTCTCCATCCTCCTGAGTTCTTGGGAACTAGGAACAGACGGTTGTAGAACCCCGCTGAAAGGGGGTCCTGAACCATCTCTATTGCCTCTTTCTCTAACATCAGCTCTACCGCTAGAGCGAGGGCTTGATTCATTAGTGGGTCTTTGTATTTGGCCACCAGTGCCCTTGGAGTGGTGGTCAAGGGTGGTCTCGAAATAAAGGGAATGAGGTATCCCCTCTTGATGATCGCGAGGGACCAGTTGTCCGCCCCCTTTCGTGCCCGAGACATCTGCAAAGTTCAGAGTCTGGCACCCACAGTTGTCTGGAGGACCCCCGAACTATTTCTTGGCCCTAATAGACCGGGAGAAGGTCCTTCCTCTTCTAGGTGGTCTCGAACCTCTGAGGAAGAAGAGCGAGCGAAGGTCCTCCTCGAAAGGGTTCTTGCCTACTTTGAGCCTCTTTCTTCGTCTTCTGCTGAAACGAAGGTTTCGGAATTCTAGCCGAGCGAGCTAGCATATCCTGCGTCGCTTTTGCTGATAACGAGCTGGAGATATCGTTAATAGTCTTCTTGGGGAAGAGTTGCGGGGAAAGCTGTGAATACAGCAAGGAAGCTCTCTGTGCGTGAGAAACCGCCTTGGTAAGAAAAGAGCAGAAAACGGCCCTCTTCTTTACCACTCCTGCACCAAAAAGTGAAGCAATTTCCCCGGAACCGTCTCTCACTGCCTTGTCCATGCAAGACAGAACTGCGTGGAGGTCTTCAGGCGAAAGAGTGTCTTGCTCTTGAGTCCTCTTAGCCAACACTCCCAGGGTCCAGTCAAGAAAGTTAAAAACTTCTAAGACTCGGAACATTCCCTTCAGAAGGTGATCCAACTCGCTCATACCCCACGTCGTCTTCGCAGAATTCAGCGCCGAGCGACGTGCGGAATCGACCAACGAAGAGAAGTCCGAGTCTGCAGAAGAGGGAAGCGTTAGACCCAAGGGCTCTCCTGACTCGTACCAGAACCCCATCTTACCCGTCAGCTTGGACGGGGGAAAAGAAAAAACTGTCTTGCCCTTCTCTTCTTTTGAAAGCAACCAGTCGTCAAAGTTCTTCATAGCCTTCTTCATAGACACTGTAGGCTTCATCTTAACGACTGAAGACTTCTTAGCCGTATTGGTCGTTGAAAATAAGGAAGGAGGAGACGGAGGAGCAACGGCCGAAAGAGACTCCCCAAAATCTTGCAAGAGGAGGTCTGTAAGTCTCTTATACGAAGAAACCGAAGCATCCTTGGGCAAATCTTCCTCCGAATCAGCAACAAATTCTACCGAAGAATGACGTCTAGAAGCTCTACTGCCCGGAGGAGAGCTAATCCTTGGAGAGCGCCTGTTCGGAGAGCGCCTACTGGAAGAAAAACCACCGGGAGAGCGCTTACACGGGGAGCGCCTACCAGGAGAGCGCCTACCAGGAGAGCGCCTACTTAGAGAGCGCCTCCCAGGAGAGAGCCTACTAGGAGAGCGCCTAGTTGGAGAGCGCCTACTAGGAGGAGCGCCATACTTTGAGAGCGCCTCCCAGGAGAGAGCCTACTTGGTGAGCGCCTGCTAGGAGAGCGCCTACTTGGGGAGCGCCTACTAGGAGAGCGCCTACAAGTGGAGGCCCGACTGTCGGAAACAGAGTTCTAACTCCACAGAAGAGCGTCTGGATAAGGGAGAGCGCCTATCAGGCTCTCTGCGCCTGCTAGGCTCTTTTTTGGCGCCTGCCATCCTCACTACGCCTGCCAGGCTCATCTTGACGCCTGCCACGGGGAGAGAAAACATCCACAGATGAATCCCTGTCAGAAGCGCGGCGCTTACAAGGCTCTGAGCGCCTATCCAATCGGGAGTGATCTAACGGAGGAGAAAACTTCCGTTGCCGCCTACCAGGCTCTTGGCGCCTACTAGGCTCTTGATGCCTACTAGGCTCCGAGCGTCCGTCAAAAGGAGAGTGGCCACCAGGCGAAGAACTCTTCCTTCGCTCCTGACGAAAACGAGGCTCTTGACGTCTGTCAAGCTCTTGGCGCCTAACTGAAGAGGAGCGGAAATCCTGAGGAGAGAGCCTGTCTGGCTCCTTACGCCTTACATGCTCACAACTCTTGCTGGGAAGAGAGGAGAGCCTACTCGGAGAAAGATCCCGAGCTCCAGCCTGCACTTCTGACCTCCTACTAACAGGCTCAAAAGCTCTTCTAGCCAAAGGAGATTTAGCCGAAGGAACGTTTTTAGACTTCTTCACCGGAAGTGAGGCGTCCTTCCGACGATGAGAAGTCCCGGCAATAGACTCCGCTAAAGCCGCAATCTGCGCCTGCAGACCCGCCAGGATACGCGCAGGAGATCTCTTAAACTCCTCTACAGGGGACGAAGTCCGAGAGCGAACGGAGGAGAAGCGTAACCGGACGAAATCTTGGTTCTCTTGCGTTCCACTTCTGGCTCTTCCGCGAAGGATTCGGGCTGGAAGGAAGGGCGCAAGGATCCTTCCAGGGCCTCTTGAGAGGGCGAGACGACTCCGATGCGCTCCATCTACGCTGAGGAGAAGGCGACGAAGATGACGAGAAGCACTGGCGCAATAACTCCTTCTTGGTTCGATCCAAGGCAGCCTGGGAACGAGCAACAGGAACTGCCGAGGGGACGCCTGACCGGTGGGGGTTCTCCCTAACCTTCCTGCGGCTTTCGACTTTCCTCCTCCACTGGGTCTGGGAGTCTGGAAGAGGTCTAGGCCTGGAGCGTTAGTGAGCCGGTCAGACGCACCCTCCACTGCACTAGGGGCACTGCACTGATCACTTGCACTATCATCACTCTTACCTTGTCGAGAGCGAGCGAGGCTCTCCTTACTCCTGATCGAGGCTCTCCCAGAAGCAACTTCCGAAAACGAATCTTCGGGTTCAAAGCTGGGCGCAGGGGCTGAAACTGGAGAAGGAACTACTTCTACTACAGGATTCTCAGCGTCAACTTCACTCACCCTCGATCTACTAGAACTCTTTGAAGAAGCCTTGCGCACCCTATCCTTCTCTAACTTTCTCACATAAGAGAGAGCCTTCCAACCATCCTCATCCAAATTCTCACACTCTTTGCAAGGGTTAATAAAAGAGCATTCCTTCCCTCTACACGACTCACATACCGAGTGAGGATCTAATGCAGCTTTAGGAAGCCTAACTTTACATTCCTTCTCTGAACAAACCCTAAATAAACTAGGTTTCTTAACTTCAAAATCATCCATGATTATAGATATGTAAGAGAAATCCAAAAGAAAAATCCAAAACACAGTCCAAAAAGCGTATGCCAAGCCAACAACCAAAGGGTACTTCACCAAATCCAAATCGTCGGCAACGAGAACGAATTTTAACTATCGTAAGGACTGAACAACAGGTGTTGTCCAGCCGGCGACAGAAAATAATCTGACAAGAAAGGGGGACTGGTTCTTACACCCGCCTCCCAGCGGCGGGTAAGGTAGATCACCTGACCTACCGGTAGCGTGTGCCGCGAGTTTTGAATTTTCTGTCGTGACGTCAGAGACCTAAGCTAAGTATATATCTGGCAGGGAAGTTCATGTACAAAATTGAATATTAAAGGACATTTGTAGATTGATGTATGTATATGATTCACAGTGACGTGATAAAAAATTCATAAAATGGCTACGTGTGGCAGACGTTCGACTTTGTTAAGATGGCATAGGGGGTTGGATATTGATTCTAATTACAAATACCTGAGTTCAACGTGATTTGTAAGGTCAAAATTGGTATCAACTTTTACCTCACTTGTTAGCCAAGTCGACAATGTCACTGGAGTCATAATTTCTTCTTAGTCTGCTGGCACTGGTTCAAACCCACAAGAGGATGAAGTCATTACCAACTAAAAAAATTCCCCCTCCCCTTTGGTTAACATATATGAAAATATATTATTCTGGGGTAGACCAAATTGGATATTAAATGACAGTTGTAACTCCATGTACGAAAGTATATGAATCACAGTGATGTGATAATATATATATATATATATATATTATATATATATATATATATCATATATATATATATATATATAGATATTATATATATTTATATATCTATATATATATATTATAATAATATTATTTATATATATATATATATATATATATATATATATATATATATTATATTGAATAACGTATCTTTTTGTGCTGATTTCAGGGCGAAGAATCCATTGTTAGCCTTACTTTTTAATTTGCAGTTACAGAAATCCTCCAAAATACAAGAATCTTCAATTAACTTTACGGTATTCTGTATTTCCTTGATATCTAAAGAATTATGATTTACTCTTTCGATATACATAATCAAGGTTGGAATAATATGTAACACACATGATACAGTAAACAATATGCTTTATTGTGAAAGATTTGCATAGAAAGATAAAATATTGTGTTCATAAAATGCATTATTATGATGTGGAGATAGAGTAGGCTGAAAATGTTAAACATTATTTAATGCTTATTGACCCATGCTTTATTTTCCTTGTGACAAAATTCTACATAGTTTTGATTCACTTGACTTGTATTTACACTCCTGGTAACACTTTACCAGTACACTGACATATTACAAGCATCTCAGATGGAATCAGGAATGAGGATGCCACTCTCGTCTTTCCAACCAAAGTCCTTGTGATCCAAATTGTTGTTGTTTGGGTTTAGGAGTGTGACAGCATTTCTGATCACGAAGAAACGCCTCCGTATATGACCACAAATCACTGAGGAAGTTGGAAGGAGCTCATTGAGTTTTAGGATAGGCAGTTTGTTATCGAAGGTTCACTTCAAATGTGTCAACAGTTGTACATGAGCGAGCACCAGCCCAAAGTTTCACAAGATATTGTTCAATAACATGGATATCAGCATCAGTCAGTGAATTGGTTTCTCCAAAGTTGATGAAAGTCATGGGTTGGCAGACAAGAGCTGAACGTTTGGTACCAATTTTACTCACAGTGTCGTGGCCTGAGAGTATATGGATTTTGATAAGGACACTGCAGGTATCTTCTCCCAACCTGAAGTGCAGAGGATGTAGTGGTATCTTCCACTTATGTTCTCCTGTTCCATACTTGATCCACAAATCTTTCAGACCTTTCACTTTGAAGGAGGTCATGTACCTCAAGATCAGTGCAATGCTACCTATGTCATTGGATAGGACCAGTACTCTATCACACTCTCTCTCATGACTCCATGCTATTTGTGAAATTAGCCTGCAATCTTCTTCCTCTTGGTAACTGGAACAGATGGGTACATCAATGGCAGATCCTGGGTTTGCTTGACACTGTACATTAACAATTTCATCATCCACTACCATTCCACTGACAATAAGGTTACTTATATCACTTAGGGCAATATCTCGAGCTAGAATCTGTAGTTTTTCTTTGTTTTTTGGAACTTGCCCTAAACTTTCCCATCTACTGTGGTATAGGCACTGCTACAGTCATGGTGACAACACCGATTGATCCACCAAATTCTTCCAACCGTCGTGCTCTCCCCCCCTTCTTTAATTGCTGACTCGCAGTAAGAGTCGAATACAAGGTTGGTACATTCTGAGTGGCAGATGCTTGACAGCATTGTTGATGGCTTGGCTGAAATTCTGAAAGATTGACAAGTTTGGAATGGGCTGGTTTCAAAAAGGTCATGACTTAGGACTTGCTGAATCGTGTAGCCCCATTGTTCTGTTATTTTTACTGTACACAGAATAGCTGAAACTTGTTTAGTAGTGATGACTGCTTTCTTGGGTCTGCCTGTTGGATAGTGATTAGCAGCTGCCTCCTTAGTGTTGAAATGTCGCACATTAACCTTAGAAATATTACCTAAGAGTTTGACTTTCTTAAAAACAAAATGCTCATTGCAATATCCTCGGTAAATTTTCTCTCCAATTTCAAGTGTTTAGTAGCTTCACTTTTACTTCTGAAACCACCATCTGATGTGTAACGATGTTATGTAATGGCACATGTACTGTGGTGACCACAAAAGGATTCTGACAGTGTAAGATTAAATCCAGCAAACGTACACTTTCACTGAAGACAAGGGTCTTTCAACCATGAAGCTCATGGTGAAGTACTGTCTCATCAAGGTGTTCCATCAACCCAACATTAGTCAGATGATTGAAGAGGTTAGTGATTCCTCTAATCTCATGGAATAGGACTTCAAACTCTGCTACTATTGATTCATCAACAACCACATGTCTGTCTGGACCTTTCCCAGATATATTGATGCTTTGTTCGAGTTTCACGTCAGGTGAGACAGCACTGAATTTGCTTTCTTCTCTGTCTTGAACCACAAACTGACCCTTCATGAAGCAGTGAAATAGCATGGGTTGTTCAATTTCTAAGACTTCGATTCTCTTAGGGCACCATGAACATATCTAGGGTAATTGATACAATCAAAAGCTGTGAAAATCTTCATTGATCCTCTCATCGTAGCAATATGGAGTGGCAAGTTCTCTTCTCTATCAGCAGTGACCATCTGCTTCATAAAAGAAAATGTTCTCAAATAACCCCAAGTATTTACAGAGCTCTGACTTCGCTTCATACTCAACGATGAATGCCTCAAACATTGCATGCAAGGTATCCGAGATGGACATCAAATAATAATGCATTTTATGAACACAATTTTGCATCTTTCCATGCAAATCTGTCACAATAAAGCATTTTGTTTGCAAGCTAATTTCACGCATAGCATGGAGTGTTGAGAGAGAGCGTGATAAAATAGTGGTCTTATCCAATGACATAGGTAGCATTGCACTGATCTTGAGGTTTATGACCTCCTTCAAAGCGAAAGGTCTGAAAGAGTGTGGATCAAGTATGGAACAGGAGAACACAGGCGGAAGATACCACTACATACGCTGCACTTCAGGTTGGATGAAGACACCTACAGTGTCCTTATCGAAGTCAATATACTCTCCGGCGACAGACACAGTGAGTAAAATTGGCACCAAACACACAGCTCGTCTGGCTACCCATGACTTTCATCAACTTTGGAGAAACCAATTCACTGACTGATGATGATATCAGTGTTGTTGAACAATATCTTGTGAAACTTTGGGCTGGTGCTTGCTCATGTACAACTGTCCACACATTTGATTAACTTCGATACAACTGCTATCTAAAAAGTAAATCTCTCCATGAACCCTTCAACTTCCTCAGTGATTTGTGGTCAAATACGGAGGTGTTTCTTCGTGATCAGAAATGCTGTCACTCCTAAACCCAAACAACAACAATTTGGATCTAAGGACTTTGGTTGGAAAGATGAGAGTGGCATTCTTGTTCCTGACAGATTCCTCAACCTGATTCCTTCCGAGATGTTCGTAATATGTCAGAGTACTGGAAAATGTACCAGGAAGTGCAAATACAAGCCAAGTGAATCAAACTATGTAAAATTTTGTCTCAAAGAAAATAAAGTATTTGAATGTCAATAAGCATTAAGTAATGTTCAACATTTTCAGCCTACCCCATCTCCACATCATAATAATGCATTTTATGAACACAATATTTTATCTTTCTATGCAAATCTTTCACAATAAGGCATATTGTTTACTGTATCATGTGTGTTACATACTATTCCAACCTTGACTATGTATATCGAAAGAGAACATATTATGTAGTAAATCTTAATTCTATAGACACCAAGGTAAAACAAAATGCTGTACGGATAATTGAAGATTTTTATATTTTGGAGGATTTCTGTAACTGCAAATTAAAGTAAGACTAACAATGGATTCTTCGCCCTGAAATCAGTACAAAAACATATGTTATTCAATAATAGTATATGGCAGTTTGTACACAAACACTGTCTTCAGTCCATTGGCGGCAATTTTGAAATTTGTCTCCCGACGAGGCCTGACCTATAGAGTTCAGATGTCTACCCTGGTTAATTTTGTTGGGAAATAATCTTGTTACTGAAAACCATTGACAAAGTTAGGGTACATTGTGATGTATATGGATGTCCATTACAGGGACTGGACTATTGTCCTTGACAGACACCAGCACTCATTGAAAATTCTTCATATTCATCTGCCAAGGTCTTCCCTCTAGATCTTGTTATGGTATCATAACACCACTAACCCAGCAAATATTCTTGGTTGCATTGCATGCCATCTCCAGAACGACATAGTACATATATTTGCTATAATCTTTCCTTTTCTGCATGCCACGTTTACTGCAGTTGCCTCAGAAAGGTCTCATGAACTGTTCACCTTGCTGTTATGAAATCAGAGAGATAATTATCAATTTTTCTCAGTTTTACTCCAGAAATTTCCATAATTTTTACATTATTAAGATTATAATTAATACATACTAGTTTAACCAATCCAAGAGATTTGTTCATTATCATATTGCATCTTATTAACTAGTTAAACTGTTTCTGATACTCAAATTTATGGCTGAAAGTTGGATAATCACTAAAAATGTTTGAGCATGTGTTCTGCATTCTTCGATTGGGTTGTGAGAGATATTTCTAAAATACCCAGAGGTCATATGAGTGTGTTCATTATCTATTTAAATTTCTTATTCACAGATTCATTATTCAACAATATGACACTTGCAAAACGTGATGAGTTTACGATTAAAGTAAGAGCAAATCACTGATAGGAACAAATACATTTAATCTATTCATGGAAATGGCAGTTTTGCTTCATCAATATCTTCACTTCCTTTAATGCCTACAAGTGCAGGAGCCAACTTATTTTACCATTTACTCTATATGTAACCGTTTCATAGAATTTGTGGAACGGAAACTTTAATTTGTTGAACCAAGGGGTTTTAAGAAAAATAATTCTGAAAGTCTTCTAAAACCCTTCTGGTAATTGAAAATTACTAATTTCTGTGGTGGCATGTTTCATTAATCTTAACTACTCACCATACTGAATAGACTTCTACTATGAAAATGCAGGAATAATGTGGCAAAGAAAACTAAAGGATCCATTAGAAGATAATACAGCAGAAGATTAGAACCATCCATAAAGATTGCATAATTGGGACATTATGTCTTATAAGGGGTTCATGTTTAAGTTTCGGACACATGGTACTGGTTATACATACATATCTTCAGCATACTTAAATCATTAACAAGGAATCTTAATTTCCTATAATTTATACATTCTAAGTGCACACTATTGTCCTGCTCTTTTTTTCCACTCTTCTTTACTTAGTTTGCTTGTATTTGTTCTGATTAGGTCTCTTGTGACATGCTCTCCAAGCAAATTTCTTGTTCTTGATGTTCCTTGGTTTTTTTACAGCTAGCTAAGGGCCATTTCAACCTCTCTAATTATTCCATTTCTGGTTTCCCACATCATGCCAACATCCTCCAGTTTTCATTCATGTAAGAATGGTGCTGTTAGTTATTCATACACTGTATCTTAGCTTTTCTTCTTACTATAATGTATATTGTACGTACTTTGATCGTTTCACAATTTTTTCATCGTTCATCAGTGCCTTTGTTATCCTGAATGTTTTAATCTTTTCCTGTGCAATGCTGAGATCTGATCCCAAATTCTCTCTTTGACCTGTCCCCTAGCTTCCCTCCTTTTCTCCTTGCATATGTATCTCTATCTCTTCTCTTCAATTACCATTTATTCATCTTGATTCCACTCCCATTCCTCTCTTCCACATATACCTCCACTGATGCTACAGCACATGTGGCACGTCTTCTTATAATCTAGAAGGGAATCCAAGACCATAACTCTGTGAATTTGGTTACTTCATACCTTCATACTGAGTAAAAGTGTTCTTCCCATATGCTATTCATTATTATGTAGGTATCTTGTTATGATATACAGTATTCTGATTGATTTGTTGCATTAGTTTCAATTAACCAATAATTTTTCTTTGTTCTTTAATGTAAAATTTATTACAGTACAATTTACATTTTGACCCACAAACAATGTATATATATCAAACAATGTATATAGAAATTTTATTAAGTTTCTACTTACTAAAATGTTTTAGCACCAACAATGAATTCAATAAAGATATTAACATTTATTTTTTATAAAAATATACACTACATCTCATAGAGGTACAAATAGTACATAGTATAGTGTACCAGAATATGTACCATAGCCTAAAATTATCTTACATACTTCTGCATTGTTCCTAGCACAGCCATTCATAATAAATAATTTGTATTGCTTGAACTGTTTCAACTTGAAATGAGAGGACCGAGTTGTCATTTTGTTAAATTAAAATGTCTAAAAATGCAAATAGCATAATTAACAAATCAGTGAAAATCCTTAATATGACTGAGTGATATGTTGTTGAAGGGGTCCTTCAATAACCGGCATATTATTGAACATGATACTATAGTACCTTCAAAATGTTAGAATCAAAGGTTAACAGACGGAGAATCCCTTACTCCATTTGCTATCAGTGATGTACCTCCTCTCAGTATCTCTAAAAGATAATGAAAGAAATGTTTCTTAAACACAATACAGTACAGCTGGAAAAATTCTACTTGAAATATTTAATTTATTTTGATACTATATGTAATATACCAAAACTCTTGTTTTCAGATGCATGTCTGAGTACTATTAAGAACAAATAATTTCCTAAAAAGAATTAAGTATATGGTAATTAAAAATTGCAATTTTCTTTTCTTCTCATAAAGGAAATCTTATGACAGAACTAAATTCTTAAGGACCATCACCCCCTTACATTAAATAAAAAAACTAGGAATCTACTTACTATTTGAAAATACAATCTTATCAATAACACTTCTGAAAAAAAAACATGTGTTCATTGTTCTTGACAAACGCTAGCATGTATCCTAAAATTTACAAAGTAATGTTCAGACTTTTTATATTAACTCAGTACCCTTTGACTGATAATGATGTTCATGATTTGCAATAAGAACAAGAAATTTTCAAGTATTTCATGTTGTATATACGTACACATACAATGACACTAATAGAAGAAAAGGTCCAGTTTGGGGAAAAAAAAGACCCCCCATAAAAAACTGGGTATGGTCCTGAGGGTATAACAAAAATTTAACATTCAATCACCTTTACCAAGAATAAACCATGAATATTATATCAAAATCCTTTGAGTTACATGAAATCAAAGCATAGTTCCAGTATTAAAATTTAAATTTTTAATACAGACTGTAATAGTTTAGCAATAAGAATTTTCTGCAAATACTACCTACCATGGTCCTCCTTATTTAACTTTGGCAGGATTACAAACATACATCAAAATAAAATCTATATTTCTATATACCTACATGTGCATTGCAAATTCCACCCACTAAATCATCATATCCTACTTGTATACTTCAAATGCCATCTACTAAATTATCATATGCTACTTTAACATACTGAAAGTACTACGTACACTAAACAGAATTATGAATTTATTAAAATGAAGAAATACAATGGTACAAAACCTGCACAGTGAAGAGACAAAAGCATTTCCTTTATTCCTATTAAAACTACAGCCTTGATGTCATACCACCAGCAACAACAAATGATTCTCCAGTGACATAGGAAGCATCATCACTGACTAAAAAGGAGATGATACCAGCCATCTCATGAGGTTGCGCTACTCTGAAAAGAATTCAATGCATAGTCAGTAATGCTTATATTGCTATTTCATTGTACTATACGTATTTGTTCTTTATTTTGCACTGACTCGGCTCAACAATAATTAAGACCTTCTTCTAAGGCAAAAACATAAGATGGATGAAGAATGCATTAAATAAAGGTACAATGGAGGCTGAACCAGATGGAGAGTTGAAGGGTGGTGTCCTTTGCATAGCAAGTAATTTATGTAGACTTAATACATAAAGAGTAACAGCACAGGTATCTTATTGTGGGATGGTAAAACAATACATTGAATCCCCTGTATTCGTGGACTCATGTATTCGTGGATTTCTCTCTGAAATATATACCCCCATTATTCATGGAAAATTCACCTACTCACAGTATTTTTCTACGAGAAATATCCACAAATTCTAAGGTTTTTGTATCAATTTCATCATAAAATGCAATTTTTGTGAGAAAACCATTGAAAAAACAGAGTATAAGCATTTTTTGTTGGTTTTCTTGAGTTTTAACTAACAAAATAGACAGTTTCAATTGTTTTTATTGGGGTTTCAACTCTTTGCTGGTTCTAGCTATTTGGGGAGGGGGGTAGGGGGGTCTGGTACTCATCCCAAGAGAATACAGTGGAACACTGTAGTACTTGAGAAAGCAAAAAATATTGTTTTAGGTGTATATACTATAGATGGGAAAAAGGATATACAGTACAAAGAAAGAATAGGCAAATAATGGAAAATGTACAGCAAAATGATTGAAAACAATAAAATGCTTGACAATAATGGGAGGCAGATTCTTCAGAAAGGAAAACTACCAGGAGGTGAATGCAGAAAAAGACAAATTGGTCAGGATAGAATACCATTCATTAAGTAGCTGTTGTCAACTTTCTACTCTAATATGATTGTTAAACCACAGAAAAATGAGTTCCAGACTAGAGAAAATACCCTGAGATAGTCAATATTGTCAAAATACAAGAGGCAGAGCCAAATAAATTGTGATACAATGGGAATGTTTACCTAGGCTATACAGTAATAGGAAACTGAACATTCTAGAAAAAATCATATTGTTAGTGCACACTTTAGTGCTGCAAAACAGAAAGCTTGGCACTGAAGATAAATACCAGTGAATGGTATTGGACTTGCTAAAATGTCATGTTTTTTTTCAGTAAAGCCTCATTCTTTAAGGACAGCAACACAATCTGACTCCCTCCAGATCTATTGTCAATAAGGTTAACAGTTATGTACTTAACTTGAATTTGCTGGTACATAAAAAATTCTATGAACTGCATTGCACAATATTCCAAGAACACTACTTTATGGAGCATCAGAAAAGATAAGCCTTGTTTCATTATAAAACACCATTAATAACTCTGCTGTTTCTTACTTGTTTATAAGTGATAACCTTGAGACTAACTAATTGAAGGATGCACTTTAAGTAGTTTGAAAGAACCACAGAATTACATTACACGTCCTTTGTAGGGTTGCTTTCAAAGATTCATTCTTAAATAAAATGGTGATATACCAATCTGATGGAGTATAAGACCCCTTTTTTCCATACATGAAGGCTCTAAATATATCACTGGGGTCTTAACATGCAAAGCTGAAGTACAGTAGTGCCTCAAGATACGAAATATGACAATTTGTCCAAAATTGCATTTTTCCTAACTATACAAACCTGAGGTCCTTTTACAATAGGAGGGTTACTAGCGGCAGCTGGATAGGTCGTAAGCTTTCGAACAAGGGGTTTGGTAGTTAACTGCTTGTCCGACAGTGCGCGCGCCGCGCGACTGGGAGGTGAAGAATCACTTTTGCTTTAGGCCCAAGCAAAAACTGCAGAGTGAGGGGTGGCATGAGGTGGGACTATGTGTAAAAGGACCTCAGGTTTGTATAGTTAGGAAAAATGCAATTTTGGACAAATTGTCATTTGTTCCGACACGAGATACAAACCTGTCGGTCCTTTTACAATAGGAAGACTCACTTCTTGGTGGGAGGAATCTGAGTCTTTTGTGAACAGACTGGTGTTCGCCCAACCTTGGAATGCCTCCCTGGTCGTAAGAGCGAGGGAGGGATCCAAGCCTCTGTCCGATTGATCGGGGTGTGCACCGCAGGATCAATGGTCAGACCTCTGGACCAAGTACTAAGAGAGAGGCAAGCGTATATCTTCGTACCAGCAAGCAAGAACAAGTTCCTATTTGCAAGAGGCAACATAAAGTTATGGTTTGTCTCTTGTTGGCATCCACTTCCCCCCATTGTAGGAGGAAGTGGTGGATATTCGCTCCCATCCCTAGTGAAAGGGATAGGATGGGGCTCTGTCGAGTAGCTCACCTGCATCTCGTCCTTATCCAGCAAGGTGATGACCGTATCCCTCTACCCACAGGTAGAGGGGGAGAAAAAGATAGGAAGAGAAGCCAGTCACTCTCTCATTCACTTATCTATTCTTACAGTCACACCAGGACTCGATGCTGTTCAGCCTGCTAGGGTCTGGGTTAGCTACACAACGTGTTGAGCAGCCACCACGGGTCCCAAGGAAAACGATCCAAGGACGTGTGGGCAATATCCCAAAGGTAGAAGGAGGTGCCAGTGGTCTGGTTGTACCAGACCCTTGCCTTCAGTACCTGCGCCACGGAGAAGTTCTTGCGGAATTCGAGGGAGTGTACTTCTAGGTCATCTTGGTGCTGACGAAGAGGCTTCAACACTCAGCCTGGGATGTCGAGTTTCTTCAGAAAGCGCCGTCGCGCTTTCACAAGACAAAGCAGCATCTCCTTTGCATCGAAGGCGGTGAAGTCCATTAGGGAGGGGATTGTGAAGGACTCTAATCGATCGTCAGGGACCGAAGGGTTCTGAGTCCTCGCTACGAAGTTCGGTACGAAATCGAGCGTCACGGATGCCCATCCCCTGGATGCTTGACTTCGCAGGAAAAGTCATGGAATTACCTCAGAGGAAAAGAAGGGAATGGTCACATGACCTATCCCTCTTCTCGACTTCGGTGATGTCCTGTACCCATACTGGTCTATCCGTCTGCAGCGAAGTGTCCCACATTCTCCTATCCCCATGCAGTGAAGTTCTTCTTCTCGGTAGTGGATAGGACACCGACACTCAATGGTGGGTGTCGATGGTATGGGTACTGGGACAAGCCGTTAGGACGAAGAAAAGACTGTTATGGAACAACCGAACTAAGTCCACAGCGAAGTTCGTAACTGACTTGGGCGCTCTGACAGCTGCCGACTGACTGCGTTCGGTAGGAGGCAAGTTGTCCAAGCACCCGAGCAAGTCACGTGACCTTTGCCTTAAAAGGGTTATGCCAAGAGACTAAACAAATAATTTGTTCGTCACCGATGCCAGACGGCGAGGTGATGATTCTCTTAAGGCATGTGCCCAACAGGCGAAAGTCAATTGCCTTCTAGAGACCGAGGTCCCTGATGGCAAGATATCTCATAGTATAGTTGACTCTCAGCTAAGGAGAAACAACACTATGTGTCGTTGAAGACGAAGGTGTACAGAAAATGCAACCTACGTCTTCACAGCTGAATCGAGAGGATTCTCAAGATTCTGAACCTGTGCTACAAAGACTGAGAACGCTAACCGCTATTTCATTGCTGTCCGGTGAGGATCGTAGTTGCAATGAAAGCGGAGCGCTTTTCAGTAATGAAGACACAGGGAAATACTGCCTGAAGAATTGCTTCTCATGGGCTGAACATTTGGAAGTAGAGCTGTCAGGTCGGAGAGTAGGTGATGTCTTCTGACACATCTGTTAATTCGAGGCGAACAATGCACAATTGCACACCTGCGAATATGAGATATTTTGAAGACAAACTCAGATGTCTGCAAAAAACATTCGCATTATCGCGGCGCGATGCAGCGGGAGACTAGTACAGACTTCTGTTACCGTGCGGTAAACAGAAAGATGAAAGAGTCCAAGAGATATCTCTGTTGAAAATTCTCGCAATGTCGAAGGCGATGAAGTCGAGCGTCACAGCAGTAGATGGTCCTTCATTATTACGAGAATCCCCGTTAATCAGAGACCTGAGCTGCTATCAGGCAGTTCAATACGCAGTAGCTCTCGGTGACTCGTCATCCTGAGTTGCCAGGTAATCCCTTCCATGAAGGAATGCGTTCGGCTAGAACCATCGAGCATAAAGAATACGCTCGAGCAATTATATTTAAACGAAACGGATTTCGGTAAATACAAAAGCTGATTTGGTGTTGTCGTGACAATACCAAGTATCTAAAATCGAAACTGATAACTGCTGGGAGGTTGCAGGCAACCCCGAGTTGCAGTTCAATTAAGATACAATTCGTCTCGGTCACAAACCGTAGAGTTAACTATGGTATGCGCCTACCCCCCGGACAATTCAACTGTTAATAGAATCATGTCGCGAGGGTAATATACGTAGTATATTTGTAGGTTCTGTACAACGACCTCCATCCTAAATTCTTTTCCCCTCGAGGAATGAGAATAAGGATTGGAGATCGACCGCCTTCGTTCTCTAGTCAAGAGAGTGAAGGAAAAGTCTTTCCCAAAGGAAAGCTTCAATGGTGAACAGAATACCGAAGACGATAGTTCAAGCCAAACTGGATGTTCCCGTCCGTTCTTCTCTATTCCAGGTTAGTCGCCTACTGTGAGATACTCTTCTTTCAGCAGCAGTCTTCTTCCAAATGCTAGAAATTACAGGAATTCGAGCATAGGCGAGGTTCCTGATTATCGTGTAACAATTATCGGGGATTCTCGCTCACTTTGGACTGTGATCTCGCCTAAGTGTTTGGAGATTGTAAAAAACTTGAACACTCTGAGTGCGTTAGAAATTCCGTAGAATTCTAAGCACTCAGCGAAACCCCCACCGAATTCGTCAAACGATATCGGCTGGTGGTCCTCTCGATTCCCGTAGAAATCGAGAAAGGGGCAGGATCCCTCCTCAACGACCGGGGCTTACGTCAGGTAGGACCCGAAGGTCCCCCTGGTAGCGCAGTCCCTAACGTGGGATCTTACAGAGAAATCTCTGTAGGATCCCTCCCCTTTCCCTCGTAACGGTAAGGAGAGAGGGAATGGGGGAGGAATTGGATACTCGCTCGCCTTCCCAGCGGAACTAGCAGTTGGAGAAGAAAAGGAGCAGCCATCGCCGTAAGCAGCCATCGCCTTACGGCGATGGCCTCTCAGAGCCTGGGAAAACGTATCGTCAGGAGAAAACGTTTTCCCGAGGAGGGTTACGAACTCATACTGTAGGTAAGGGTCTGCCGCCACTGTGAACGTCGTCTGGGTGGGGCTGATCGACACCTGACAGGAGAGAGCCGATACCGTCCTCCGACTCATTCCAGTCCTCGTCGAGGTCGAAACCTCTCAGGAGGACTGAAGGGGTATTCAAATACGGTGTCCGAAGACATGTAGAAACGCCTCTGTCGCAGTAGAGGAGGTGGAAGTAGCTTGTTCGACCGGCCAGAACTGAGAGAGCCTTCTTGTCCGGAGACGAGAGACTACCTTGTTCAACACAGTCGGCAAGCTCCGATCGCGGAAGAACCACCGTCGATTTGGGTTCCCTCTCGGGCCCCAAAACGACTCGAGCCGAGATGTGGCTCTGCTGGTGGGAGCGGCGATCCTTCCCCGAGGTCGTTGTGCTGACGAATCAGCGCCATAACCTCGGCAAAGTTCCTCTGGATCTCGGAAGTCACAGCATCTTGCAGAGTAGGACCGTTAAGCCCTTCGAACAAGAGCATATTCCGAGAACCTCCCCCTTAAGGAGGGGGAACAGCGACAGCCCTCTCGGTCTCCTCCTGCCACTTGCGCGTACGTCCTGGTCGGTCCGAAGATCGTGCCTGGTACATACGGCGTCGTGACGGGATCGTGCGGGGCGCGCCCCTCACAATCACTGCGCTGTGCCTCACTCTTCCCGGTGTAAACCGAGGAAGTTGAAGGCACGGGAGAGGAAGACCTGACGCTCCCCTTCGCTCGCTGGCCGAACCAGCGGGCTTGGAGGGCTGCAGGCGATCGCCAACCCGTGGTGGGGATCGAGCTGCAGGCCTAGTCGAGTCGTTTCCCTGGGGAGAACGGCTGGACCGAGAACAGAGACACCGATCTCGTGTGTCAGGGGAACTGCTGCTGGTTGCCGTACCCGCACGTTCCCTGTGGGAGCGACGGTCGGGCTACCTGCAAAGACTACTGTGACGGTGAGACCGGTGCCAGTCCTCACGGCGCGTCACACTGCGATCGGGAGGACCTCTTCCCAGCCTCGGCACGTGGCCGGTCAGAGACCGTCACGTTAGCCCGGGTAGCCAGCTGATCGCCGTGAGAGCGAGAGCTGGCCTGGTGGGAGGCGCCTGAGCGGCTCTCACCAGCCTTCCGCTCCGTGCCGTGAACCTGGCGCCGAGCGAGCTCTGGCGCCTGATTCTTGGCTGCACGGTCACTGGTAGGTGACGGTACACTCGGTATCTCTCGCGGACGAGAGGCCGAGACGGAACCTGGTGTAGTGGCAGAGCCCCTGACACCAGGCGAGGAAGTACCGGTGTTAGCCGGTACCCCTCTGGTCCCCGTAGTCTTCTTCCTTGCGGAAGAAGAGATGGGCCCCGCTCCCGAAGGAGCAGGAGGACCAGCGGAAGGAACCCTCCCGTCCCACCGAGGTGAGACGGGTCCCGAGAAGCTCCTGAGGGAGACTTCTTAGGAGGGAGGAGGCAACCTTCTTCTTCCTTGGCTGTGAAGCCTTAGAAGTCGAAGGGGAAGAGGCGGCAGCCGACGACGATGAAGAAGATGAAGAAGACGACGACGACACCTTCCGCCTCTTCTTCGTCAGCTTCCTCAGGACAGACGTAAGATCTGTCATCCAGGGCGGAGCCGGGGCTGCTGTAGCCGAAGCCACAGGGCCCGGACGCACCAGTACAGACAGACCAAAGTCTGGGGCAGTACCACCACGAACAGGGACGATGTCAGCAGGTATGGGCATCTCAGGAACAGCAGGCACAGCCAGCACAGCATCGGCAGGGACAGCCAGCGCAGCAACGGCAGGGACAGCTAGCACAGCAACGGCAGGGACAGCTAGCACAGCAACTGCAGGGACAGTCAGCACAGAATCGGCAGGTACGGCAGGCAGCACCGGAACACAGGAGGGGGAGCAGCAGCCAGCAACATCCTGGTACCGGCGGCAGGTCCAGGGGCGAGCTCTAGGGCAGCGGAAGTGTGGTCGCGGCAGCGCGGCAACCACGAGCGGCGGCGGCACGCCCCCCTCTCGGTACGGCGAACGGCACTTCACAGCGGCTGTAGGCAAGACTGTTACCACGTGAGGCGAGTACACCAGGTGAGGAGGGACGTCGTCACCTGGAGTCGATATCATTGTCGTGGTCACCGCTCCATGGGTGATCGCAGCAGGCCCAGACATAGAACAGCAACCCCCCCCTGGACACTAGGCACGCCCTGCAAATCGAAGGACGCCCATACCTCACCAAGGTCCACCCTCGTGGCAGTAGCACCTGTGGAAATAACAGTAGTAGTGATTAGTGGGAGAGGGGGGGAAGTCCTCGCGCGGGGGGGGTCGAGCCCCACACCGAACGAGCAGAAAACATGAACGCTTAACTTTACGAAACACATTAAAAAATGGCAGAAAGCATTAACACTAAACTTTACGAAACACGTTAACAAATGGCAGAAAACATTAACAATTGACTTTACAAAAAACTTAAAATTAAATTTCTTTTTATGCCTTTTTCTGATTTTTACATTTTTTTAAAACTTTTTTACTTTACATTTTTTACTAAATTTCAATTTCTTCACCACTTTCAATTTTCTGTTTTTTGTATCCCTTGAACCTTCCTGTTTACTTACTACTAAAGGCCTCTTTAAAAAATACTATCCCAAGAAGAAATTGCTTCTGCCTGCTTTTCAAAATTTTCCTGAAACCACTCAGGCAAAAGTCATTGAACTGCGCAAGCATACGACCTGTGTAAGCCTTTTCGGGGTGTCTCTTTTCTACAAATGATTGCACTTTATGAAAAGCAGCTAGAACATCCTTAATTTCTGCTGTTGTCATAGGGTCGACCTCCTCCTCCTCGCCGCTGCTAGAGAACTCTTCTTGAACAACATTCTCCAACTCCTTCGGGTCATCCGTCATAAGCTCCTCTTGGTGCTCCTCGAGAAGGTCATTGATGTCGTCCTCATCGACAACCAGCACCATGGACTTGCTGAGTGCAATGATCTCGTCAAGATCTGGTTGTGAAACAGTTTCAGGATCGTCAACTGTTTTTGAATCTGCATCAGCTTCGCCCGCGTTGAATCCCTTGAAGTCTCGGGTGGATACAGCCTCAGGCCAGAGTTTCCTCCAAGAAGAATTCAAGGTTCGCCTCGAAACCTCCTGCCAAGCTTGATCAATGAGTGGGATGCATATCACAACATCGAAATGCTCCTTCCAAAATTCACGCAAGGTGAGGTTTGTGGTATCAGTGATGTCGAAACATCTCTTGAAAAGATGTTTTGTATACAGCTTCTTGAAGTTTAATATCACTTGCTGGTCCATGGGCTGGAGGAGAGGGGTGGTGTTAGGCAGAAGATAAAGAACCTTGATAAAAGAATACTCCGCTAGGATATCTTCCTCGAGGCCAGGAGGGTGAGCAGGGCCATTGTCCAACAACGGCAGACATTTCAGAGGGAGGCGCTTCTCTTCCAAGAATTTCTTCACTGTCGGGCCGAAACCCAATTGGTGAACAAAAGTCTCATTACCCAGGCTTTTGCATTAGCCCTCCACATCACCGGTAGCTTCTCCTTTAGCACTTTGTGGGCCTTGGAATGATAGACAAGTAGGGGCTTCACCTTACAATCCCCACTGGCGTTAGAAGAAAATGCAAGAGTAAGCCTGTCTTTCATAGGCTGATGCCCGGGTAGCTTCTCTTCCTCCGTGATGTAAGTCCGACGAGGCATTTTTTCCAAAAAAGGCCAGTCTCATCACAGTTGAAGACTTGCTGAGAACTGTAGCCTTCCTTGATGTACATCTTGTTGAACGTCTTAATAAAGGCTTCGGCTGCCTTCGTGTCCGAGCTGGCAGCCTCCCCATGCCGCACCACCGAAGAGATGCCAGTCCGTTTACAGAATTTATCAAATGAACCCTGAGAAGCCTTGAAGTCTGAGGTTGCCGTCGATGTCCCTTCTCCTCCGTCTTCTTCAGCCTGGGAACTCAGATCACTGAAAATAGCGCTGGCCTTGTGGCAGATTGCCGTCTCGGTTATCGTATCGCCAGCGATTTCTTTGTCTTTAATCCATACAAGAAGCAGCCTCTCCATCTTATCATGCAAGTGACTCCTCTTGTTGGACAAAATAGTCACGCCCTTGGAAGGTGTAACTGCTTTGATGGCTTGCTTCTGCTTAAGGATGGTGCCTATCATCGACGGACTTCGGCCGTATTCCTTAGCAATCACGCTCAACCACATGCCAGCCTCATACTTCTTGATTATCTCCATCTTCGTCTCCATAGAAAGTATCCTCTTCTTTCTGTGAACTTCAGCAATATTCTTGGGACCCATGGCTAATAACCTAAGTTAATTAAGTTCACAACAACACGATAAAGTAACTTATACGAAGAAAGCAAAACCACTAACACGAATTTACATCAACAAACAAAATCTATGTGAGATGAACAAATTCCATGTGCGTACGATAACGCTGATGCGACAAAATGGTCGATGGATGCCTTTACGCAGAGGGATGATGGGACAGATGCTGACCAATAGGAGAGCAGGATCTTACGGCAGTGACTAGCATCAGGAACCAATGGGAGAGCGGGAGGATGGTAGCGAGTCTACTCAGTTGGCGGCGCGCGTTTTAAAATTGTTCTTGGCAGCCAGGGCGAATCTCGGACTTTACTCTTTCGAAACCTGAATTATTTTCATACACAGAAGCAAAAAAAATCTTCGTCTTTGCTTTTGTAACCTGGGTTTCTTGTAAGTAGGGACTTTCGTATGTAGAGGTTCCACTGTATCTAGTAGGCTACTGTTCACCCTGATGCCCTAGACTACTAATAGTTGTACCTAACCAAAATCCATAATACAGTCCTCTAACATTACTGGCATTTACTAAAATATGTATTATTATTCTTACTTCTATTACAGTAAAATCACTCATGACTTACACCCTTAGGACCAAGGGGTTGTCTGTTACTTAAATTTTCCCACTGCATGAGAGAGATCCTTCCAAAATACCATACCAGTATCATGAATGTAATGGCACTGTATTATACTTTGTTTCAACTTAAATGTAACAAAAAATTCATTTTTATTGACAAGTGGTCAAGGTAACACAATACGATGTACTTGCCCTGAGACAGAGGATGAGAGAAAAATGCTGGAGGCAAGACAAAGAGAGAATAACGAACAAATGCTATTATGATTGAGACAAGAGAGAGAGAAACAAATGCAGAGAGAGAGAGAGAGAGAGAGAGAGAGAGAGAGAGAGAGAGAGAGAGAGAGAGAGAGAGAGAGAGAGAGTAGTAATCTAGGTAGGTTGGATGAGGCGAATGTAATGGATGAAGCACTGCAAGAACTTAGTGTAGAAATTGAAGAATTTCAGGGATTTAGGGAAAGTAGCCCAGTAGCTAGTACAAAAATTTTGGAACAGTTAACTAAATATCAGGCTTGAATAGATGGTAACAACAGTATTGATTCAACATGTATTTCCACAGAAAGTAAAGATGATAGTTTGGGTAATAAGATTGAGGAATGGAATATGTGACTTAGGCATAAAGCCAAGCACTAGAACCCACAGGGTCATTCAGCACTATGACGACAATGAATGAAAATGGAAATGATATAAATAATGAGTTAAATAAAAAATTATATAAATAATGAGTTTAATGAAAATGTTATAAATACATAATGAGTTTAAAATAGACACCCTAAAGATCAATGTTTAAAATGGTAAAATCAAGAGATTTGATTTCTAGTGAAATTAAAAGATATTTTCATAAAAACCACAAGCCTTTAAAAAACTCAAAATAGAGCCAACATCGATGTTGCCTCTTAAAATTTCAGTCATGGTTTTACCATCTATGTGGCACATCCACCTCTTATTTACATATCTGATGCAGTGAACCAGAATGTGCTCAACTGTTAAAGGGCTATCACAGTTAACACACACTGGAGCACTACCACCATCAGTCGGCAGTAACCAATCCTCAGCCTTGTTAAAATAACTTAAGTTCTCCTGTCATTTTGATAGGGTGATTGTCAAAATCCTATTTGAGGTGTAATATTTTTACCTTCTTATTAGAAAAAACGGGAGATGACCATTGCTCCAGCCACTTACTAAGTAGGCTGTCCCCAGTTAACAGCAATCTGGTTTTACGGCACTTTGTGATTTTCAGCATTGAAATGCACTGATTTCCAGTTATCAGTATTGGCACTGATACATAACTAGCCAAGGTGCCATTAACAGGTTATCGGCACCAATAAGCGCTGAATATCGCTGAGTTTTGGTTATCACTGAATTTCATTTATCATCAAGCTGCCAGAACAGAACCCCCGTTGATAACCCTGGACTGCCTGTACATATATAAGTGGGGCACTCTATATCAATTTCTCCTTTGGTACAGGAATTCTTTGCTTCTCTGTCTGCTGCTTCATTCCCTGGGATCCCAACATGACCAGGAATCTAACAAAAACATACTGTTTTATGCCTACATGAAATGAGAAACAGCCATGCCTGAGCCTTCTGTACTAAAGGATGGGATGAATTATAACTGTTCAGGGTTTCCAGAACACTTTTGCAATCTGAATATATGAAACAAGACTATTTATTTGAATATGCTATATCTAGGTCTTTATAAATGACAGATAGTTAAGCTGTATATACTGAAGCAACACAAGACAGCTTTGCAACATCACAGTATAATTATCTCTGACAACAGCTAAACCTAAGTAGCTATATCATCAACAAAAAGTGAGGCCTGTACAGGATTTGAAATTTCATTTATGATGCTATCAAAAGCAACAACAAAGCAAGTTACCCTTGGCACACTCCCCTTTGGAGCACCTTCTTCTAGTTTGAATGAGGAAGACAAATTATTTCCTGTTCTTACTCTTATATAGACTAGTCTGTTAAAAATGAGTTAATGAACCTATACTCTGTTTTTTTTCATCTGTCCATCCGCCTGTGGTGTTTTTGTATGGTAACAATGTGTCACGGGCTTTAGATAGTTACGCTATGTGTAAGTTTTAGGTAAATAAAAGGATATCTGGGTGTACATTTGCAACTGAAAAGTGTTTTAATAATTTACTGTATGCGAATTACACCGTTAATATTCGAAATATGATATTATTATAATCGTTGAATGTTAGCTGAATGTAACTATCTAAAGCCCGGGACGCAGTGTTACCATACAAAAACACCACAGGCGGATGGACAGATGGAAAAAAACAGAGTATAATCATATTTCTTTTTATGCCTAATTTATAAAGATGTTTAAATTCTATGACCCCGTGTTGTATCATACGCTCTTTCTAAATCAAAGAAGACACCAATTGTCTGGCACTGGTTTACAAAGCCCTGTTGAATTTGATAAGAAAGTCTGAGCAGTGGGTCAAGGGTAGATCTGTTTTTGCAAAAGCCAAACTGGAGTGGAGAAAGTAATTTGTGTTTCTAAATGCCAGACTAAATGAGAGTTGATCACCTTCTCCATTACCTTGTATACAGAACTAGTAAGAGCTGTGGGCCTTTAATTACTAGCAGTTTGATGAGGGTCTTTATTTGGTTTTTGAACTAGAATTATTACAGGAATTTTCCATCCCTTGGTAAGACTCCAGTATCCCAAATTCTATTAATAATCTTCAAGGTCAGTTTTTGCTTCCTCAGGTAACTGTCGAAGCACTACATATAGGGTAGTATCTTCACCGAGAAGCATTATCTGTTGAAGAAAGGGCATCTTGTAGCTCATGCATAGAGAATTTAGCATTTTTAGCTTCAAGATTACCAACAAATAAATCTAAAGGAAGCTGGCAGTTCCTAATCCTCTTAAAGTTGGTGGAATAATTATTTTGACTTGAAATAATGGAAAATTGCTAACCTAGGTACTCAGCTACATCTTTGGGACTTGTTATTAGTTAATCTCCAAACTTTAAAGAGGGTGTTTTAGGAAGTGAAAATTTCCACACAGGCTCCCTTATTTTCTTCCAAACTGTTAGGGATGGAGTTTTTTAATTAATCCTATTGATGTAGTATATATCCATGACCTTTCTTTTAGCACTACGAAAATATCGATTCTGTTTGGCCATAGTTCGTTGATATATTTTCTTAGCTGTAGAAGTGCTACAAGACTAGTATTTTTTATGGCATTTTTTATAATTTTTCTGAGAAAAGCAAATTTCTTATCCCACCAAGGGACAGCAGGTCTTTGTATTTTTTCACTTGTTCTTGGTATAGCAGCCTCTGCACTTGTTAAAAGTAAGTGACATTCAAAAGATTCATAAGTTTGTTCTAATTTTATACCCGCCTTATATTTCACCCAGTCTGATTCCATTACCTTCCCATTTTGGTGAAACTTCTGTAGGAACATTCCTGATGAACTTCAAATGGATATGAAAGTGATCACTACCATGCAGATCATCGTCAACAGACCAGTTAAAATCTAAAGCTGTCTGAGGAACATATACTCAAAACAATAGCTGAATAGGAATTAAAATGTGTTATGCTAAGTCATCATACCATCATTAAGACCGACAATATTATTTTTATTATTAATACCTACCTCTATCACTTTTCCCCATTATCTATAGAATCATACCTTCACAACAAATTGTGTGCATTAAAATCTCCTAGAAGCATGAATGGCAATGGTACTGATTTAACAATGACTGAATGTCAGCCACTGAAAAAGCAGATCTAGGAGGAAGGTAAATGGAACAGACAGTAATCTGCTTGTCTAAAATAATTTTGAGTGCAAGTGCCTGTTACGTTGTAGTAAGGGGTATTTGAGAGTATTCCAAATATTTACTCGCAATAATAGTATCTCCCCATGTGCACAGTCACCGACAGGAGAAGAGGGGAAAATCTCATAATTAAGCCCAGGATTAAAAATCTCTGAGTCAATTTGGTTTCTTGCAGACATACTATATCAGGATTTCTCTCTCACAACAGGACTTTTAGCTCTTCTGCATGTGTGCACAGTCCTTTACAATTACATTGCAAGATATCAAAAGATGCCATTAGACTTGGTCATACTAGTCCTAATCCTCTACCTCTTCCTCTTCTGATGAAACGGGACTTGGATCCGCAGGAGCTTGAATCATATCTGCAACCAGAGGAGCCTGGGGAGTCGGAGCTACAACAGGTACCTGAGGAAGCTCCACACCTAAGGGCACTTGAATTGTCTTAGCCACTACTGGTTCCTGAGTCAAAGCAGGCGCTTGAGACGTTGTGGGCACTTGAGGCATCGAGGGAGCATTAATGAGTAAAGCCAAAATGCTATCCAGTTTCAGCTGAATAGGGTCCACTTTGGTTGAAACAGCGGGAGTTACCGGAAGAGGAGGAGCTAATGGGCGCTCAGATGCAACTGCACCTTGCTGTGACTCCCTACAAGCAGGCACTACCTGGTGCTTGTTTGATAGTAGAGGGTTCTGGTGCCAATGAGCGCTTGACTGCTTCCGACAACATGAGTGCCTTGGGAGTTGCAGGCACTGGGGGAGCATCCCCTTAGCCGAGGCAATCATAAGAAAATTACTCCGTACTGTCCCAATAACTGCAAGATGGGTGCGATACTCTAGACATCATTACAGGAACCATAGGAGGAGCCAATACTTCAATGGAGGCCCTCTTAAAAGGCCGAGACTTATTGCTTGAGCGCCACTGACGACAACGACAAGGAGAGGAGTCTTCAGAACTGGACAACTTATGCACTTCCAAAGAGAGACCTTTCCAGCGGTTCTCTGTTGCAACTTGGGAAACTACAACAGGTAACTGAGGGGGGTGACTGCTCATGAGCAGTTCTCACCAACCTCCCTTGGGCTACCAGTTTGACTCCTATGCACTAGGGAGTATGCCAGTGACCTTTGCCTAGGAGAGTCGATGGGACAAACAGCCACTTCCTCCACTAACACAGCACTGTCACTCTTTGCCTTGTCCATCAGGACTTTCATTGATGAACCAAGCTGCTCCATTGTCTGAAAAGGAACCAGGGCTAGAGAAACAACAGGAACATTCGAATCCGATGATCCCTGACAAGCTGATTTCGAACTAGCTCTAGCTAAAACCTTTCTCTTCCTATCTTTATCCAATTTTCTTATAAGAGATTCCAAGTTCCTCCATGTTCTCTCATCCCAATCTGTACACTCATTACATCTTAAATCTGCTGAACATACTTGTCCTAGACAAGACGAACACAAGGCATGTGAATCTTAGGACACTTTAGTCAATCTAATCTTACAAACATTCACACAATACCTAATGTTAGCAACACTAGAGTCCAACAAGTTGTGAATAGAAAGACAACTCGGTAATCCAAGTAAAAACTATCTAGTTCTATAAGTTACAAGAACCTAAATCTAAATAGATAATGCCAAATCGGCCAACACAATGCAAATAATACTTCACCAAATGCGATACACAAAAGGGAAAGTCAAGAATTCCAGAATTAACTGCAGCTGACAACTAGTCTGTAGCCATCAGCTGGCAGAAGCAAACTGAGCTCTTGCCAAGTGGTTCCTCTCTTTCCCCGAAAGTGGGCAGGGTCATTAACTGCCAGGCGAGTGACACTATTAGCTATATAATTACAGGGTAAGTCCCATATTTAAAAGTAACAGATTTAAATATAATTTGCTATTGTCTTAAACAGGAACTATCATTAAACATAACACATTTGCTAATGTTTTAAACAAGAACCATCATTACACATAAAAACACATTTGCCATCCTCCATAATATAGGTAATACATAGTAGTTATAACTGGTCAATCAAAATAATGAAATATTACCAAACAGTGAGCAAAAAATATTACCTACCAGTGAGCACCTGACTGGGAAAATGAAGTACAGCAGCCAATGTAAAGAACATTTTTTATTTATAAATTTAATTGTTTTTCTATATAAAATTTGACAAGATATAACAGTCAAGCTCTGGTCTCAGGGGAAAACGTAGAAAAATTTGGGACTGGACAAACCTATGGTAATTGACCCAAAATTACGTGCCTCTAAGAAAATGATTTAAGAATTGGGGAAAAGGAAAAAGGAAAAATTCCAAAGTTGACTTATCTTGATCCCTAAAGAATGGAGTAAGTGCACTTGTGCAACAGAAGGAAGGAATATTAACAAAAATGAACAAGGATGGATCTGGTGATCAAGAAGATAAAGGCATGTAATGAAGACATGTGCTTTATGTCATTACTGGAAAAAAGGAAATAAAAAATGTCCAGTACATTTATGCACAGAGAGAGAGAGAGAGAGAGAGAGAGAGAGAGAGAGAGAGAGAGAGAGAGAGAGAGAGAGAAGAGAGAGAGAGAGAGAGCGAGAGAGAGAGAAGAGAGAGAGAGGAGAGAGAGAGAGAGAGAGAAGAGTGTATGATTATTTTCATATTTGTGGGGTGAGGGTTACTGCACAGAGGTCCTCTTGATCTATTATACAATAGTATTTTCCCAGAGAACTGATCCATCACATCTGCCATTTTACTTTCTTGTCACCCATACTGTGACCTGCAACAACTTACTAACCCAGTACATGACCTTACAGACCTTACACCTTACAGACCTTACATCTTGTTCGGGTTGCCCCAGGTCCCTCAGTGTGAGGCACCTCTAATGTCTACCAGAGAGTTGCTAGTACATCTTCCGGTATATTTTGCATCTTCCAATCTTGGATGGTCTGGGATGCAGTTTAGATATTTGTCGAGCTTATTCTTAAACACATCTACGCTCACTCCTGATATATTCCTCAGATGAGCTGGCAACGCATTGAATAGACGCTGCATTATCGATGCTGGTGCGTAGTGGATTAATGTCCTGTGTGCTTTCCTTATTTTTCCTGGTATAGTTTTGGGCACTATTAATCTACCTCTGCTTGCTCTTTCTGATATTTTTAGTTCCATGATATTTTCTGCTATTCCTTCTATCTGTTTCCATGCCTGAATTATCATGTAGCGTTCTCTTCTCCTTTCTAGACTATATAATTTTAAGAATTGTAGTCTTTCCCAGTAGTCTAGGTCCTTAACTTCTTCTATTCTAGCTGTAAAGGACCTTTGTACACTCTCTATTTGTGCAATATCCTTTTGATAGTGTGGGTACCATATCATATTGCAATATTCAAGTGGACTACGAACATATGTTTTATAAAGCATAATCATGTGTTCAGCTTTTCTTGTTTTGAAGTGCCGTAACAACATTCCCATTTTTGCTTTACATTTTGCCAACAGAGTTGCTATTTGATCATTGCATAACATGTTCCTATTCATCATCACACCAAGGTCTTTAACTGCTTCCTTATTTGTGATGGTCTCATTATTAGGTCCCTTATATGCATATAGCTTTCTTTCTCTGTCTCCATAATTTATTGATTCAAATTTATCAGAGTTAAATACCATCCTATTTACCTCTGCCCAATCATATACTTTGTTAAGGTCTCTTTGTAGAGCGTTCCTATCTTCATCACAAGTAATTTCTCTACTTATTCTTGTGTCATCTGCGAAACTACTCACTACCGAATCCTTCACATTATTGTCTATGTCTTCAATCATAATAACAAACAGTATTGCAGCTAACACCGTACCTTGCGGCACACCGGATATTACCTTGACTTCATCCGATTTCTCGTCGTTTGCAATAACTATCTGTTTTCTGTTGTGTAAAAATTCTTTTAACCATCTTCCTACTTTATCCACGATATTGTGTTTTCTAATTTTCTTCGCTAATATATTATGGTCTACTTTATCAAAAGCTTTTGCAAAGTCTAAATAAACCACATCTGTTTCATTTCCGCTTTTCATATTTTTGAATATGTTCTCACGGTGGACTAACAGTTGGGTTTGTGTACTTTTTCCGGGTACGAAACCATGTTGTCCTTTATTAAACAAATTATTTTTTATTAAATGTTTCATAATATTTTTCTTCATTACCCTTTCATACACTTTCATAATATGTGATGTTAGACTCACAGGCCTATAATTACTTGCCTCTAGTCTTGATCCACTTTTGAAAGTAGGGGTAATATATGCTAATTTGTGCTCATCATAAATCTTGCCTGTATCTACACTTTGTCTTAATAATATTGCAAGTGGCTTTGCGATAGAATGAACTACTTTCTTTAACAAAATAGCAGGAATTCCATCAGGCCCTGCAGCAGCTCCATTTTTAATTTCATTAATAGCCTGCACAATATCAGCTTCATTAATATCTATGTCAGCTAAATATTCACTATTTTCATCCCTTACTTCTATATCATTATCTTCATTATCTATTCTAGGGGTGAATTCTCTCTTATATCGTTCTGCCAGTATGTTGCAAATTTCCTTTTTTTCATTCGTTAATCTCCCTTCAATTCTCAGAGGGCCTATTTCTATTCTTCTTTTATTCATCTTCTTCGCATATGAGTATAATAGTTTGGGTTTTGCTTGATATTTAATAGGGTTTTTTCTTCCAAGTCCCGTTTTTCATTTTCTTTTGATTGTATAATCTTTTGTTCTGCATTTTCTATCTTACTTTTTAGTTCTATAACTTTCCATGCATTTTTTTCTTTTGCAAGACCTTTTTTCCACTTTCTGATTTTCTGGAACAAGATCCTTCTGTCTCTTGGTATGCATGAATGATGTTTACTTTTCTTCTTCGGTATATATTTTTCCACTATTTTCTCCAATATTTTATATAATATCTCCGTATTTACCCTTATGTCATCACTTACGAAAATGTTATCCCAATCTTTGTTTAATTCTTCATTAATTTCTGACCATTTTATATTTTTACTGTAGAAGTTGTATTTTCCATATCCTTCCCACTTTTTCATTTCTTGCTTATCTCTATTTTCACTTGCTTTGGAATGAACTGTTAATTCTATGACATTATGGTCTGAAATATTCGCATTATAAACTATTATTTCTTTAACATAATTCATCTCGTTCACAAATACTAGGTCTAAAGTATTTTCCTTTCTTGTTGGCAGGTGATTTATTTGTTGAATGTTGTATTCTAGTAGCATATCTAATAGCTTTTCAAATTGCCTCTTATCTTCTGCACTACTATTACTCTCTTTTTTATATGTATAAGTACAACCACAATCTCCTATTCGTTCTTTCCATTCTACGAAAGGAAAGTTGAAGTCACCAGATAGGAGAATAGTCCAGTCCTTGTGATTTCTACATATATCATCCAATTTTTCAATTATTAAGTCAAACTCTTTAGTATTAGGAGGTCTATATATTACTATGTTCATCAATTTTTCAGATTCAAATTCTACCGCTATTAGTTCACATTCTGAGTTACTATATTTCTCATATATTTTTCCTTGTTTTTTGTCTTTCCCATATATTGCGGTTCCCCCTTGATTCCTATTTTTTCTATCTGATCTATAAGTTTGGAACCCTTTTATTTGATCATCATTCCCCAGTCTCTTGGGAATACCAGGCAGTTTCATTATATTCATTATATCTATTTTCTTTTCATTTTGGGTTAGTTCTTCTAAGTACTCTATTTTTCTTTTTGAGTTACTCGTAACTAAACCCTGCGCATTCATCACCTAAGGAAACAAAATATACAAGTTTTTCCACAATATGGGTAGCAACTTAGGACTTGCAAGCAAGGCAAGACTGATACTACTGAACCATGAGAACCAGGGGAGAAAGGGAAAATTAAAAGTAATTTTTGTTAATAATATGTAATCCTACAATTACTTATATTACATAAAACTCTCATACAATTTCATAAATGGAACAATAAGGAACTTGAAACATCAAAGGATCAAAATAAAATTACATCCATTCAATTCAATATCGATAAATGCACCATTTATTCCTTGAAATTTTCAAATTAAAAATTAGTAATAAAACTCACCTTCCCAGTGGAATTTGCTCTAGTATTTTCTCGTGGACAGCATCATTCTCAGTTAACTGTTGAGAAAACAAAAGGAATACACAGTGTAAACTGCCTAAGTGATCTAATGGTATTCTTGAATGTTACAAAATTAGGAACTTTTCAATTTCAAGTAATAACCCCACCTACAGTTGAAACATAGATTTGTGAAACAAAAATATGAAATTATTATCTTGTATACTTCAAAATGTATGTTATATGCACTAAAAAATAATCAAGCCTTAACAAACAGGAAAAGGGCTGGCTGAACAGATGACCCAAGGCAGTATACTAATTATGTGTATATAGTAATCAGGAATAATTAAGAATGTTTTATTACCTATTCATTATATTCTGAAGATGAACCCTATTCATATGGAACAAGCCCGCCCACAGGGGCCATTGACTTGAAATTCAAGCTTCCAAAGAATATGGTGCTCATCAGAAGTAAGAGAAGGTAAGGGGAAATATAGAAAGAAATCCCACTTATTAAAAAATGAATGAATAAATTAAGATAAAAATCTATTAAAATCCAAGAACAATAGCATTCGGGTAGTAATGCATTCCATCTTTTCTTAAACTTTTGAAGTTCCAATTGCACGACATCCTCAGGGAGACTGTTCTGCTGTCCAATTGTGTGAGGAATAAAGGACCTTTGGAACTGAGTTCGACAGCAAGGCACATTTACTGCATTTTGGTGCTGCTGTTCAGCGAATCTGGTTGCTCTCAGCAGGAAAAGGGGATCAGGAATCAATTATTATGCGCAAGAGTGACAAAAAAAGATCCACCTGATAATTGCTAATATTAGGAAACAGAAACCTACCACCACAAAACATTGAAAAAGATAAATCTCTGGCAAAAGCAGACATGTATAAATACATGAGGCCTTACGAACAATATCTAACTTTCGTACAGCATTTGCTGAAACTTTCATCGGATGTTTCTCATTAGTAAGATGTGAGTCAAAAGTTACACATAGAATAGTTAGAGCTTCAGACTCATTCAACAAAGTTCTATCCACCTGAAGGGGAGGGTGGGGTGTAAAATCTGAATGAGACCTGCTAATCAATAGTGATTTTCTTTTACTGGGGTTCAGCCTCATACCCCACTGACGACACCATTCACTGATCCAGTCCATGTCCCAAATGAGGCTGAGAGCAGCTTCATTTCTCATAAGTGGAGACTTTACTACACCCACAAGAATTGCATCATCCGCATACTGAACAATCTTGTTTTCCAGGTCTATAAAAGGTAGTGAAAATGTAATTTTCTACAAAATTCATTTTTTCTGAACATACCCATTTCTCTCATATATATTCTATTAACCTTAATAAGTTAAGTACATCTTAGTTTTACCAGACCACTGAGCTGATTAACAGCTTTCCTAGGGCTGGCCTGAAGGATTGGATATTTTTTACATGGCTAGGAACCAATTGGTTTCGTAGCAACAGGACCTACAGCTTAATAAAAGAACAAAACATTCTCCTTGGTAGATGAAGCAAGTTAAACTGAAGTTCTCTGGTTAGCAACTGCACAGCTTCCTATTTAGTCTTGATGAGCTATAAAAGAAACCTGGGGGTTGGGAAGTGGGTACTCTGTGTATTATTATTATTAATAGGTGTTAGTTTTTCCAGACCTCTGAGTCTCAAGTAGACTCTTCTCGGGCTGGTTCTCAGGGATCAATCCTGAGAAGAAGAAGGAAAAAAAAAAAAAAAAAAAAAAAAAAAAAAAAAAAAAAAAATTAGACTTTATTTGAGAAACCCGTCTTATTTAAAAAATTTATGATTTTATTAATTGAAAAATCCCTGCTTTCCGCAAGAATATTTTTCATTTCCGAACTCCGCAGATAAATAGATCTTTGCTGGGTCCAATTTGGGCACTCAACAAGCAAATGCTGTACTGTCATGGGTGTTTGACATCTGTTACATTTCACTGGGTCAGCATGTGGTGTTGACATCAAGTGACCATGTGAGAATCTTGTGTGTCCTATACGTAGCCTTGCTAGGATCACCTCTTTTGCTCTTTCCTCCTGTGAGGATGTCCTCCATGCATAGACTTCAGTTTTTTATATTTTTAAGTTTATTTGTTGTTGGCACCGAGGCCCATTCTTCTTTCCAATCCTGGTAAATTAATGTTTTAACTGATTTTACCCAGTCTGACACTGGGGCATATGAAATTGTTGGAGGGATAGTGCAGGCTAATTTGGCAGCAGAGTCTGCATATTCATTTCCTTTTATTCCCACGTGTGCTGGGATCCAACATATTTCCATTGATATTCCTGATTGGAGGAGTTGATGAATTTTTATTTGAATTTCCTGTACTATTTGGTTTCCTGGTTTATACTGTCTTATTGCATCTATAGCGCTACGTGAGTCACTGAAAATAACAGAGACACTTGCTTTTGCCTCAGATATCATATCTAGAGCCATCTGTATGGCTGTGACTTCAGCAGTAAAAACAAAAGACTGATGTATTGAAGGTAGGCTTTTTTTACTTAACATATTTTTCGAATATGCAGATGCTCCTACTCCAACATTATTTTTGGAGCCGTCTGTATATATCATAAATTTGTCGCCTTTTCTTCTAATGTGCTCCAAAGCATGTTGGCGGTACATTTCCGTACTTGTCATTTGTTTTTTGAGTAGGTAAGACAGGGAGGTACATATCTTTACTCTATTTAAAATCCATGGTGGTGGCAATTCCATTGGTGGGTGAAAAATTGGATTCATATTATGTATGTTCATTATGTATCTAGCTCTTTTTGGGAAAGAGCTAGTACTATTAACTGCTGTTACTTGATTACAGTTTTGGAAGCAGTAAGTTGCAGGAGACGATCCTGCTTGCATTGAAAGACCTCTTTGTATTGTTATTAAATTACGGTGATGTGTAAGGGCAAAACACCTGCCTCCACCAAAAGTGAGTTTGTTGGGGACGATCGGAAAGCTCCTGTGCATAATCGCACGCCTTCATGGTGCACTGCATCGAGAGATTTTAATGCAGATTCTGAGGCGGATGAATATACTGGACAGCAGTAATCTATTATGGATAAGACTGTTGCCTTATATATCATTAATAAAATGTCTCGTTTTGCTCCCCAATTAGTGTGTGATAACTTTTTTAATATGGCAAGGGCTTTGATGCCCTTGGCTTTAATGTATTTGATGTGCTCTTTCCAATTTAAATGTTGATCAAATATTACTCCTAGATACTTGATTTTTGTACAAAATTGTATTTCAGTGCTATAAAGATGCAGTTTGATTGTTTGGTTCTTCATCCACCTTTTGTCTTTGTAGAAGAAGATTGCTTTTGTTTTATCAGTTGAAAATTTAAATCCAACTGAATTTGCCCAACTACATATATTTGAAATGGCAGTACTGAGAAAACTCTGAGCATGTCTCAGATTACTACTCGTATAGTAAATGACAGTCATCAACATATTAACTGTTTTTTACACCACTTGGTAAATTTATAGTAATGTCATTGATTGCTAAAGCAAACAATGTACAGCTCAAGACACTACCTTGAGGGATTTCCTTCTTCCAGTTTATAGGTTACTGATATTAATTTCCTACTCTTTACTTGAAAAGTTCTGTTTGTTAAGAAGTTCTTAATAAATATTGGTAAGTGGCCTCTTAGTCCCTTGGAGTGGAGTTTTGCATGATGTTATGTTTCCATGTTGTATCGTATGCTTTTTCTATATCAAAAAAATATAGCTACTGTTAATTTCTTTTGTTCAAAGCCTTTTTTGATATGATCTTCTAAATGTGTTAAGGGATCTAGGGTTGATCTGCCAGCTATTGAACCAGATTGTGTTGGTGTTAAAATGGATTCTTTGGTTATTACATACGTTAATCGTGCATTAACCATTTTTTCTAAGATTTTGCATAGGCAACTTGTTAGAGATATCGGTCTATAATTGGATGGATTACTTGCATCCTTTCCTGGTTTGTTTATTGGAATAATTATGGCATGTTTCCATTTATCAGGAAAGACACGTTTTAGCCAGATACTATTGTAAAATTTTAATAAATATGATTTAGCTATAGGAGCTAATTTTTCTATCATTTCAAATGATATTTTATCATATCCTGGTGCAGAGGGATGACAAGAGTTGATGGCATTATCTAGTTCATCCATGTTAAAAATATAGTTATATTCCAGGTCTTCAAGAGTTTCAAAATTGAGTATTATATTTTCTTTTTGTTTTCTGATACTTTGAAAATGTGTATCTAGGCTGGAGTAAGCACTGATGTTTTCAAAATGTTTCCCAATTATGTTTGATATTTCATAAGTATCATGGTATATTTTTCCATTTAAATGTATTGCACTTCTTGGAGGTCTTATATGTTTTCCATTGATTTTCCTTATCTTTTGCCAGACATCCCTTGTGGATGTGTTTGAAGATATGTTTGAGACATATTCTTTCCATGATGCGATTTTTTCAGCTATTACCGTTTTTCTAAATTTGGCTGTATATTTGTATATGTGGTTTAATGTGGTTAATTGTTATGTTTGTTGTATAACTATTTTGTTAATATGTTTATACTATAGGGCATTTTGTTGAGTGATTTAAGGCGAGTTTTGAGTCTGTTTAGATTGCGACTCAATATATGTTTTTATTTTACTTAATGTTGTTAATGTTGGATTCCACCATGGGACAGGGGATTTTGTGGAATGTGTTTTGGTTTTTGGAAATACTTTTATCTGCAGCATTTATTATGAAGTTTGAGAAGGATTCACATGTAGTATTGTGATCTTCATTATGTGGGAATGGTGGTATGTTTCGTGTGTATAGGAAATATTTATCCCAGTTAGCTTTTTGGATATTATATCTTGTAGGTGGCAATATTTTGACATTACTTAAGTAGTTCAGAATGATTGGGAAATGGTCACTTGTGTATGAATCGTCTAGGACGTTCCATTCAAATTTCTCCGCTACATCATTTGAACATAATGAAATGTCAATTGAAGAAAAGGTTAGGTGTGTATTTGAAAAATATGTTGGAACTTCACTTTCATTGAGACAATACAGATTGTGTTTCATTATAGTATTCTCTATGTTGATTCCGGATGTGTCAGTGGGGTTATTAATATCCCATAATGGATTATGTGCATTAAAATCTCCTACTATAAGTAGTGGTTCCTGTATACTTTTGCTAATAAGTTCAGAAAAATCACTGAAATTTGCATTGAAATTTGGTTGGTTATATAAATTACAAATAGTAATTTTACTTTTATCAGGCATATACAGTTTAATTGATGTTATTTGATATGGCATAGATGGTATGTCAACAGGTTCATATGTAATGCTATTATGAACGTATATGGCTGTGCCTAATTTTCCAACCGTCAGTTGGTGAATAACAGGCAATTTTATAGTGTTGGATATTTGTAGGGTTACTTCCTATATGTTGTAGACATATGCACATTGGGTTGTGGTCTCGTATGATTCTTTGTAATTCACCCAGACGTAGTCGGGTTAAGAGACCATTTATATTCCATTGAATGATTTTATATTCCATTATTGGGAGGAATTGGTGTTAAATTCTGTAAATTGATTGCTGATTTTACTTTATCTCGTAGTTTATATGCATTTGAATTTATGTTTGTGGTTTTTTAATCGTTGTATTTGTATGTTGGTTATTAGATTCTGCAGTTGTTTGTTTTTCATAGTTGAATATTAATAAGTCTATTTTTTATTTTTATAATTTCCTTTTTGTATTAAGGATTCAGAACATAATTCGTTCTCATGTTGGTGTGTTAAAGGGCACCTCCTTAATTTGGTAAAATTGTCAATACAATTTCGTACTGTGTCCTCTGTCTTGGTAGTTAGTTGGTTATATGTACTTACAAAGCATTCATTACAACCACAAGATGAAGCATGTTTGGTAATGTTAATTATTGGTTCAGAAGTTTTTGGTCTAGCTTTAGAAATGTCTGGTTTTGTAATTCTATTGTTCCTTTTCTGTAGTGATAAGGACTGTTGGTTTGAGGGGTTATTTGTTTTGTTGTTGTTAATGGGATATTTCGGTCTTGTGGATGGTTGGGGGGTGATAGTTATATTTTGGTTTGGTTTAATGGTATGATTTTTCATTAGTATTATTTGATGGAAATTGTAAAGAGTGATTTTTACTGTCCAGATGTTGGCTGTTTGATTGAGATTGAGGGTAATTGTGTATTTCCACTTGTGATGAGGTTAGTTTAATATCTTTTTTAAAATGTTCTCCTGGTGTAGTTGGAGTCTCTCTGGATTGATTGTAATTTTCAATATTTACTTTTTTCCCTTAGGTGGGGTTCTTTCTAGAATTCTTTTCTTTTTGCCAGTTCGATTATCATCATTATTTAATTCTTCTTCTATTGGAAGTTCTTTTCCATGGATAACTGAATCATCTATGTTGGTGGTGGTATTGGTTGTTGTAATATCACTTTTATTTTGGGTTTCAGTATTATTGGTATGAAATCCAGTTTCCATGTTTATACTATCTTGTTTGTCATTGTGCTGTTTGAGGTCTTGATTTTTAGTCACATTTGAAAAGGTGGGGGTTTTGGATGGATTGTTAACGCCTCTTACTTTTAGCTCAAGTCTGGCTTCCATGACTGACATTCCTGTCCTATTTATTAACAACTGAAGTTCTGTGTTATATTGGTAAAATGAACACTCCTTAGATTTTGCGTGATGGGCTAGTCCACAATTAATACATTTTGATGTTTACAGTTCCAAATTAGTGGTATGGTCATCTGATGCACAGACTGCACATATAGCTTTATTACGGCATCTTTTGTATGTGTGTCCATACCTTGAGCACTGTGTACATTGTAATGGTTTAGGAACAAAAGGACGAACTTCTCTATTTTGTCCAAGAATTTTTATTTTAAATGGTAAGTCTTGGCCTGTAAATTTTATTTTGGCAATGTTGATATTTTTACTTTTATCTTTCCTACTTGAAATAGAGTATATTTCTAAATCATGGATATTGTTATATCTCAATTTTAGGGAGTCTAGCAATAGTTGTTTTGAAGGAGGCTCCTGCTCGCTATTGGGTAGGATGACTGTACCCTGTACATAATTCAATGTTTCATGGCTTGTAATTATTACCTTTATATTATTTATTTCTGTTATACTTAAAAAGGCAGTGGAACTGCTTTTTATTGGTTACTTGGATAAGCCATTCATTGTCCTTGATGTGTCTGCATTCCATGTCTTGTGTTGGATATATGTTAAGTAATTTGTTTTCTAGCATCGCTGCTGAGATTTTGTTGTCAGCTTTGAGGACTAGAAATCTTGACCAATTATCTGGTCCAAAGAGGTCATCAAATGTACCAATGTGGGATTAAGTCGGTAATTTTTGTTTCTTTTTGGTTCCTTGTTTTATGTATGTTGCTTGTCTATTATGATTTTTATATTTTTCTGTATTGCTGAGAGGATTATTTGTCTCTAATTCAGAATTATTGTTCATCATATATGGTTCCATTGTTACGATATTGGAGTTTACCAATTTATTTTTGTTTGTTTCTTTTGTATTTATGCACTCTATTTGGTTTTCTGGCTCTGCTGCTTTACTTGGAACAGGGTGTTCCTTTGTATCTTTTATAGTACTTTCACTACTTGTGGCAGTACCTAGGAAATTCGGGAGTGACGTGCCAATGGTCATCAACTGTGCCGTAGTTTTTCCATCATGGGGCCCAGGGGTACTCAAATCATTTATTTCACAGTTCATAAATTTTGAGTTTTTACACACACACACACACACACACACACACACACACACACACACACACACACACACACACACAAAAAAATTCTTGAAAAGATATCATTGGCCCTTCGCGAAGTTAAATTTTCTGCCAAAGGCACAAGTGAGAAAGGACTCCCAAATGTCCGCATCCCTACCCTACCCCAAAACGGGGATGGCATAACATGATTAGTATGGCCCAAGTGTAAGCAGAACCCGCTTGCTAGGACTAAGAGTATCATGTTAATACAATTATCCCCATCCTAATCACATTATGGGCAAACTGGATAGAATGCCGAGAGTTCTATTCCTAGAACCAGGCCCCCCCTGGAATCCGTGGTCCAGCTCCACAGAATAGTTCCGCCTGAAAAACAGGTCCGAACATTGTCGGGTAGATGATGGATCTACCACAGTTCTCACTATTTAGCTTCGGATTTAACTCCACGTTAAGCCATGATATGTTTTCTCATTTATTTGCTTTCAAAAATTTTGGCAAAAATGGAAAGGTCCACATAAGTTTACTCGAAATATATAATGTCATATGGGACTCTTGGGTTCGAACCTGGGAAGAGATTCCTGAGGTTCGAGAGCCCCCTCACCACGTCAAGGTGGTCCCAAAATGAGGGGGGGGGTACTCTGTGTAAAAGTAATAGGTTTATACTGTATGAAAAAACTAATTTGTTTTTTAAAGATATTCTTTATAAAAACCCATTACAATTTACTACCCATGTGGCAACTTAGGCATGAGTGCTGAAATTAGGAAAGAATAGAGCCTAAGGGAACCTAGGAAAGCCTTGGGGAAGGAATAAATTAGTATCTAAAAAAAATTTTTAAATACTATATAAAGAACCATGAGATGGACGACAATGAGCACTAGTAAAAAATAAGTATCTGTAATGTCTACGATCATGAAACGAAGTTTTCGTTATAAAACTAATATTGTAATACTTACCTGAACACCTGAATTAGCCCTGGTCACTGACTAGCCCGGACTATATCCCCACAGAATTACCCATAATTGGGTAATTTTTTAACTGCAAGCGCTACCAATGCTGCAGGTAAACCCCTGTCTACTGAGTTACCTGTACTACCATTGGCATGGCTGTTGCCAGGACTGGCTGGCAGAACGCTCTCCCTTCAATTGCATTAATCACTATTCATTGAAGAGGGGAGGAGGGTGGGAGTCATTCAGGTGTTCAGGTAAGTATTACAATACTATTAGTTTTATAATGAAAACTTCATATTGCAATACACCACCTGAACACCTGAATTAGCCCGATTAACAACATTTAAAAGGAGGTGGGATCAATGACATTCAGCCCAACCCCTTAACCAATCATACGCAGGCAACTCGGTTTCACCTACGATGCATTGTAACTCACCCGTATACTCAGATCTTTAGGTGAGATTGCCTGTGGAGAGAGTACCCTCTGCCAGTCTCGTCAGTCACACCTCGTCTCTGTCTAGATGACCTCCCATGTGGTATTCAATACCTCGCATGTATGGAGGGAAAAGGAACCTCCCATGTGGCTGCTAAGCCTCTCATGTATGGAGGAGGAGCTGCCTGCACAGTTCCTTCGGGTTCTTTGTTGATCCCTGCAGATGAAGAGTGCACACCAGAACTGCCGTCGTTGTTCATCCATGCTATCTGCCTACCTATTTCTTAATAATGTGAACAGTTAATGGAGAATAATAATAAAAAAAAAAAATTCTCGCTGAAGCTAAAAGACCTAAAGTAATAACCTCACCTCTATTCATTAATGCTCAATGTGAGAACTTACCGCACTACCGCATTGGCAGCCACGAAAGGGCCCAGCGAGTAACTCTCCATCGAAGAGAATTGAATGTCCTTTAGGTAGAATGACGTGAAGACTGAAGACGATTTCCAGGTTGCTGCTTCCAAAATCGATGACACCGAATAGTTCCTTAGGAAAGCCAAAGAGGTAGCTATTCCCCTAATAGAAATGTGCTCTTGGACGTGAATCACTGCTGCCAGGATCGGCAGGAGAGTTACCCAAAGCCTAAGTAATAACTTCTCGTAGAAAAAACTAACTGGATTCTTTAAAATGGCTCTAGAGGGGTTCCTTGGCGAAACAAATAACGTCCGCAGATGAGACGAGCTTTTCTGTATGTGCCAAATATGTCTTTAGTGCACGAACCAGACAAATGAGCATTTCTAGATCGTCACCTCCAACAAAATCCTCAAGGGAGGAGACTTTAAAAGCTCTCGGCAAGGGATTGGTTTCTCATTCCGACTTGGAGACAAACTCTGGTAAATATGAGAGATAGATACCCTTACCTGAGAACGATATCGTTCTTGATACTGCCTGTATCTCCCCCACTCTTCACTGTAGCAAGCAAAACCAAGAACAACACTTTCTTGTTCAGGTCTCTCAGCTATAATTCTTCTAACGGCTCGTAACTCGAAGACCTCAGCATATTTAAAACTTCTGTTAAATCCCACGAAGGGGCCCGAAGCGGGATCAATTTTGAACAACCTTAGGAGGTCGTGCAATACCCTCCTGTTGGACAATTCCAGAAGATGAAAACGGAAAATACTACTCAGCATAGACCTATATCCTGTTATTGTCGAGTAGGACAACTTCTTATGTTTCCTGAGGAACAAGAAAAAATCCGCAATCTTCGCAATGGTAGGGCGAGAGATGCTATGCCCTTCCTTCCTACAGCAGCTCCTGTACATTGACCACCTAACTTGATATAGTTTCCTAGTAGACTTTCTTAGACATAGGGAAAGCTAGCGAGCCACTTCCTTAAAGTGGCCTGTATTACACACCGCTCACTGGATAGTCTCCACGCAGCTAGGTTAAACATGCGCAGGTTCTGATGACAGTAATGAAAATGGGGTTGTCTGAGCAGATCTATCCTTTTTTGGGAGGATCACAGGAGGCATCTCTAATATTTCTAAAAGATCCAGGAAACCATGGTCTCTGGGGCCAAAAAGGAGCTATAAGAGTCATCTGAGTCCCTGTGCTGTTTCTTAGCTTGCCTAATACCAGACGTACACCTGGAGGTTGTCCCACGAGTGGAGCATCACATCTGTCCTGAAAGACATGAGATCCGCTACCGGAGAGAAGTAGACTGGAAGCCGAAAATTTAGTCTTGTGGCAAAAAGATCTACTAACGCCAGCCAAAATATCAACCTTCGGTCAACTTTGACTCGACCGAAATGGTAAAAAAACGCAATTGTAAGCTAAAACTCTTACATTCTAGTAATATTCAACCATTTACCTTTATTTTGCAACAAATTAGAAGTCTCTAGCACAATATTTTGATTTATGGTGAATTTATGAAAAAAAAAAAAAAAAATCCTTACATCTGCGCGGTTAACTCTTCCGAAAAAAATCAGAAATTCTGTCATCCGATTGTCATAATGTTTGCACCATTTTAAATTAGCCGTTACATAAAGTTTTATATATGAAAATGTGCCCAGTTTCTTGTAGAATACAATAAAAAATCAACCCATGGTTGTAGCTTTTATCAGTTTTGAAATATTTTCATATATATAAATAACGATAAGTGCCAAAATTTCAACCTTCGGTCAACTTTGACTCGACTGAAATGGTAAAAAAACGCAATTGTAAGCTAAAACTATTACATTCTAGTAATATTCAATCATTTACCTTTATTTTGCAACAAATTGGAGGTCTCTAGCACAATATTTCAATTTATGGTGATATTTATGAAATAAACTTTTTCCTTATGTCCGGGCGGTAAAACACTTCCGAAAAAATCAGAAATTTTTTCGTGCGATTGTCGTAATGTTTGCACCATTTTAAATCAGCCGTTACATAATGTTTTATATATGAAAATGTGCACAATTTCATATAGAATACAACAAGAAACAACCCATGGTTATAGCTTTTATCAGTTTTGAAATATTTTCATATAAATAACAATAAATAGAAAAAATTTGTCCTTCGGTCAACTTTAACTCGACCGAAATGGTCGAAAACTGCAATTGTAAGATACAACACTTACAGTCTAGTAATATTCAATCAATTACCTTCATTTGGCAACAAACGGGAAGTCTCTAGCACAATATTTCTATTTATGTTGAATTTTTGAAAACGGCTTTTTTTACGTCCGCACGTTACGAATTCATGCATCATTTTGTGATAATATTTTCTCTATGTTGCCTTGATTGTTTTACAATGTGTTATATACCAAAATGATCGCAATTTAGTGTAAAATCCAATGAAAAAAAATTAACTCATTAGCTTTAAAAAAAAAAAACAACCGTTTTGCTCACAGCGCGATTTGTATACAATTATATATGAAATTTTTTTTTTTCGTGCTGTCATATATCCCAATATTCATATATGATTATGATATTTTGTCATTTCTGATGGTTGCATACTAAACATCAGACAATGACAAAAAAAGGAGCCAAAAATGAACTCTTAATCTTGAAAACTAAGCGTGCTGTGATTTTTTGAAAATTTTTAATTTTTTTTTTTCCGTTTTGACGCTCACTCGTGAACGCCGCCGGCATACAGGAGACAATTTTTAAAATACCGCTTCGGCGTTTAAGTAGAGGGGCGTTACAAAGGCGATCACAAAAAGCGGGTTTGTATATTAATTGAAAAACAAGGACAAACCTTTGTTTAGTATCAATATCAAACACTGTATACGCAATAATATTATTTTAAACACAAAAAATTAACCAAAAGGAACCCACCGGGAAAAAAGATCAATGACCAGTCAGCCGGAGCTCACAAACACACGTCTTCATCGGAAGACGGCCGAAAGCAAAGTGGAGTGTTTAAATCCGGGCATGGCTAGCCTGCCCCAGGGTAGTTACTGCCTAACCACCTTGTTCAAGATTCAATGGCCGTAATTCCAGCTATGCCGTAAGTACATTCCTTATGTTAAAGGACCGAAGGTTTGCATTACGTGTTGGAACAAATGTAAATACCGTCCTTATCTTGACCCTCACTGCAACTAAACCAAAATGAAACTGTCTTTGTAAACTTTTGCTTTTTCTTTTTTAAAGGATAAATTTTTTCTTAAAAATGATGTTATTATGATATAACAAAGTTTCATGTATACTTACCTGGCAGGTATATATATAGCTATATTCTCTGTTCGCACTGGCAGAATTTTCAAAACTCGCGGCAACCGCTAGATCACTGGTAGTTCAGGTGATCGCCACCCCGTTCCCGTGGCGCTGGTGCTCGGAATCATTCCCATTTTCGTCAGATTTTTCTCTGAACCCTGTCTCCTGAGGGGAGGTGGGTGGGTGGGTGGGAATTTAATATATATACCTGCCAGGTAAGTATACATGAAACTTTGTTATATCATAATAACATCATTTTCATGTATGACACTTACCTGGCAGGTATATATATAGCTGATTGACACATTTGGAGGTGGGTCAAAGACAGCAACATTGTAAGTTTTAAAATTTAAAATAAATCCCAAATACTCTTAGATTCCTTACCTGCTAAGGTAGCTGACTTCATAAATCCTGCCTCTTAGCCTGCTAAACCTTAGTAGCTCCCAACTAGGACATGACCTAATAGTTGATGAAGCTAAATACAAGGGTCTGACAACTGGACGGGACCAATTTGTTGACAGGAAACCCTAGCCCTCTCTTACCACGGGCATTCATGCTAGGATAAGTTAGACCACCTGAACCACACACAAAGCTAACATAACACACTACACTTCACAGACTGAAGAGGAAATAACCCTCTCAGACAACCATAAAAACAACACCACTTAATTAAAATACCTAGCATGTTAGTAAGTTATGGGGTGGAAACTCCCTTGCCCAATACTGCTCCTGAGGATACATAAGGGCCCAACGTTTGACAGTTGTCAAATGTTGTTTTGACGTTTCTAAGGTAATGACACGCAAACACTGAATTAGTTCTCCAAAACGTCGTTTCAATGATATCTTTGAGGGCCATATTTCTTTTAAATGCCAAGGAAGTAGCTACTGCTCTCACTTCGTGCGCCTTAACCTTAAGGATGCCAAAATTTTCTTCTTGGCATAACATATGTGATTCTTTAATCAGTTCCCTGAGGAAAAAGGCAATAGCATTTCTGGGCTCAGCTCGTGTCGCTGCGCGAAATATCCTTTAATCTATTATTTCTAGGGTAAATGTACTAACACATACCAGAGAATAAATAAATAAAGAAAAAGGTCAGTACAACTGACTCGCTCACCCTCCAAGAAGGTGTCGGTATGAACACTATGGCGAGTGAGACCACTACCACGAGCCGCTTGCCAATAGAAATCTCCCACTACAAAATCCCACAAGAGGGGAGCGACCCACAGAGTGGGCAGCAACTACTACTACTCCATCCCATGCTGCCGACTGCTGCGCCTCTGGTGGTCATCCTTTTCAGTTAGCGCACACTGTATACACGTGCCCTTTTTTGCTCTGTGTTTTTGTGCCCTTATTTTTGGATTTACTCATCATGGAGCGTGCAGCCATCGCAGCAGCTAAGTTAAGTACTCAATGTTTATTGCTATTTGGTTTTTTCCGTCCTTGAGTCAGTATTTGCCGTTTTTTAGGTATAAATACGAACTCTAGGTCGGAAGCATGGCAGCATGGTTCTGCCTCGTGGCGGGTTCGTTCTTGGTCTTCCATACCCAGAACCTTCCCTTACTTTAGTACGCTCTATTTTTAGTCATCCTATTTGTTTTAGGGTACAGTCTACGCGGTTTATGTCATGCATGCATGTCTTTTTACCTTACGTAGGCTTCTTCTATCCAGACCCAAGCCACGGCTCTTAGTATCGGCCCGGCTAGCTTTGAGTGGTAGACTTTCTTTCGGGTTAGTCGTACACTCCTGGATTTTTTCTCCTACTATTTTGTTTTCTTTCTTTCAATGTTTTATTTAATTTATTATGTTTTTGTTAGTGTAGGCGTCTGGCTTCATCTAGCCTAGGTTATGGCCCATAGGGCCCATGCGCTAAACCGCTCTTCAGTTCGGTTGCTTCCTTATAGCTTCTCTCTGATCAGCCGGTTGTGTATTCTAGGCCTTATCGTTTCATTGTTTTGTTGTTTTACCGCCCCGTGGTCACTACGTGATCACGGAGCAGCCAGACGCCCGTCCAGTCATCTTCCCCCTCCTCCGCCTCTTCCATAGGGCCGTGGGGGGAGGGGGGGGGGAGGGTTGGTCTGCACAGCTCCGCTCCGCATACCCGAGCCTGCCTCCCTCTCCCCCAGGCGGAGGAGTAGAGGGAGGGACAGACCCAGACTGGACTCGACCTCTCCAGCTTCTCGGTCCGGCCGGATGGCTAGGGGGGGGGGGGGGGGGGGGGGGGGAGGGGGGGGGGGGGGGGGGGGGGGGGGGGGGGACGGGCCCCCCCCCCCCCTTTCCCCCCTCCGTCGCTTCTCCGTCCCTCCGTGCTAGAAGCGAGTCTGTGTGCCCTCTCGCCCCTTTCCCACCTTACTGGGGCTCCCCTTTTCTACCGGAGCTCCGGCATCAAGTGGAAAGGTGCTAGTTCACCCCGCAGGGTGGACTGAGGCATACAGTTGGTCTCTACTAACCCCTCCGTCGCGCTGAGGTCGCGACACGCTCCGCCACGCACTGGACTTAGTCCGGTACGTTCGATTTTTATAGGTTTAAGAATTAGTTATGTTAAACTAAGTAAGTTTATCTTAAGCTACCTTAAACCATCCCCCCTCCCTTGTCTGCCTCACCGGATCTCTCCGGGGTTATAGCCTATTCAGGCGGTAAGGGAGGGGTTATGCCCAAATTTTTTCCGAGCTCCGGCATGCAGCGGAGTTCTTCTGTCCTTTAGCCTGTAAGTGATAGCCTTTAAGATGCTCATGTGTCTTTTCACTTACAGACCACCAACTGTGAGCATCCGGGATGCACCGCCACGCTTCAAGACCCCTGTGGACATGAAGTTTGCCGGTCCCATGCTCCATGCGCGACTCCGCACGGGGACCTCCAAGTCTGGTATCACGAGACATGCACCATCTGTTATGATCTGGTGAGCCAGCTCTTAGACGGTGTAAGTATTTCCAACTCCGTTAGCCAGTCCCTACTTCGTTATAGTTCTTAAGTTTTAAAAAATTCTAATCTTTCTTAAACTTAAGATAAAAATACAGGGGATTTCGCATCCCCTATAATTTTAAGTTAAGCTTTTAATTTAGTTTTAGTTTTAAGTTTAATCTTAAAAACTAATAAATACCCTCTCTTCCAGGCTCCGGCTGTGAAGGACACCGCACTGGCAACCCTGCGGGCCTGGGTCGGCGGTTTTGGGAAGAACGCCGCCAAGGGTATGTGCCCTACTCTCGAGAAGAGGTTGGCGGTCCTGATCTTCCCCGGAGGCAAGTCAACGGGCTATGTCGACCCAGCAGAGGCGGCGGCCCCGACTATTGCGTTCATCCAACAACAGCTCGCTGCCTCGTTGACGGATCCAGGCCAGGACATCTCCTCGGAAGTTGCGACGTTAGATCTAAACATTTGAACCCATGGTAGGTGTAGACGACCTGTTAGTCGAGGTGAGTACGTTGGACGCCCAAGGGATGCCCTTGGGTGCCACTGGATCTTCTACCCTGCAAACTCTCCATCCTTCCAAGGCTTTACAGGTACAGAACTTTATACTTCTCCTGATGCTTCCGTTAGACCTAAGGTCAAAGGACAAGCAGTAAAAACCTTGACTAAGACGTCGTCGTCGTCTAAAAAGACGGCGTCGGCGTCATCATCATCTCGTAAGTCTCCGGCTAAAAACCCCAGAGCAGAGAGGTCTAAAGCTTCCGGGTCCGGCTCCAAATCCTCTAGGAGTAGATCCTCCAGGGAGAGATCACACACTCCAGCGGAGTCAACCGTTCCACTACCTTTGGTTCCGGTTCAGAGCCACCCGTCCCACCTCCGCAGCAGCTCCGGCTTTGGATCCCAACGCTGGCCTGTTGCAACAAGTGGGCGATCTGGTGGGTCTCTAAAAACCAGTATGGAACAGATTTTGTTCTCCCCGGTTTTTTTTTTGCTGGGATAGGATTCAACTCCCCAAGGACAACATTATCGCCGGACTGAGCCAAGCTCCGCTAGCTTCTCCCCCACCCTTCAGCACAGAGCGCAATTGCCTCCGTATGACTCTCTACCTCCGTTCAGTATGAACAATCCTTGGAGAGATAGCGTCATACGCCCCCTTCCAGGACGGGCTTATTTCTATCCCGGAATGTGGAACTCGGAGGATTGAAGACTTCGAGTTCTACCCGGAAGACCTTCAGCCTCCGTTCATCGGCTACGCCAGGCTCACCGCCTCTGCCATGACTCGAGACGATAAGGTACCTAAAGCAAAACAGTCCTCTATTCACGAGACCAGGCTCAAAGAGAATGGCTCAGGTGTTTAGAGGACATGGACTGTTCGAACACGAAAATACAGCCGTTAAGAGTCCTTTCACAATCTTTACAATGGAAGAGAGTACCCGCTCCCTTTCTTGACAAAGATTGCTACGGTACCATTCCAGCAGCCCAGAAGGGGATTCGTTGCCTCAGCTGAAAGAAGCGGACCTACGTCTCCTTTACTTCCCTCAGCCGGTGAGTTGTGGGAAGATCTGCCCAACACTTTTTCTGCGGGCAAACTCAAACCAGACTGTGCTATGGAGCAGTTTGGTGAGAAGCTGCCTAGACTTCCCAGATAGCCTCATTCAGGCAGAATTTGATGCCAAGTCTAGGTTGGCCAGGTCTATCAATACCATGGCCATGACCGAGGTGGCTACCATTTCCTATGGTTCTGAGCCACTTTTTAAGCTGATCACCAAGTCACTGACTCAAACGGTGCAGTCTGATATGTTCGAGTTCGCCACGGCTAGAACAAACTGTAGGAAACATGTCCTCCAAGAAGCAACGATTCGGCATGAACCGAATAAGTTGCTTGCATCGAACATCTGGGGAGCAGACCTCTTCCCAGATGCGATGGTGAAGGAGGTCCAGGCAGAGGCTACAAGGCTTAACCAAAGCCTTAAAGATCGTTGGGGTCTTACGGCCAAGAGACGCCAAGATCAAGTGGTCAGAGGTAAGGCTCAGAAGAAACCCAGACGTTTCCAGCCTTACCAAAAGAAACAGCCACACTTTACCCAGCCTGTTCCAGCTGTCCCGTTGGTGCAAGCAGCCCAACCTTCTACCTCCAAGGCTCAATCGCAGCCTATCTATGTCATTTCCCCCCAGCCTCAACCCTCCACCTCTTACGCTCTCTCCCCAGCCTTCAATCAAGTCTTCGAGGGCCAGGCTTCCCAGAAGTATGACCGCTCGGGTAAAGGAGCAGAGGTAAGCGATCCTTTCGTCAGAGAGGATCGGGAGGGTCCTTTAATAGAGGAAAGCATTTCAGGGGAGCCGCGGAGGCTACAACACCAATGAGGACTTTCAGGTAGGAGGGAGGCTGTTTCACTTCCGCCACCGGTGGAATTTCAGCAAGTGGGCGCAAAGCATTGTGTCAAAAGGCCTGGGTTGGAGTTGGGTAGCGAACCCGCCCCCATCCAGACCTTTCGCCAACTTCCATCCAAAGAATTGACGGAGTATGCGGAGGACCTCCTTCAGAAAGGAGCTATAGCGAGTCAACAGATTAAAGTTTCAAGGGCGCTTGTTCAGCGTTCCAAAGAAAGGCTCACAAAAAAGAAGGGTTAATATTAGACTTGTCCCGCTTAAAACTTAGCCATTCGCTGCGACAAGTTCAAGATGCTCACGATCTCGCAGGTACGGACCTTACTTCCCCGTGGTGCCGTCACTCCACCTCTATCGATCTTACAGACGCTTACTATCATATCCCTATTGCAAGGCACTTCCGTCCGTATCTGGGCTTCAAGATAGGAGATCAGGCATTCTCCTTCAAGGTAGTTCCTTTCGGGCTCAACGTAGCACCCAGGGTGTTCACGAAGTTGGCGGAAGTGGTAGTTCAACAACTAAGATCGCAAGGGTTATGGTAGTAGCGTATCTCGACGATTGGTTAATTCTGGGCTCCCAACAGTCGAGGAATGCCACAAAGCAACACTGAAAGTGATTCAGTTCCTGGAATATCTAGGCTTCAAGATAAACAGGACCAAGTCAAGACTCACTCCAGAGTCAAACTTTCAGTGGCTGGGCATTCAATGGAATCTATCCTCCCATACTCTGTCGATTCCATCAGCCAAGAGGAAAGAAATAGCGAAGTCAGTAAAGCAATTTCTGAGTCACAAACTTGCGTCAAGAAGAACCCAGGAAAGGATCCTGGGTTTCACTCCAGTTTGCATCAGTGACAAACATCTTGATGAAAGCCAAACTGAAAGACCTAACCAGAATCTGGCGCTCACGAGCAAATGTCAGGTCCAGGGACAAATTATCCTCAGTCCCTCAGATTCTACGGAATCGACTAAGCCCGTGGGCAAAAGTCAAGAACTTATCGATATCAGTGCCCCTTCAGTTTCCTCCTCCGGGGATTACCATCCACACAGACGCTTCGTTTAAGCGGTTGGGGAGGATATTCTCAGTTCAAGAAAGTTCAGGGAACTTGGTCACCTCAGTTCCGTCAGTTCCACATAAACGTACTGGAAGCAATGGCAGTGTTCTTGACTCTAAAAAGGTTACGTCCGCCGAAGTACTCCCACATAAAGCTAGTCTTAGACAGCGCAGTGGTAGTCCATTGTATAAACAGGGGAGGCTCCAAAGCACGTCATCTAAATCATGTCATGGTAGCCATCTTCTCCCTGGCGGACAAGTTCAGTTGGCACCTCTCCTCCACCCATATAGCTGGAGTGAGAAACGTCATAGCAGATGCTCTATCCCGATCAGTACCTCTAGAGTCGGAATGGTCACTGGACAGCAGTTCGTTCCAATGGATTCTTCAGAGAGTTCCAGGCCTACAAGTGGATCTCTTCGCATCCCAAGCGAACCACAAACTCCCATGTTATGTGGCCCCCAACCTGGACCCTCTGGCCTATGCCACGGACGCCCTGGCCCTAGACTGGAACAACTGGGAGAAGATTTATGTCTTCCCTCCAGTGAATCTTCTCATGAAGGTACTGAACAAACTCAGGACATTCAAGGGTCAAGTGGCTCTAGTAGCCCCAGACTGGCCGAAGAGCAATTGGTACCCTCTAATTCTGGAACTGGGTCTTCGCCCTCTTCGAATTCCCAGTCCCAGGCTCTCCCAGTCAGTGCAAACGAAGACTGTGTTCGCTTCCTCAGGAATTCTCAAAACCCTAACTTTATGGATTTCATGAAGTTTGCAGCGAAAAGAGATGCGAATATTGACCCTCAAAATATTCTCTTCTTGGAATCTGATAAAAGGGATTCAACTTTGAGACAGTATGATGCTGCTGTCAAAAAGTTAGCAACCTTCCTGAGAGAATCAGATATTAGAATCATGACAATCAATTCAGCTATATCCTTTTTCAGATCTTTATTTGAAAAAGGCTTAGCAGCTAGCACCATTACGACAAACAAGTCAGCCTTGAAAAAGATTTTTCAATTTGGTTTCAACATAGACTTGACAGACTCCTACTTCTCGTCTATTCCCAAGGCTTGTGCTAGACTTAGACCTTCTGTAAGGCCTACGTCAGTATCATGGTCTTAAATGATGTTCTAAAGCTGGCTTCAGAAACTGATAATGACACAGGTTCATTTATAATGCTCTTAAGAAAAACTCTTATTTTTATTAAGCTTGGCCTCAGGAGCTAGGATTTCAGAACTGTCGGCATTATCCAGAGATCCGGATCATATTCAATTTCTTCCCACAGGGGAAGTGCTACTTTCTCCGGAACGTAGTTTTATAGCAAAGAATGAAGATCCTTTGATGAGGTGGGAACCATGGAAGGTTGTACCCCTTCCACAAGATATATCTCTTTGCCCAGTATCGACCTTACGAGCCTTTCTGTCCAGGACTCCTCATCCTCATCGGGTCCTCTCTTTAAGAGAGAAAAAGGTGGTACTTTATCTATTAAAGGCATCAGGCAGCAGATCCTGTACTTTATTAAGCAAGCCAATCCTGACTCTTTCCAAAAGCACATGATGTCAGGGCAGTAGCCACCTCAATTAACTATTTCCAACATATGAATTTCGATGAGTTGAAAAAATATACTGGATGGAAATCGCCGACAGTATTTAAGCGTCATTACTTAAAGTCCTTGGAAGCTCTGAAATTTTCAGCAGTTGCGGCGGGTAACATAGTTTCCCCCCGACTCTGCTTAATCTTTAGTAGAAGATCCAGTCCTCCTTTCTACCTGTCTCACCCAACAGTTCGTCTATGCCTGTCATGTTCATCTACGTTTACCTTGGGTCTTAGCTGCTCTTATGGTGATATGGTGGGTGTCCCTTATTTTTTTTTTGCTAGGGGCACTCACAATCGATTGTATGTATTGATCTCTTTGATGTGATCCCCTTTTTTTTATGCTAGGGATACATCTTATTTACAATGGTTACGGGTTTTGTATATTAAGTCATATACATTCCCTTCATATTTTATTTATTATTGAAGTTTGTTCTGTTCAATTTATTGTTATAATTGCTTTTGAGTTCTTTGTACATATCTATACACAGATACTGCTTTTAACATATATTCCATGTAAGCCCTGTATATATGTAAAAATTAAGTTAATTTAAGAAAATAATTATTAGCATTAAGTTTAATTTAAGTAATATTTCTAATTTTGTATCATTGTGTATATGTATATTTATTAGCAATTATATTCCTTCTTTTTATGTTATCTTTTATTTGAGACCCCTTTTTGTTTAGTTGAATTTTCTTTACAATCTTGTGCTATTTCTTCCCCTGGTACGATTTCGCGCAGCGACACGAGCTGAGCCCAGAAAAGGGATTTTGACGTAAGGAAAAATCTATTTCTGGGCGATTGGCTCGTGTCGCCAGCGAAATCCCGCCCTACCCATCCCATCGCTCAAGATTGTCTGCTAACTTCAGGATGGCCACCAGAGGCGCAGCAGTCGGCAGCATGGGATGGAGTAGTAGTAGTTGCTGCCCACTCTGTGGGTCGGCTCCCCTCTTGTGGGGATTTTGTAGTGGGAGATTTCTATTGGCAAGCGGCTCGTGGTAGTGGTCTCACTCGCCATAGTGTTCATACCGACACCCTCTTGGAGGGTGAGCGAGTCAGTTGTACTGACCTTTTTCTTTATTTATTTATTCTCTGGTATGTGTTAGTACATTTACCCTAGAAATAATAGATTAAAGGATATTTCGCTGGCGACACGAGCCAATCGCCCAGAAATAGATTTTTCCTTACGTCAAAATCCCTTTTTTGGTCATTGCTCTGCTAGGGTCCTTCACAGAGCACCACAGTGATTCTGAAGTTCCTCTAATATTATTGGTTTTCTCTATATAATAGCGCAAAGACCTTACTGGACAGAGAACTCTCTCTTGTTCCTGTCCTACCAAATCTGAAAGACCCATAATCTCAAAAGACCTTGGCCAGGGATGAGCTGGATTCTCGTTCTTGGCCAAGAAAACCTCCTGAAACGAGCAAACTGCCTTGTCATGCTTCCAGCCAACATGTTTGCTAATTGCTTGCAGCTCACTAACCCTTTTAGCTGTGGCCAAGGCCACCAAAAAGATGGTCTTTTTCGAGATATCTCTAAACGAAGCTTGATCCATCGGTTCGAACTTATTAGTTCCTAAGAATTTCAGGACCACATCGAGATTCCAGGAAGGTGTTCTGTATCGGTGTTCCTTCCTTGTTCCAAAGGACCTTATGAGGTCTCTCAGATCAAGATTATTGGTAATATCTAAACCTCTGTGTCTAAATACTGAGGCCAACATACTACGATATCCTTTAATCGTCTGAGTTGACAACCCTACTTCCTTCTTTAAATATAAAAAGGAAGTCGGCAATTTGGGTCACAGAGGTACTGGATGAAGAAATCTTCAGACTCTTGCACCACTTACGAAAGATTTTCCACTTCGCCTGGTACACCTTAATAGTCGAGGCTCTTCTTGCTCCGGCCACAGCTCTGGCCGCCTCTCTAGAAAACCCCCTCGCTCTGACAAGTCTTTCGATAGTCTGAAAGCAGTCAGACCCAGAGCGAGGGTGTTCTTGTGGTACCTGTTGAAGTGAGGCTGTTTGAGTAGATCTACTCTTGCTGGAAGTGTTCTTGGTACATCTACTGTCCATTCCAGTACCTCTGTGAACCAATCTCGGGCCGGCCAGTAGGGAGCTATGAGAGTCATTCTCGTCCCTTGACTCTCCCTGAATTTCTTCAAAACCTTTCCTAATATCTTGAACGGGGGAAAGGCGTACACATCTAGCCCCGTCCAATCTAGAAGAAAGGCGTTCTACTGCGACTGCTTGACGGTCTGGGACTGGAGAGCAATAAGTCGTCAATCTCTTTGTCATTGCGGTCGCAAACAAGTCCACCACTGGACGACCCCATAATTTCCACAGACTCTGGCATACTTCTAGATGAAGAGTCCATTCTGTTGACAGAAGTTGACCTCTCACATTCTTCTCCCCTTGAATGAACCTGGTGAGAAGGGTTACGTTTTCCTTCTCTGCCCATAGAAGGATCTCCTCCGCCAACTTGCAAAGAGAGACTGAATGCGTTCCTCCTTGCTTGTGGATGTACGCCAGAGCTGTGGTATCGTCCGCGTTGACCTGCACCGCCTTGTTGCGGATCACCGCGTTGAACTTTTTCAAAGCCAAGAAAATCGCCATCAGTTCCTTCCTGTTTATATACCAAGACGCTTCCTCCTTGCTCCAGCGACCTGACACTTCTTGAGGGCCGAGAGTCGCTCCCCAGCCTGCGTCCGACGCGTCTGAAAACAATACAAGGTCTGGGCTCTTCTGCTGGAGCGACGCTCCCTCCGCTAACTTCCCCGGAGTTAGCCACCAAAGTAATTCCTCTTTGATCTTGCGAGGAATTCGAAACAGGAAGGAATCTGGTTGCGATTTTCTTGGCCAGACTTGGTTCAAAAATATTTTGCAAGGGTCTCATGTGAAGCCTTCCTAGAGAAACGAACCGTTCCAGTGACGAGAGAGTCCCCAGTAAGCTCATCCACTCTCGTGCAGAGCATTGTTCTTTCTCTAGAAAGGCTTGTACTTTCCGGATGATGCACGGAGCCTGCCTGTCGGGAGATGGAAAAGCCCGAAAAGTCGCTGAGGAAATCAGAATCCCCAAATAAACTAGCTCCTGATTGGGGATCAGATTCGACTTTTCTAAGTTCACCATCAGCCCTAATTCGTTCGTTAATGCCAACGTCATTCTTAAGTCCTCCAGACATTGTCTTCTTGATTGGGCTCTTATGAGCCAATCATCTAGGTATAGAGACACTCTTATCCTCGAATATGTACCACTTCGCCACGCTTGACATCACTCTTGTAAAAACTTGTGGGGCTGTGCACAGTCCGAAGCAGAGGGCTTTGAACTGAAAGACCTGTTCTGGATCACAAATCTTAAGTACTTCCTGGATCCTGCATGAATTGGGATATGAAAATATGCGTCTTGAAGGTCCAGGGTAACCATCCAGTCCCCTGGACGTACCGCTGCCAGTACTGAATCGGTCGTCTCCATAGTAAATTTTGTCTTCTCCACAAATAAGTTGAGTTGACTTACGTCCAAGTACTGGTCTCCATCCCCGAGGATTTCGCTACTAAGAAAAGCCGGTTGTAAAATCCCGGGGATAAGTGATCCAGAACAGGTTCTATTGCTCCTTTCCTGAGCATAGAAAGTACTTGCTCTTGTAGTGCTTCTTGTTTCCCTGGATCGCTGTAGTGAGCTCCAAGCTCTCTTGGCGATGTCGAAAGAAGTGGTTTCTTCAGAAAAGGAATCTTGTAACCTTCCTTGGCTACCGTGACGACCCAAGGATCTGCTCCCTTTTCTTGCCAAATCTCCAAAACTTCTGGAGTCTGGCCCCACAATGATGTCTGAAGGACTTGTTCTTCATTGTTTATTACTGGGTTTCGAACCCCTCTTGGAAGGAGCTCTTCTTCCTCTGAAGGAAGGACGAGAAAAGGACTTGCCTCGAAAGGGCTGACTAGCCTTGTCTTGACTCCTTAGGTGCCTTCTTAACCACTTTGGTGGGTAAAAATTTCCTTACCGAAGACGTTAAAAGGTCCTGCGTCGCCTTCTGAGTCAGGGAAAGCGAAATATCCTTGATAAGATCCGAAGGAAATAACTGATCCGAGAGTGGGGAAAAAACCAATTCGGATTTCTGGGCGTTAGAAACGCCCTTTGCAGCAAAAGAGCACAGGAGTGACCTCTTCTTTAAAACTCCTGCGGTGAAAAGCGAAGCTAACTCATTCGCCCCATCCCTTAGGGCTTTGTCCATGCAGGACATAATACTGCTTGGAAGTGGCGAAGCAGTTGATTCCTTATCTTCCACGGTTCGTCCCAGAGCCCCAAGGACCAATCAAGAAAATTGAAAACCTCGAATGTCCGGAAAATACCTTTCAAGAGATGATCTAACTCTGATGACGTCCACCAAACTTTAGCTGAATTCAAAGCATGTCTGCGGGAACTGTCAACAATGTTGGAAAAATCCCCCTGGGAGGAGGCAGGAACTCCCAGGCCGAGACTTTCCCCCGTCGCATACCAGATTCCGGACTTCGATGCCAATTTGGCTGGAAGGAAGGAGAAAGAAGTCTTGCCCGCTTCCCTCTTATCTTTCAACCACGTATCGATCCTTTGAAGAGCCTTCTTAGCTGTAATTGAAAGCTTCATCTTCAAAAACGATGACTTCTTCGGTGTTTTATTCTTGGAGAATTGAGAAAGGGGTGACATCGGAGCTGAAGGCTGAAATTCCCCTTCAAAAACTGACAAAAGGCAATCAGTTAACTTCTTGTAGTCTGAAGAAGGTGTTTCACCATCTTTCTCTTCTTCAGACGCTAAGTCTTCCATCTCCTCTTCTGCCGAAGAAACATCTTGTAATCCAAGGTCTTGCTGCTGAACATCTTCTCTAACCTCTCGGGAAGAAGAAGGCTCCTGCCGCCTGCGTCCTGCGTCCTCTGAGATACGTCGACAAAACGTGAATCCGCTCCGAGATTGCGTCCTGCGTCCTGTCCCGGTAACTTGCGTCCTACACGAGAATAACGAAGTGCGATGAGGAGGAGGCAAACAATCATGCGTCCTTTTGGAGGACTTGACGGGGAGGGAGGACGCTTACCTTACGTCTCGTAGGAGGATGTTTCGTTGTTTCCCACGATTTAACTAGATCGGCTAACCTTCCTTGCATCTCTTTAAGAAAGTCCTTAGTCTCTGTTTCCTGACGGGATGCCTGAGCATGCGGGGAACGAAGACGAGAAGCTCGAACCTGAGGTCTACGAGAAGGAGAAGATACAGGAGAAACTGCCCAGGATGCAGAAGGAGGGCTCCTATCAGGCGAACCGCCGTCTAAATGAAGTCTTGCGTCCTGCCTTGAACGAAAAGTTCTCCTCCTTTTAACCGGAACCACGTCTTCATCGTCACTAGATGAGAAAATCTCGGGGCTACTCCACCGCTCTTGAGCGTCAAGTTCATCTGAGATGACGTAGGTCTATGCGTCTCTTCAGCGGACGCGATTCTTCCGCATAACGTCGATACCTGCCTGACGCAGAACTATCGGTAGAAGAAAAAAACACTTCCCAGTGTCGCCTTTTCTATGGCGCACTGCTGCAGCCTGGGACGCAACAGGACTGCCTGAAGGGACGACTGATCGTAAGGGAACCCCTCTCGCCTCCCTTCGACTGTCGACATGCCTTCTCCCTTGGGTCTGGGAGCTTGGCAGAGGCCTAGGTCTTGGAGCACGAGAGAGACGATCAGCCGCCCCCTCCACTACACTGACACTCTCAAAAGTACCCACTTTGTCCTGTAAGACGCTGAATCTGATTGCCCATTGACGCAAGGGCGGCAAACACTTTCACATAATTAGGATCCTCAGAAACAGCAGCAGGCGCAGGAGAAACCTGATGAGAAGGATCTACAACTTCTACTTGGGAAGGAGGGGGAGAAATAACAGAAGCATTCAAGGCCTTACTAGAAGAGCCTGACCTCTCACTCCGAGATACCGATCTCCTTACTCTATCCTTTTCTAGTCTCTCAACATATTTAGTGAAAGTCTTCCATTCCTTCTCATTTAAACTTTCACACTCATTACATCTATTATCCCAAGTACACACACCCTCTCTACACTTCTTACATACTGTGTGAGGGTCTACCGAGGCTTTCGGCAGTCTCACCTTGCACCCTTCTTTCACACACACTCTAAATACTAAACCAGAATCAGACATTATAAGAAATTCCAAACGCGATTGCCAATCCAACTTTCCAATACGATACCCAATAATCCATCAAAGTACAGCGAAAGTCAGCTAACGAGTTCGAAATTCTAGCAGGGAACCCACAACGATGTTGCCAGTTCGGCTGGCAGAAAAAATCTGACGAAAATGGGAATGATTCCGAGCACCAGCGCACGGGAACGGAAGGGGTAGGTGGCGATCACCTGAACTACCAGTGATCTAGCGGTTGGCGCGAGTTTTGAAAATTCTGCCAGTGCGAACAGAGAATATAGCTATATATATACCTGCCAGGTAAGTGTCATACATGAAATTGTTGGTCAACCAAAAATATTACATGACAACTAGTATTGAACATAAAAGGTGTCTATTTCTAGCATGAGGAATGAGAAGGAAGAATAAAAAAAATAGAAACATTACTTGAAATTTGATTCGCTGTTAAAAAATCTGGCACTCAAGTATGAAATGGAATGGAATATGAAATTACACTTAAAGCCAAGCACTGGAATCCAAGGAATTATGTGTATTCCCAATTCTTAGAGTGAGCCACAAAACAAAATATATCAACTCATCATCAGTCACCTAAATTAAATGAATGTGACACAGTAAACTGTTTGGCAATTAATTAGGCCAAGGAATAATAAATGATTCTATCTTTATCATCTACAGAAAGAGCACTATATTTGTAAAACTTACATTATCATCGCAGCTATCATTATTGAAAGCTGTTTGACACTACCATTTAGATACATTTCTAGATTTTCACCGAGTTGACTCAAAGAATTTTTTTTGTAAATGAGTGAAAAATTTTTTTTGTAAATGAGAGTGAAAATAACAGCAAGACAAAGAATAAGAAAGAAAAGTAGATGGAAGGCTGTACTAAAAACCAATAAAAAATATGCATAAAAATCCAATCTACTTACTGCACTAGAAAATTTGGTTTGTACAATGCCTGGGGCTAAGCAGTTGACACGAATATTATCTGAAGCTACCTGCTGTGCTACAGCTTTGGTAAGACCAAGAAGGGCTGTCTTGCTTACACTATAGGCACCCAGTAGCTGTGAAATAAAGGACCAAGTCAAGTCATGAATGATTATCTTATGTCAAAATAATGAATTATAGATAAAACTAAATGTATAATTGTACCTATACTAATATTTCCATCCTCTCCAGCAGTTCTACTACTGTTAATGAACTAATAATAAAATCATCAGAATACATAGGTAAATAGCAACCCAATGTGAAAAAAGAAAACCAAAGACTATGCAGAAATGTACTCTATTATAAGGATGTATGTATTCATTTACATATAGTATGTACTATCATTTACATCTACATACTTTCCAGGCTATGCAGAGATTGCTGCGCCGCTAACTAATCTCACCAAGAAGAATGCGCCAAATAGGGTAGTATGGGGTGAGAGTGAGGATATGGCATTCAGAGAGCTGAAGGAAAGTCTGTCTTAAGCACCTATTCTGAAACTCATAACATTCCAGAAACCCTTTATTCTTTGTACAGATGCATCCAGTACAGGACTTGGAGCTGTACTTTTATAGGAACATGATGATGAGAAGTGGCCAGTCTTTCTCTGAGGTGGAGCAGAGGTATGATGTAATCAAGAGAGAATGCTTGGCAGTTGTATGGGCTACCAAGAAGTTCTACCCACATTTGTATGGCCAGCAGTTCATCTTGGAAAAGGATCACCATCCTTCAATATATTTAGATACTGCAAAACCCTTTAATGGAAGATTCATGAGATTTCAGTTCCTTTGCTGATTTTCTGTCTTTACATTCTGACTGGTATATGTACAGATGTAGCAATGCGTCTGTGACGTCTACACATTAACCCAACACATGTCAAGATTTTATGTACTTCACGTTTGTAGCCATTTTGTTGTGATTACAGCTGTCCAACTTCAAGTAGTATTGCTCCATTTTTCACCCTTTAAGAGCAGATCCTTCAGGACAGCAGTATAAGTCTACATGAGTGACTCAGTGGTCTGATATAACTAATTTATTATAATAGTAGTAATACAGTAATAATTATGTGGGTAAATTAATATTGTGTTTGTAATCTGCATAAGCTGTAAGAGTTGTCTATTGAACTAAAATCAAATGAAGGACATTTTCAATAGAGAAAAAATGAGAGGTTCGACACTTAAGATGTTCTAAAGAAATATGAAACTCCTAACCCTTACTGGACGGGCATCATCATATGAGTATCTATAACGGGTTTTGATTGATGGACGGGCTAACTTATTTAAGTATTAATATTATGCGTCATATGATTTGGATGAACTTAGCAGGATAGATGTTCATATTGCTTTAATGATCCATAAATGAATAATGGCAACTGTAGTACCTCAGCATAGGACAAAGAGCGAACAGTATGCCTCGAGACTTGATGGAGGAATGTATTGCCCCTCTCTATCCCATGGTGTCTTTTTATTTATTTGCTAATAAATATACACAGGGATTGCTGCTGGTTTTAGTTCTTATCTTTTATGATATTATGTCAGTTATATGTAATTGTAATTTTGTAAAGAAAAGTGCAAAGAAATATTAGAAAAAATATGTATACCTCACCGAAAGTTACTGCATCCTCCCATCTCAGTAACTCTCGTAAGTATTTTACAATAAATATACAGGCAGTCCCCGGGGGTTACAACGGGTTCGGGTTTCGACGTTCCGAGGTTAAGGCGCTTCTCAATTATATTCATCAGACATTATTTCCAGGGTTACGACGCCTACACCGCTCATCTGGCAGATGAAATATGACACCAAAAATGCAAAATAATCAATATTTGAAGTTTTTTTTTGTGATGAAAAATGCAATAAGAATGAAGTTTACATAGTTTTCAATGCACCCTAAGCATTAAAAGTAAGGTTTTCTTAGGATTTTTTACGATGTTCCGGCTTACGACGATTTTTGGATTACGATGTGTCTCAAGAACGGAACCCCCGACGTAACCCGGGGACTGCCTGTACTCAGAATTTGTAATTGATTTTAGTTCTGTTATAATATGGTGCGTAATTATGATTTTACAAAATAAAATTATTAGAAAAAATATACATACATTGGTAAAATTTATGAGTTATTTTTTGAAAAGAGGCCCTGCACAAGTTGTAAATATTCACTGTTAACTTTCCATGGAAGATACAGAAAAATCCCTCTTTCTACCGACGTTTTTTTTCTTAAATTGGCCAACCCTAATGTTTGCCTGTCCCTTAAAGATTAACCTAAACTACATACAATTAACCAGAGGGAGGAAATACTTTATAACCGATGCTAATCTAGAATAATTTGAGATGTACTTACTGGCATAGGCTGGAATCCAGCAATAGAAGACACATAAACAATGGCTCCACCATTTCTCTTTTGCATCTCAGGTACCACCAGTTGGCTTAACTGCAGGGCATTCTTTACATTGATTTCAAAGATCTTGTCCCAAACACCTGGAGGACACTGTAATGTAAACCCAAAATAAGAAATAACAATGCTTTTTTTAAGACCTTCATAAATTTTCAATACACATACACAGATTTGATACATTTGACAGTGATATACTTTCTTCACTGAATGGTCCGATTTGAGATACAAAATTCAAAGTTTCTGTTGACAAATATCAAGCTAACTAGTTTTATGTATGCTGACAAACACTGTAAGCGTTAGCCAAAAGCTGGGGTACTTCACCAGATAAAAGAAATCTTTAGCCAATTTGAAACACCATTTCATCTTCAAAGGGTGAACATGTGAAGAAACAGTGGGGGCAAAAAGGGGTCATAAGTAATATAAGATGTTTGATTTTAAGGAATATAAAAGTTACTGAAAATGTGTGTCAAGCACTTGGGTACTTTCAGCCATTGAGCATTCATGATAATTTAAAAGAGCTAAAGTGATTGGACAGCAAGATCAATATGAAATGACAAATTTTCTATGACAATTTGTATTTTTCATCGCTACAAACACTCGGTCTTAACAATAGGATAATTTCTAGCGCCTAGCTGGATCCAGTTGAAAGCAAGGAACCTTGTGATATCTGGCAACATGCCTAGATCGGGTGAAGAGTGCTCAAACCCAATCATCTACGCCAATCTTTTCTTAACCACCTAGGCGAGAGTTGTTTTTTCCTCTCTTGGCCTTTTCCCGGTTCATTGCCCGTTTCATTTCCCTTAGTGTGTGTACAAAAATCTAGATATATAAAAGTAGGAGAAAACCCCAGTTACAGATGTTGGACAGCAAGACAGAAGAAAGGAAGTGGGAAAGAAAGTAAAGTAATAGGATACAAAGTTGGTGCACTTAAGAGCTGAAGGGTTGCTGCGTACACCCTTTAGTAAAGATCACAGTATACCATGTGGGGTGTAACGATGACACTACTCTTCTATTGGGTGATGGAGACTGACCAAGTTGATAACACTGTAGTTTTAGTCTTTACAGCACTATGGCATATGTGAAATACACCTATATTCATAAATATTAGTTATGTGATACAGTTATCTTTATTACTAAGCAAAACAATTACATGTACTATGTCTGATTATGTAACTATGAAATAAGGAGGCAGCAATGTAATCACTAGTTCCGTACTTACTATAACAACAATAATTTTCTTCGGTTTAGTGAATAGGTCATCTTTTAGTTAATATGCTGTACCAGGTTTTAGACCATAATTTTGGGGTTTATGCAAGTATTGAAAGTAAGTTATAAAAACCAAGTCTTATGTAAAAAGCATCAAAAACATTAAATTACTGCAATTTACCAGAGTTGAGAAATGGATAAACTCCAGCGATAATATAAAGAAACAAATAATAAGCTCTTCTTTGTCAATAGCTAATTAACTCTTTGGACATATAAAAACCGGCAAAGCAAACTAACAAAAAAGCAAATAGCTTAGGAATTATAATAAAATAAGTTGCCATGAAACAAGGCAGAAAACAAATACTTAGCAATGTAACAACTCAACAGAAAATACAAGCTCTTTTGGAAGGATATAAAACTTACATCTAGCACACCACCAACTGTTGGATTCACAGCAGCATTGGAGACTAAAATATCAATTCCACCAAACTTCTCAACAGTCTGGAATGAAAACATTCAGTAAGAAAAATCATATCTTGCCATTACACAAAGTAATAAATATGATATTTTTATAATAAAATTAGGTTTATATATACAACTTACCAAGTAACTACATAGCTATGGTTCTCTAACCTCGGCAGCTTAAAGATTCGTGCCGTGGTGTTTCTTCCATTTGTGTGTAGTTGCACAAGTCCTGCCCACTCTCTGGGACTTAATGTAACAAACCAGCAAAGAGCTCATTTTGTTATCTGCTCTAATGTCAATGAGGGGAGGAGGGCAGGGCTCCGATCATGCAATTACTTAATAAGTATATATAAAGTCTAATTTTCATATACATACTAAGTAACTTACCAAGTAATTACGTACGTACACTGCTGATTCCACACTGACAGGAGGTGGAAAAGCATGGACATAATCTACTTCAAAGCATTATTTAAGTAATAAATTTGGATTAGAAAGGTTGCCAGCAAATAAATGCTTATCTGTTTCCTTACCTGTTGAGAGAGCTACTACAGGTGGTTACTGCCTCTGGTCAATGCTTCTCAAACTTACAATGGGGGTGGCAGTGGAGCCAAGGGTTGCCCCTACATTAATGGGAACTCTGTAGCACAAGATGTATGTGCACCATACCTTCTCTAGCTAAATAACAGCAACCTAGAAAATGCACAGGAACCTTTCTGTCAAATCCATCTTGCAACTGACAGAATGGCTTACGACACAACCACAGCTGTCTTAGCAATACCTTCTTCAAAAGCTTGTGACCAGAGAAGCAGAGAAGTAAGTATGTAGCAGATGAAAAACTTATGAGTCTTCAGCCCTTCCACCAAGAACCTGTCATATCCTACAAAGATAGAGAGCAGGATCTTAGTGGTGCATAATCTTACATTCTCCTGATGCTTCAGTCACAGAGGAATAAAAGACCAGTGTCTTCACCTGGCAAATGGCAAACACAGAAATTCCCTAAAGATAACCCAGAGAAGACTCACAATACTGGCAATACTGTCCAATCTTCAGTGGTCCAGAGTAGAAGAGAGCAGGAAGGACAGAGAAGGTAACCCTATGCACTAACCTGGAGAACTTCATATGAACAATCTATCTCTGCAGAAAAGAATGTACTATATGAAACTTTCATAAATATATGATACCTTCTCTAACATATAAGTCTAGTCTTGCTGCACACAAAGGTAAAAAGAGTGAACAATGGTAAAACTATTATAAAATTGCAAACATGAAGACTATATACAACCTCAATATAAACAAATCAGGTTATCAAAGTGACACAAAAAGTTGACTCATGGATCAAGTATCCCGGACATAAAGAAAAACCCCACACACACACAAAATACAAAACACATAATAACAATAAGCATCACAACTAAGTTGGTTTTCATAACCACAGCAGCAACAGACACATCTTGACTAGATGATCAAAAGGAAAGTGAGTTTGACAGTCAGGTGAGTGGGCAAAACCCGAATTCCCAAACTACCAGATGATAGTTAACTACCAAGTTACCAAACTGTAATGACTGAACCAGCTCGCATCGAAAGTACGTATATTCATAAAAAAGATGATGGGCTGTATCCTTGTAGGAACAAAGTCATGAATTTGCATTGAAAAAATTTTGTTTTTAACAATATGATATTGTTATGATACAATAAAGTTTTATGCATACTTACCTGGCAGGTATATATATAGCTTATCCTCTTGTCGCACTGGCAGAATTTCAAAACTCGCGGCAACCGCTAGTACACTGGTAGTTCAGGTAATGGCCACCCGTTCCCGCTGGCCGCTGGTGCTCGGAACCATTCCCGTTTTCCTCAGATTTTCTCTGAACCCTGTCTCCTGAGGGGAGGAGGGTGGGAATACCTTTTAATTATATATACCGCCAGGTAAGTATGCATAAAACTTTATTGTATCATAACAATATCATTTTTATGCATGACACTTACCTGGCAGGTATATATATAGCTGATTGACACATTTGGAGGTGGGTCATAGACAGCAACATCGTCATAATTTAAAAATTAACTAATTTTTAAAATTACTATTAGGTTCCTTACCTGCTAAGGTAGCTGACTTCGTAGGTCCTGCCTCTTAGCCTGCTAAACCTTAGTAGCTCTCAACTAGGATGTGACCTGTTTGTTGAGAAAGCTAATAACAAGGGTCTGACAACTGGACATGACCAATTTGCTGACAGAGAACCCTAGCCCTCATTTACCACGGGCATTCATGCTAGGAAAGTTAATCACCTGAACCACACACAAACACTATAACAAAACACTACACCAAAAAACTGAGCAGGTAATAACCTTCTCAGACAACCATAAAAACACTATAACCTAATTAAAATAATAGCCTAGCATGTTAGTAGGTTATGGGGTGGAAACTCCTTTGCCCAGTACTGTACCTGAGGATACGTACGGGCCTAACGTTTGACAATTATCAAAAGTTGTCTTCACGTCTCTTAGGTAATGCGAGGCAAATACCGAATTTGTCCTCCAAAACGTAGAATCTATAATGTCCTTGAGGGCTAAATTTTTTCTGAATGCCAAGGACGTAGCTACCGCTCTCACCTCGTGAGCTTTAACTTTAAGCAATCCGAAGCATTCTTCCTGGCAAAGCAAATGCGCTTCCTTAATGACTTCTCTTAAGAAAAAAGCCATGCATTCTTAGACATAGGTCTAGAAGGATCTTTGACAGAACACCAGAGAGAACCTGAAGTCCCTCTAATGCTTCTTGTTCTTTCTACGTAATAACGTAAAGCTCTTACTGGGCAAAGAACCCTTTCCTGTTCTTGACCTACTAGATCAGCCAGTCCTGCAATCTCAAATGACCTTGGCCACGGATGCGAAGGATTCTCATTCTTGGCTAAGAATTCCTCTTGAAACGAACAAACTGCTTTGTTGTGCTTCCATCCTACTTGATTGTTAATAGCTTGCAGCTCGCTAATCCTTTTAGCTGTAGCTAAGGCTACCAAGAAAATAGTTTTCTTCGTTAGCTCTCGCAAAGAAGCACTGTCCATAGGTTCAAACCTATCCGTTTCTAAGAATTTGAGAACGACATCCAAATTCCAAGAAGAGCTCTGCAAAGTCGTTCCTTCTTCGTATTAAAAGATCTGAGAAGATCTCTAAGATCTGCGTCATTGGACAGATCTAAACCTCTGTGCCTAAACACTGCAGACAACATACATTTATAACCTTTAATGGTTTGATTTGCCAAACCCACTTCCTTCTTCAGATACAGAAGGAAATCTGCAATTTGGGTCACAGAGGTACTGGATGAAGAAATCTTCCGATTCTTACACCATTTGCGGAAGTTCTCCCACTTCGACTGGTACACTTTGATAGTTGAAGGTCTTCGTGCTCTCGCAACTGCCTTCGCTGCTCCTCTAGAAAACCCCCTCGCTCTGACAAGTCTTTCGATAGTCTGAACGCAGTCAGACCCAGAGCGAGGGTGTTCTTGTGGAACCTGTCGAAGTGGGGTTGTTTGAGAAGATCTACTCTCGTGGGTAGACTTCTCGGAGTAGACTTACTTGGAGAATCCACTGTCCATTCTACTACCTCTGTGAACCACGTTTGGGCCGGCCAGTATGGAGCTATTAGAGTCAGCCTTGTTCCTTGACTTTCTCTGAATTTCTTCATTACCCTTCCTAAAATCTTGAACGGGGGAAATGCGTACGCGTCTAGCCCCGTCCAATCTAGTAGGAAGGCATCTACTGCGACTGCAAGAGGGTCCGGGACTGGAGAACAGTAGTTCGGTAACCTCTTCGTCGTTGCGGTAGCGAAGAGATCCACCACTGGCCTGCCCCAAAGCTTCCACAGCCTCTGGCATACTTGATGATGCAATATCCACTCCGTGGAAAGCACTTGTCCCTCCCTGCTCAACAGGTCCGCTCTGACGTTCTTCTCCCCTTGAATGAACCTGGTGAGCAGGGTGACGTTTTCTCTCTCCGACCACAGAAGAATCTCCTTCGCTAAGTTGCAAAGAGAAAACGAGTGGGTCCCTCCTTGTTTTCGTATGTATGCCAGAGCTGTGGTATTGTCCGCGTTGATCTGCACCACTTTGCCGCTGATCCACGGTCTGAACGCTTTCAGAGCCAAGAAGATCGCCATCAGTTCCTTCCTGTTTATGTGCCAAGCTTTCTCTTCTTCGTTCCAAAGGCCTGACTCCTCTCGAGGGCCCAGCGTCGCTCCCCAGCCTGCGTCTGACGCGTCGGAAAATAATATCAGGTCTGGGTTCCTCTGCTGGAGTGATGTACCCTCTGCTAACCTTCCCGGGGCTAGCCACCACTTTAGTTCCTCCTTTATCTTCAAAGGAATTGGAAACAGGAAAGAATCTGGTTGCGATCTTCTTGGCCAGACTTCGTTCAGAAAGAACTGTAAGGGCCTCATGTGAAGTCTCCCTAGGGAAATGAACCGTTCTAACGAAGAGAGTGTCCCCAGCAGGCTCATCCACTCTCTCGCCGAGCATTGGTCTTTCGATAGGAATTCTTGCACTTTCCGAAGGCACATGGTCTGCCTTTCGGGTGACGGAAAAGCTCGAAAAGTCACTGAGGATATCAGAATCCCCAAATAAACTAGCTCCTGTGTGGCTCAGATGTGACTTTTTCAGGTTCACCATCAGACCCAGCTGCTTTGTTAAATCCAATGTGAGGTCCGTGTCCTCCAGACATTGCTGCTTTGATTGTGCTCTTATGAGCCAATCGTCCAAGTAGAGAGAGATTCTGACTCCTAACAAATGAAGCCACTTCGCCACGTTCGTCATCATCCTTGTAAAGATTTGAGGGGCCGTGCAAAGCCCGAAGCAAAGGGCTCTGAAATGATATATCTTGTCCTGGATCACGAATCTCAAATATTTCCTGGACCTTGGATGAATCGGAATATGGAAATATGCATCCTGAAGGTCCAGCGTTACCATCCAGTCCCCTGGTCGTACTGCTGCCAGTACTGAATCGTTCGTCTCCATCGTAAACTTGGTCTTTTCTACGAACAAGTTTAGCTGACTTACGTCCAGTACTGGCCTCCAACCTCCTGATGACTTCGGTACCAGAAAAAGACGGTTGTAAAAACCTGGGGATTCGTGATCCAGAACAGGTTCTATGGCTCCCTTCTCTAACATACTGACAACTTGATGCCAAAGAGCCTCTCTCTTCTCTAAATCGATGTAATGAGCCCCTAGGGCTCTCGGAGCTGTAGCGAGAGGTGGTTTCTTTAGGAAGGGGATCTTGTAGCCTTCCTTCGCTACCCTTACAGACCAAGGATCCGCTCCTTTGTTTGGCCAGACTTCCCAGAAGTCTAAAAGTCTGGCCCCAACACACGTCTGGAGGACTTCTAAATCATTGTTTGGTTGAGGTTTTCGAACCTCTTTTGGCTGGAACTCTTTTCCCTCTAAAGGCTGGTCGGGAAAAAGTCCTACCCCGAAAGGGCTGCTGTGTTTCCTTCGGTGTCTTCTTCACTACCTTAGCGGGTAAATACTTCCTTACTGAAGACGTCAGCAGATCCTGTGTAGCCTTCTGAGTAAGGGAAAGTGCGATATCCTTAATGATATCCTGTGGAAAAAGTTGTCCTGAAAGTGGGGAGAACATCAACTCCGACTTTTGCGCGTTCGAGACTCCTTTCGCAGCGAACGAGCACAAAAGATACCTCTTCTTTAGAACGCCTGCTGTAAACAGTGAAGCAAGTTTATCAGCTCCATCCCTTAAGGCTTTATCCATACAGGACATGATACTTCTAGGCAAATCCGAGTCTGAAGAATCTCCCATCTCTGCAGTCCGAGCTAATGCACCCAACGACCAATCAAGAAAATTAAAAACTTCAAAAGTCCGATATATACCCTTGAGTAAATGGTCGAACTCTGAAGAAGTCCACCACACTTTGGCTGCGTGTAAGGCATGCCTACGGGAGCTGTCCACTATATTAGAAAAGTCTCCCTGGGAGGAGGCAGGAACTCCCAGGCCAAGACTTTCCCCATGTAGCGTACCAAACACCAGACTTCGAAGCCAATTTGGCCGGTGGGAAAGCAAAAGAAGTCTTCCCCGACTCTCTCTTCTTCTTCAACCACTCATTAACACGTTGAAGGGCTTTCTTCGCTGAAATCGACAAGGTCATTTTCAAAAAAGATTTCTTGGGTGTTTTCGTCTTCGAAAATTGAGATAGAGGAGATGGCGGGGCTGAAGGTTGAAAATCTCCTTCAAACAATGAAAGGAGGCACTCGGTTAGCTTCTTGTAGTCCGAGGAAGGAGCTTCCACATTCTTGTCCTCTTCCGAAAACTCAACGAAGTCTTCCTCCTGAGAAGAAATATCCTGAAACCCAAGATCCTGATGACTCTCCATAGCGGGATCCTTATCCACAGTTTGCCTGGACAGCGAATGCGGAACTGCCTCCTTGTAAAACCCCTCTCTTCCTTGTCGGAAAGATGTATCCACATGCTGCCGCCTGCGTCCTGCGTCCTCCGTAACGTTTGCGTCCACCATGTGTCCATCACTCTTCCTCTTGCGTCCTGCAGTGTCGGAGATACGTCCTTCCTATAGGACGCACTGCGTCCTGGGTTACGAGAAGATCCCGCCTGAGAACGAGGAGGCAACTGTACGTCCTGCGTCCTCTTGGAAGACTTAACTGGGAGAGATGAGTCCCTTACGTCTAGCCGAAGGTTGTTGTTCGGGGGCTTTTCCATGATTTAACAATCACTGCTAATTTCTCCTGCATGTCTCGCAGAACTTCCTTAGTCTCCGCTTCCTTACGAGACTCCTGAGGCGGAGGAGAACGAGGACGCACTGGGCTAAAACGGAGAGGCGAGCGATCCTGACGTCTACGTAGCGGAGTTTCTCTAATAGGGGAAACACCGCTCACCGCACGGTTAGTCACCTCTAAAGGACGCGAAATCCTCTTCCTCTTGATAGGGATTGCTTCTTCATCCTCCGATGAAAAATTCTCAGGGCTACTCCAACCTTCTTGTTCAAAAACCCTTTCATCCTGTGATGAGGTCGGCACGTATGACCTCTTGAGAGGACGCGATACTTCCACAAAAACGCCCTACTCCTTCCTGAAGTCGAACTATCCGACGAATAAACGCACTTCCCAGTATCGTCTTTCCTATGGCGTACTGCTGCAGCCTGGGACGCCACAGGATTGCCTGAAGGGACGCCTGATCGAGAGTAAACCCCTCTCGCCTCCCTTCAACCGTCGACATGCCTTCTCCCTTGGGTCTGGGAGCTTGACAGAGGTCTAGGTCTAGGAGCACGAGAGGGACGATCAGACGCCCCCTCCACAACACTGTCATTAAACACTTCCACTTTGTCCGTTAACCGTTTAATCTGATCTCCCATGGATGCAAGGGCAGCGAACACTTTCACAATTTGTGGATCAGTAGTATCCTCAGATACAGCAACGGGCACAGGAGAAACCTGAGGGGAAGGTGCTACATCTACATGGGAATGAGCTGGAGAAGACACAGGCAAAGATTCATTCATAGGTTTACTCGAAGAACCAGATCTCTCACTTCTAGAAACTGACCTTCTCACCCGATCTTTTTCTAGTCTCTCTATATACTTAACAAGAGCCTTCCACTCTTTCTCATTCAGGCACTCACATTCATTGCACCTATTATCCCACGTACATACAAACTCTCGACACTTCTTACATACAGTATGGGGATCTACCGATGATTTCGGCAGTCTCACTTTACACCCTTCTTTCACACAAACTCTAAACATACTCCCTGAATCAGACATACTAATGCAAGATCAATTGCGATTGCCAAGCTAACTTCGTGAATACGATACCAATATCCAAAAAGTCAGTCAACGAGCAGGAAATTCTATCAGAGAACCAACAACGATGTTGCCGGTTCGGCTGGCAGAGAAAATCTGAGGAAAACGGGAATGGTTCCGAGCACCAGCGCCACGGGAACGGGGTGGCCATTACCTGAACTACCAGTGTACTAGCGGTTGCCGCGAGTTTTGAAATTCTGCCAGTGCGACAAGAGGATAAGCTATATATATACCTGCCAGGTAAGTGTCATGCATAAAAAATACATTTTTCCATAAATAGTACGTAATATGTTCTTTATACGTACATAAATTTCCACTATGTACATCTGTCTTCTTTCTTATTGTGCCATCAATAATATTAATTTTCTGTGAGTTTGCCTTACTAAAAATTTTAGTTTCCCTGGGGATTACCTACACCCCAACCTACTAACAAGCTGGTGGATATGGGAGCATTTTATCTGGAGAGCTCACTGGGACTGGTGGTCTACCTTTTTTACAAGTTCTGTTTGTCCTTAATATTTAATTAGTCTAGCCTTAGTTTTATAACCCAAAAAGCTGGGAATCTTGACAATGAGGAAAATGTATGCTATGTTCAGTGCTGCTACGAAAGATAAAAAAAAAATATATATATACTCTTCATAAGTATGGTGAAAGAGACTGCTGAGGTCCCTATATGCCAAGGAACAGGATACCAAGGTATCCAGTACCTTGCTAGTATAACAAGAGACAAGTGAAAATCAATTACTGCAATAAACTCCTCCCCACTCACAGAACTATCCAAGGTTTGGCATGTGTTGATGAAATAAAAACTAACAAGTCTGTGGTTAAACATGAGCATAGCCTCCTTTGTTCACCTTTAAAAAATTAAATTACACATGAAATATTAATGCAAGTCTCAGTGTAAGGATTCACACTTAACAACTATTTAACAGATATTAAGCATATGTATTCATTTTCATAATTGATGTTTACCTTTGCTACAAGGTTTTCCCGGTCTTCATCCTTTGCTACATGGCATGGCATTCCAAAAACTGAACATCCCTTGCTCTGCAAGGTTGTGACAGCTCTTTCAACATTTGCATGTTTTCTGCTGCTAACAACAACATGAGCACCATCTACCCCAAGTCGCTCTGCTATAGCGTAGCCAATTCTGAAATAAATATGCTTACAAAATTAGGACAAGAAACCCTAAACTATCTATTTGAAAAGTTAAAGTTAATCATGCCTAACATAAGTGCAGAGCTATACAATGTGAAATCAGTTAGTTGTTTACATAAATTTTTTGAGAAATTTGTATTTCTCCAAGGTATTCAAACCAGTGAATTTTATGTGGAAGAATTTCAGTGCGCGAGATAGAATCGGTCATTGTAACTTGGTAACAAGAAGGTTAACTGGTGATTATGTTGGGTGAGACGGGGACCACCCTACCTCAACTTCCATCCAAAAGCACTTCCTTTGACATTAGGAACAAAGTGGGGTGGCTGAGGTGGGATATATGGTAAAAGCTCTTGAGGGTCTAGTTGCAGTTACATACCTATGAAACCATGGGGGGTTTGTAGGAGACTATCTGTTGAATAAGATTAATACTATGATGCAATTGCTTCTTTTCCACTGCTGCTGCAGCCTTTTTCTTTGGGAAGATTAAAGGAGAACCCAGTACTGGACTGTTCAGTAGAGTGAGATAACGCTGCCAAAAATCTGGCAGGAAAACAGAAAAGCTACCATGTCCAATCTTCTCAGGTGGTAATTCACCCTTAACCTTGCACTCCATAGAAACAGGTGTTTGCCAGTCTGCAGACTGACAAGTTCAGCTGTAAAGGAATTAAGGGTAAATGTTTAGGAGAGGGCCGTATGAGGATATCAGTGATATTCAATGTTTTTATTCTAGAATGTGTTGGAGTGTATATAAATAGTGGTATATAAGTGAGATAATGTAGTGAAATTCAATAAAATTTGAAATAGGGAAAAACTCTCTATCACGAGAGTATATACTATAATGTTCTAAAGGGTCCACAATAATACAACGTGTAAAAAGTCCTGGCCCATTAACGAGCTAACGACCGTTGTCAACGTTCTTCAACGACTCTTGTTTTTTAAATTTACCTCTGTACTCGTTGTAACTAATTGTTCATTTGGACTGGAGATGAACCCAGGGAAGGGTTTGAAAGCTTTCTTTAAAGTCTTCAAAATTATACACGGACTTTTTACACTTTGTATTATTGTGGACCCTTAAAAAAAAAAAAAAAAAAAAAAAAAAAAAAAAAAAAAAAAAAACTTGAAATATCGGTGATCAAACTCATGCTATTCTTTTTTTCCTCCCATATTTTTTCTAAGTCTTTTGTTACTGTTTACTGTTTCTTGCTTTAGCTCAAATGAACCGTGTAACTACTAAAGTCTGCAGAGACACTATGACGTCTTACACGTTTGGCCAATCACAGTTTCATTTTTTGACAACACAGAAGCTTTGGCCAATGGCATGGGTGTTTGAAAATTTTCTCGGCACAAGAATACATTATCCTACCAACGCTATTTCAATTCCTTCTTAGACATAGAGCCAATAGCCATGACTTCTGAGTAGCATTTACGGGATAATATTCCAGATCCTGTGGATGAAATTCCAGCATCCTGTAGCAACTGTTATTTAAGTTATGGTGATTTTTGTCTAGTGTATTCTGAAAATACACAAAAACTAGTGGATTTGTGCCAGAGACATAGTGCCCTTAAAGGGGGGGGGGGGTTCACAGAGGAGGCAAAGCCCCTCCCACAGGCCTAGGTAGGGGTACGGTGCCCTAGGTTAGGTTAGGTGGTTGTGTAAGTTGGGTAGTGCCCCGCAAATCACTTTCCTCCTGCTCCCCTCACTCAAAAACCCCTGTTCCCACTGGGGTCCCCTCGAATTGTAGTAGTACAGGCAGTCCCCGGGGGGTTACGACGGGTTCGGCTTACAACGTTCCGAGGTTAAGGCGCTTTTCAATTATATTCATCAGACATTATTTCCAGGGTTATGACGCATGTTCCAGGGTTACGACGCCTACAACGCTCATCTGCCAGAAGAAATATGACACCAAAAAGGCAAAATAATCAATATTTGAAGTTTTTTTTTGATGAAAAATGCAATAAGAATGCAGTTTACATAGTTTTCAATGCACCCAAAGTATTAGAAGTAAGGTTTTCTTAGGATTTTTTACGATGTTCTGGCTTATGACGATTTTCGGCTTACGACGCGTCTCAAGAACAGAACCTCTGTTGTAACCCGGGGACTGCCTGTAATAGGTTTAGGGTTAGATTATGTGTGTAAAAGTGATAATTTCTTGTTTTTATAGAGTTTCTTCATGTCTACATACTCTGCAACACCAATCTGGTGGTTCCCTTATGTTAGGTAACAACCATACTAGAAGAGCCCATGGGAGAACAGGTGTGTGTGCTATGCGTGAATGCATCCTAGGGCCTGCAGCAAACAACAGCCAGGCCAAAAAGCAGCATGATCAGGAGAAAAGTCCATACCGGTAACCATAAACACTATACAAGCAGTCCCTGGTTATCAGCGGTCTCGGTTAATGGCGATCCGGTTTTATGGGGCTTGTCTATCACCATAAAATCGCTGATTTATGAAGCCATAATGGGTTAAGTTTATGTTATTGGTGCCATAAGGTGCCATTAACCAAAACTCAGTGCCATAAGCACCACAAATTGCCGAGTTTTGGTTAGTGGCAGTTCTCGCTTACCAGCACCCGGCCGTGAACGGAACCCTCGTCGATGACTGGGGACTGCCTGTCAGGGTTGCCGTTTTGAGGAATTCCGTCTATTATTGTGGCTTTCTGGTGACATCTGACAACCCTCTGCGGCTTTTCCGACCACAGGCCACGGCACTGAAGAATAAAATTCTTCACTTTGCCTTTTTATGTTTTATTATGAAAATAAAGATATAAAACATATCCTGCTTATTTATACAAATGAATTTTATTGAAATCCTTTATTTTTCTTCATCAAAATTACTTGTTAAGTTGTGACGTGTAGTTTTCTAACATCACGGAAAATAACTCTACATAGGAAAATACGCATTCTAACCATTAAATCTTAAATAACGTAAAAAAATCAGGTGAACTGCATATGGTAACACTGCTAAAAGCCAATGTTGTGAAGTAAAAACGGCATCACTGCTGCCTGTATAAAGGAGATCTGTAGTGTGAGGACCTCTCTGTGCATACAAAACAAGGACTGTGAATGCACCAAGCACAGGGGTAGTGTTTAAGGCAAAAATCAAGTGGAAAAGTCAAGTTAACCTGGGGTGCACAGCATGCTGCATATGACTTAAGGTGCTGTCACACTAGCAAAATTTCCGTCGACTTTTTCTGAATTTGTCGTCAACTTTCCAAAGAAGTCGAGGTCATTCCGTACTCTGGTTGTCACACACGTTCTTCTTCATGCCGTAGTTGTCGTCGTCAAAACGTAAACAAACCATCTGAGCTGTGACAAAAAAATGTCTATGGGTTCGGTCCTGGTTAAAAAGATGTGAAAAGTTTTATTTAAAAAAATAAGCTAGGCCTGGCCTATATAGGCTATTTGTAATCTTTTTACACAACCACAGTCAGACTGTATTATAAATTAAGCTAGAGAAACTGCAAAAGTTTTAAAGATTTTTTTTTATATTATTTGCTAATGCAAAAAAAAACAAAAACAATGAGAGCAGACCTAGGCTATATAACAATCCGATATTCACGATATAGCATGCTTATCTGTATAAAGATCAGCAAGTTCAGGAAAGTTTTCCCTAAGTCGCATGGTGATCTCTTGGTCATTTTTTCATTTAAGACCCTTTTTCATAAAACTATCATGATAATGGTCCCATAAGCATCGTCTCTCCCCCATATCTTCGACCAAAAACTGTCTGGCAATCTTGTCCACTGAACCAAGAACTCCATCTTACATCTGACGACTTGAAATGTGCGCTGTCCAAGATATAAACAAACAATAAAGTTGACGGTAGCGATGGGTTAAATTTGATCATTACCGTTTTCAAAATTCGTGACGATGACACCAGAAAGTCGTTGTCAAAACATGAAAAGTCGACATCAAATTCAAAAGTCAACAGAAATTTCACTAGTGTGACAGCGCCTTTACAGTGCATGACCGAACACTGGCTTGTGCTCTGCTCACTTCTGGCTATAGCAACGTGTGTCATTGTTGTGAATGTCAAGGCTGATGCTGAAGCAACTCTCACAGGATGTACAAACACCTCAGGAGTATCAACCTGGTTAACTTATTTAGCTAACAAAGCGCCAGCAACTAAAGAAGGGGCATTCTTGGGTTTAACCAAAGCTAAGTGACTGAGAAAGGCAGCAATGGATGGAAACTTCTTGAGGTGTTATGGAAGATCATATCTCCCACAGATACCCTATCAAGGAACATAGTTCAAAACAGTAGGAGTAAATGGTGGAAAGCTGTGAATAAAGGTGGTGGTTTCACATTGAGAAAGACTAACCCAGATCCCTGGCTCATAATCTGAGGAAAGTGTGTGGCATTAACTCACCTTCTCATGTATATCTTCACCAGATCAAGATGGAAAAGTATGCGTAGAAGGGGCAGGGACAGGCCCAGAAGGGCCAAGGATGAAAGTATTAGAAGGGTTCAGTAGTCACCATGGGAGACTCACCCCTGAGAGCCAACACAAATGCTTATGTAGTTTGTAACATCTATTTACTTGTTTTTCCTCCATGATATTATTTAGGAAAAAAACAGTTTAAGTTTCAACTCAGCCTGGCAGAGAGAGTAGCAGAAAATCAATTTGCACTAGACAGTGGCTGAAGAAAAATTGCTTGGTGATGGCAGGTGAGTGAGGATACTCCTCCTAATCATTCTCCTTAACTGCCAGTTAACTACCTTTTAACCAAGTTACAATGACCAATTCCAGGTTGAGGAATAGGTACTACATAGAAGGTGATGGTTTTATTTCCATATAAACAAATGATATTATAATGTCAAGCTTCCAAACCCTGCCCAGAAACATGACTAAGCATAAAAAGAATCTTGACTTGACAAGTACTAAAGTTAAGGAAGGTGGCGGGTTAACAATTACCACCTAGTTAACAAGCTTCAACAACTGTCTCAAAATTGTACTAGGATTAATCCTATAAAAAAGTTATCTATTTACTTTAAACTATTACTTGATGCTGGAGTTTATATGTAGTGAATGCTTAAACCTATAATAAATTTAGTATTAATGACATTTACCAATGAGCTTAAACCTATAATAAATTTAGTATTAATGACATATTTACCAATGAATTTTGCAAGCTTAGATTTTAGTCTCTATTGTTTGTTTGTGTTAACAATGTAAACGGAGTGAAGCTCCCAATCAGATTTTGTTTGTAAGTGCACTGTAGGTGAGAAAGGGTTACTATGTATCTTGAATGTCTTAGTCACTTTCACAAGCTCTTTTGTTTTAAGTGTCACCCTTTAGGTGGGATTTTGAAATTAAGGCATTGCATTAAAAACTGGCTTTAGTTCATAGTCATTCTTTGTTTGGTGTAGATATGTAACTTGCTTCTGTTGTTTTGTTTCCAATATTCATTTCGGGAACAAATGAGTAATTCAAAGATACTAGAACCCCTTATATCTTAGTAAGCAATTATGGGATACCACTGTAGGAACTTTTTTTTTATTTTTTGGTGAGGGAAAATACAAAATAGTAAAATATGCCTACAAGGTCATAGTCTAGCATTACTATGAACCTTGTTTAAGTTCTGATTTGATTTGGGTAAGGTTTATGGAAAGTTTTGTAGTTTAGTAGTACACTTGAAAATAGAGTTTTCCGTTTATGGTTATGCTTTAAATGTTTCTAAAGTTCATTTTGGTTCCAGATTAGAAGCTAGGCCTAATTTTAGAGATACTGGTCCCCTATAGGCTGTACTGTATCCTACAATTCAGGGTACCACAGAGGGAACCTGGGGTTGTTGGATGTGGGAAAATACAAAATTAGTGAAACATAAGGAAATATTCTATAACATGCAAGTTCTCATCATGATTAAGGTAGGGTTTGTTCAAGGTTTATAAAATTTTAAGCATTAGTAAGGACTTGGTAACCAAAACTGTTTGCAGTTGGTCTGGTAAGGGCCTGGAGCCTTAGCTTAGTTTAGGTATGGGGGTCTAAAGGGTGGGGCCATTTGTTCCCCAGCTGAGTAAGGACTGTGTCCTATAGTTAAGTTAGGTTGCAACATCATTGTTTTGAATTTGGACTCCTAAACTGCAGGATTGCACAATAGGGTTAATGTCATCTACACCTATGAAGGAATAGTCCTCAGGAGCATTTCTATATAGACCGAGAGCCATACTAACAAGTAAACTTAATCTGTTGTTTGGTGCGGGATTGCAATTAGC